>NC_081563.1:80204068-80537604 GCF_022355385.1 Mustela nigripes | reverse complement strand
TGAGGGTTTTGAAGTGGCGGGGGGTGGGAGGTCGGGGTACCAGGTGGTGGGTATTATAGAGGGCATGAATTGCATGGAGCACTGGGTGTGGTGAAAAAATAATGAATGCTGTTATGCTGAAAAGAAATAAATTTAATTTAAAAAATAATAATAAAATTTAATTTAATTTAATTTTTTTTAAAAAGTCACCAAACTATCCAAATTGATCTGTAGAGTCTATGCAATCACAATCAAAATTCCAGCAAGTTATTTTGTGGATATCAACAAGCTGATCCTAAAGTTTATATGGCGAGCCAAAAGACCCAGAAGAGCCAACACAATATTGAAGGAGAAGAGCAAAGTTGGAGGACTGAAACTACCCATGCTAAGACTTGCTACAAAGTAACAGTAATCAAGACAGTGTGGTATTGGCAAAAGAATAGAGAAATAGATAAGTGAAACAGACTAGACCCACATAAATATAGTCAACTGATATTTGACAAAGGAGCAAAGATAGTACAGTGGACCAAAATCTTTTCAACAAATGGTGCTGGGACAGCTGGATATCCACACAGAAATAAAGTGAATCTAGACTGATCTTAGGCCCCTCATGAAAGTTAACTCAAAACAGGTTACAGATCTAAATATAAAATACAAAACTATAAAATTCCTAGAAGATAGCATAGGAGAAAACGATCCTTTCCATGTATATAGATGACCTGGGGTATGGTGATGACCTTTTAGATACACCACCAAAGGAATAATCCATGAAAGAAATAATTGATAAAGTGGATTTCATTGAAATTTTAAAATCTGCTCCATGAAAAACAATATGAGAAGATGAGAATAAGAAGACAAGTTAATATCAGGAGAATAAGACTGGGAGGAAATACCTGTGACAGACACATCTGATAAAGGACTGGTATCCTAAGTATACAAAGAATTCTTAAAACTCAACAGTAAGAAAACAAGCCTATTTAAAAATGGGCCAAAGACCTTAACATGAATAGATCCTCTTAGTCCATATGTTACCAGGAAAATGCAAGTTGAAATATTGAGATACCACTATTAGAATGGCCATTAGAATGGCCCAAACCCAGAACACTGACAATACCAAATGCTGGCAAAGATGTGGAGCAACAGGAACTCTAATTCATCACTGGTGGTTGCTATGAAGGGCTGGGGATGGACTGGAAGGGGTCATGATGAAATTTCTGAAGTGATGGAAGGGTTCTGTATCTTAATTTGGGCTGTGTGAGAAGGATATACATTCATCAAAACCACAAGGAATTTTAAACTTAAGTTCTGTGCATTTCACTGTCCATAAAATTTACCTCAACTAAATAACAAGATTAATTTACAGAGAGGATAAATTTATGTGGCAGCTTTTCTACCGGGTGATAATTGACCTGCTTTGAGCTTTAACCTTGACCAAGTATGATGCTAAACACTTACCATGTTTTATCACCTCTAATTTTTAGTAAAAATCCAATAACACCCTATTTTACAGGAAAAAAGAGGAGAATTTAGGTTTCTGCTCTATTTAGCTTGAAGTGGGAAAGCCAAGATTTAGACCCAAGATTCAGAACCTGTAAGCCAAGTTCTTAACCTCTCTGTCCCACTCTATTGCTGTCTGTGAGCTCTTCTGAAGTTTCACTGGACACAATAACCAGGCTAGGAAGAGCAAGCAATTAAGGTGGTGCCTGCAGAGGAAGAGTAGATTGAGATCCTGCCAGACTGTTATCTGTACTAGAAAGTCCTAGGAATAGTGAGCAAGTGGAGATGACCAAGATACTATGAAGGCCACAGTTTGACAGAGTCACTGTGCTTGCTTAATCCAGACTTGCCAACCACTAACAAATCCACTCTCAAATGAGAGGTCAGTGGCATACGCTTTTAAGAATTCCAAGGCAACACCCTTCTACATTTGTTGATGATCCTTCATTGAACAAAGTACCTATAATGTTAAAAACTTCTTGAAGATTTGAAATTGCCTTCATAAATTAAAGAAGTGGGATCAAGCACAAAGTATTTACCTCCTAGGATAAAGAAATAAACAAAGGAGACAGAAAAAGAAAGGTCCATCAGGTGTGCACATGGTACACTAAAAGACTTGGAAATCATAAGCTCAAACTGAATTAGAATGACTCGCATGATGTTCTTTCTCCAGAATTTATACAGTAGTTGAAATTAATGTATAGAAAGTGCCTGTTACCTGGTCGGCACCAAATCAAGTTATTACTGCAACCCTAACAGGATTCATGACTTACAAAAGATAGAAAACAACCGTGTCTCAGCAGTTGGTAATGATCAGAACTCAGTCAGAATTTAAATCTTTCCTTTAAAAAAAAAATGTAAACTTAGAAGGGGTGAAGGGTGATAAAAATGAAAGTTTCAAAAGGTCTTTTAGTGGAGCTGAGGCCGTGAAGAAGGGCGAGTGGTGAGTCTACTCCGGAGATGTTTACTAGAGTGAGCTCTCCTCCAAGCCTTCAGACAGTAGGAGCATAGGCAAGGAGCACATGGCTTTCTATCTTCCCTGTGAAAAATTCACCACTGACTTCTGTTTTTAATTGTCTTAGAAGATGTGGCTGTCATTAATTGGTAGAACAGAGTGGGTCTAGATGATCCCAACGATCCTTTCCATGTATATAATGTCCAACTCTGTGAGTCATTTTACAAAGATGAAAGTCCATATCAATGAAAAATATTTGTCTTTGTCAGTTCAGGTTGTTAAAAACAAACTACCATAGACTGGGTGGCTTGTAAACAATAGAAATTTACTTCTCACAATTCTGGAGGCTGGGAAATCTAGGATCGAGGTGCTGGCAGAGCCAGCATCTGGTGAGGGTCCACTTCCTGGCCTGCAGATGGCCATCTTCTTGCTGTGTCCTCACGTGGCAGAAAGCAGAGAAGAGAGAGGAAGCCAGCTTTATTACATTCCTTCTTATAAGGGCATGAGTTCTAAGTGCCTCCCAAAGGCCCTCCTAATACCATCACTTGGGGGTTAGAATTTCAGCATACAAATTTTGGATGGACATAAACAGTCCATGACCATATTCATTTAACACTTTTTATGCCCATTGTAGAGCTCTCTTAGAAAATGTTAAATATGGAGGAAAAAATATACAGAGAAACAATTGTATGCCAAACACAAAGAAATCTATCATGTATGCATGTGCATTTAATAATAAGTTTATTCAAACTGATCGTATAATAGGTTCTGGAAGTTGAGAGATCAAAGTTGATTTGAAAACTGTTACCAAAAGATGGTTCTATAGATGGGGCGTGTGTGTGTGTGTGTGTGTTTCCAGAGAAGTTTGAAACCTTCCTGATATTTATTTTGGCCACAGAAATCCGTATCTAAAATAATGAACTGTGGCTGTTCTTTTAGTCTGTGAGGTGTCTGTCCCCAGAGACTTCCTTTCCGTATCTGTTTAAGTTATTTGCCAGGATTCTGTCTGCTAAGAAAATGAGAAACCTGGTGTACAGACTTTGCCTAGAAAAAATTGGCCAGATTCTGTTTCTTCAACTCTTGGACACCAAGAATAAAAAATATAACAGGAAGGGCCTTTAGGGCTCCTGGGACCCCCCCTCATTATGTAGATGAAGAAACTCAGGCTGAAGGCCTTTGAGAGGTATGTTTTATTCAATAAGGAGGGAAGGCCCTGACCCAACACTCAGACACCAATGAGTCCAAGGCTGGATAGCCTTGTTGAAAGAGAAGAGATATGTGTATCAGTTTTATCTGAAGGGGAAACTAGGCATTATTATCATATTGGTTGTACTCTCAAATTAAATGAAATGAAATGAAACCAAGAATGTAGGTTGGAAATTATGCTATCACAGAACAAGATTACAAACTTTCTCTTTTGTGTTCTTACACCAGACTGCAAGGCCAATGGTCCCAGAGGTCACAAAAGAGAATTCTTCAGAAAAACTAGAGACTGTATTCCCTGACTTATTTGGTTCCCCAGAGACTCACGCTTTCTCTTTCCTTTATGCCCAGGCTCCATCCAAACACACTTCTCAAAGTGTTATCTAGGTCAGGGTTACTCAGTATGTTCTTTTTTAATTTAATGTCTTTTTAAAATTGTAATTGTGGTAAAGTACATGTAACATAAAATCTACCCTCTTAACCATTTTTAAGTGTACAGGTTAGTAGCATTAAGCACAGTTACATCACTGTGCCATCATTACTACCGTCCATCCACAGAATTCCTTTTATCTCCTCAAATGGAAACTCTGCTAATACGCTGAATTAATGAATTGCCATAGCTAGTAACTCCCATCTCCCCTTCCCCTGGTCCCTGGCAACCACCACTCTACTTTCTATCTCTATGAATTTAATTACATCAGGGATCTTATATAGGGGAATCGTACAGTATTTATCCTTTTGTGTCTGGTTTATTTCACTCAGAATAATCTCTTCAAAGGTTTATCGGTGTTGTACCTTCTGTCAGAAATTCTTTCCTCTTTAAAAAGGAATTTCCGGGGGTGCCTGGGTGGCTCAGCAGGTTAAAGCCTCTGCCTTCGGCTCAGGTCATGATCCCAGAGACCTGGGATCGAGCCCCGCATCGGGATCTCTGCTCAGCAGGGAGCCTGCTTCCCCCCTCTCTTTCTGCCTGCATCTCTGCCTACTTGTGATCTCTGTCTGTCAAATAAATAAATAAATAAATCTTTTTTTTTTTTTAAAGCATTTCCTTCTTTTTATAGCTGAATAATATTCCATGGGGTGTGTGTGTGTGCGCATGTGTGTGTGTGTATGCACACTCATTATGAAATAATATTCCATGGTGTGTGTGTGTGTATAATGAAATAATGTTCCATGGTGTGTATGTACACTTTGTGTTTCCATTCATCCATCAGTGGACACCTGGGTTGCTTCTACATTTTAGCTGCTGTGAATAATGCTACTTATGAAGATGAGCATATAACTACCTCTTTAAAATCTTGCCTTTAGTTATTTGGAGTTTATACTCATTTCATCCTTTTTGAACATAACCTACACAGTCTGAAGTACATTTTACATCATGTCCTAGGAAAGTGTATGTATTAAAAGAATAATATCACAAAACATTGCCTACAACTACTCTGACATCTTCTACTCTTACTTAATATTTTAAAATACAGATCAAGGGGCACCTGGGTGGCTCAGTGGTTTAAAGCCTCTGCCTTCAGCTCAGGTCATGATCCCAGGGTCCTGGGATCGAGCCCCTCATTGGCTCTCTGCTCAGCAGGGAGGCTGCTTCCCTTCCTCTCTCTCTGCCTGCCTTTCTGCACACTTGTGATCTCTGTCAAATGAATAAATAAAATCTTAAAATAAATTAAATTAAATACAGATGAAGCCACACCAATCCACTTGCCAGCCAATGTTCATAACACACTATAAGTTACGACCAGTTAATGATACATAATCTGTGCCAAAGGAGTGAGGATGGAGGAGGGACTAACGTGCCCTGGCCTTGCCTTATTTCCAGCCCTTGCTCAGTCACCTCAGGTAAATGGCTTCCTCAGACCTCCCTGCAGCCTCCAAAGGAAGTTCTTCCTTCCTTATCTTACAGATGAGGAAACTGAGACTGAACGAGTATAAGAGCTCGTCCAAAGGTTTGTATCCCACTCAACTCTGCCACAGGCCCATGCTACCAGAGTGCGACTAATTTATACCCTGCAGTACACCCCTCAGAGAGGCCACAGGCGTTCTCACTGGGCCAAGGAAATCTTGATCTCAAAGGAGGCCTGACAACTCAGAAAATTTTAGGACCTGTTCACAGGCTCAAGAAGGTAGATAGTTGGAGTGTATGTTACAGGAGAAGGAAGTTTTTCAGTGATGGCTAATTAGATCACATAAGCAACTGCTTCTTTGACTTAATGATTAAGGTGGACAGTCTCTAGACCTGAGTTTGGCACCTCTGCAATGAACAATTCCAGTCCACAGAGACATTAATTGATAAACTTTAGCTACTCTGTACTCACTGTGACTTTGGCAGATGGCAATGTTTTTCTGAGGAATCACCTGGGCCATGGGAGAGAGTGATAAATCAATAAATATTACCATATTTATTGATTGCAGTGGGTAATCAATAAATATTGCCTGGCATTAAAAGACTGATTATGCTTCCTCCAAATGTTTTCTTTTATAAAGCTTCTTCATGCTCTTGTGCTGAAGCTTTGCCCAACTATTTAGAACATAATACCTACACAATAAGAAATTCTTGCTTTGAATCAATGAACGAAATGTGGAATAACACAAAGGATGATTGGAATACAGTTGCTGTGCATTTTCTATACCTTCTTTCAGAAAAACCACTAGCGAAATTTGCTTTCTCTTCTACAGATTTTAATTAAGATGTAAACCTCCAAAATGCAGAGCTTATATATTTACATACTGAATTCTCCCCTCTCCCCACCCCCAGATCACACAGATTCTCTTTGCCTCTAACGCTGATCTCTTCCCAGGCAGCCTGGTACCATTAGGATATTTTCCAGGCATTAAATGCCTATTTTGTGCCAGACTCTGTACTGGACATGTTGGCTTATTTAATTCTTACAGTAATCCAATGAGGTGTATTATTGCATTATTACATCCCATATTACAGAACAGAAAATTGGAGTCTCAGAGTTGCAGGTTGGCTCGAGGAGATTTTGCACTTGGGCGTGGCCTAGATTTCAGTAGGTCAGCAGGCTCCAGAACCACTTGCAGGAACCACTTTCAGTCTACGGCCTGGTGTAGAGGGCATATGAAGCAGAATCAAGTTTAAGGGAGAAATCCTGTTTCTGCAAGAAGGACTAGTATTTCCCTAAAAGCCCTTAATCCCTGCCCTCCCTCCATATCATTAAGAAGATTATACCCCAAAGAGCGGAGAATGAAGCAGGAGGAAGTCTGGTTGTAGACAGTGAGCAAGAGTGGTGTTACTGCCCGGTGTTGGAGATCTTGGAAAGAACAGAGGCTGGAGTCTGGAATTCATTGACAATCCAAATAACTGGCAGAGGTAAAAAGACAGCTTCCTAGCCCTGGCCCACCTGCTCACCTCAAAGGGCCTTCTGCTGTTGGCAGAGTGTATTTTACTAAAGCGGAGCTCACATGATCCTACCAAAGCATGTAAAATATTTAAGCCTCTGCCTTCAAGGTTCTACCACAGAGCTCCTGAAATAGCTGAAATAGACTTAAGGAACAGGGAAGGTAGGGCTAGTGGGCAGGTGACCAAAGTTTCACACACATGCACGCACTCATCTTTCTATGTTAAAAAGGCTATTCCTGCTTCAAAAATGAAGACTTGGTGGGACTTAAAGTATTTCTTTAGAATAGTAAAGGTGTTGGTATGTCATGATTAACATCCTGAATAGTAACTATCCAGTCCGTGTGCTAAATGCCTGATAAAAATCGGATAACTATATAATCTAAGAGTGATGTTAGGAAGACAGGTATAAACCGAAACATAGGATCACCCTGTAGATGAATCAACGCTTTGAATCTTCATAGCAACCGGAAAAAGTAGACAGCATTAGAATCTCTCTTTTTATAGATAAAGAAAGCGAGTCTCAGGGAGCTCACACAGGTAGTGTGGCCCAACCAGGATATTACCTTAGAGTTACCTGACTTGAAAACACTCTTTCTTTGCCACTGCCTCAGACTACAGACACCTGAGCTGCGTTGAGAATAGACCCAGCCCTACTGGACTCCATTCCTGGTTCGAAATACAAACAAATGAACTTTAAAGTGAATAGATGGCAGAAAATCCAGTGACTGGGGACTATTTCATTTGAATGTCTGTTTAACATGAAAGCTAGAAGATTGGGTTAGATTAATTGGCTTGTAGGGATGGGGGAAAGAGTTATTCATTTGCTTTTGGAGTTGGGGTGAGTGAAGAGAATAATAAACAGGGTGAGAAAGAAAAACAACCAATAGTTGGGTAGAACTGTTAACCGAATAACTTCATTTCTTAAAACAATCTGATACTAATTTCACACAACCCAAGAAGTTGTATACTCTGAAAACAAAGATTTTTTTTAATGGGTAAATATATAAAATACTGGTCTTTATAATTTTGAAAATTTAAATATATCATCCATTTGGCCACAGGGGGGAAAAATCATTTTTCTCCTGGGCCAGTTGTAAAAATGAAGCCAATCTCTGATTTTGTGAGGTTTGTTTTCCTGTTGACAGTTTGAGCTATGATCCTCACCCCCAAAATTTACTGGGCACTTTACTGTGTAGTAGGCACTATTCTAAGCATTTTACTCATATCATTCTCGCAGCTCTCTGGAATGGTTATCCCCATTTACAGATAAGGGAAATGATGCACAGAGAGGGTAAGTAACCTGCCCAGCGTCACACAGCTAGTGTGTGACAAAACTGGGATTTGAACTCAGTTTGATCCCTGAACCCATGCTTTTAACCCTGCTTTCATACATTCTCCATTCATCAGACTTCAACATATTTTTAGAATACTGAATATTAATATGTCTTTGAACAAGAGAACATCATTTCTGAATTACATGCCCCTCCCCTTGGGTGTACTTAAATGTTGGAAAATACACTTGAATTAATAATTAATGTAACTAAGATCTTCATCTTATCTTAAAATGTCTGGAGTTCAGTATTTTCATCTTCCCTTTCAAAATGTCCAAGAGGTGATCATTTTATTATGTTTTGGAGTACAATTGAATTCTGTTGCTTTTCCTAATAATTACTGTTACTAAACATGCTAAATTGCCTCAGAGTGAGAACTATAGAGAGAAAACTCTTTCCGTGCCTTTGAAAATTTTAAATTCGATGTACAAATTTCAAAGAAGAATGGTTGATTACAACTTGAGTATTTGTTTGGTTTTGTGGCTGGACTGTGATCCCATGCTGTTTGTGGGACCCATTTTGCGGGTTCTGGACTCGGGTGATCCAGAGCTGAAACCCTGTGGACTTCTTCAGACAGCATCAGGATGTGGAATGCTCTGTGGAGCTGTTACTAAAACTGGATGGGTCAAAAATAAACCAGTGCCATAGAGAGTTATACCTAGACAAATAGCATTCAGAAGGATAGGAATGGAAATTTCTTTTCTTCCAGTTGTAAATAGATGTCTTTGTTGTTTTTCTTCTTCTTCTTTTTTTTAATCCCTTCTGTTTAACCTCCAAACAGTATTGCCAGTTAAAATATGAGGCATAGAGTTAAATTTGAATTTCAGAGCAGCAAGGAATAATTTTTTGGTATTAGTATATCTGATACAATATTTGGGAATAATTTTATTAGTATAGGTATGTCCCATGCAATATTTGAGACATATTTATATTAAAAAATTATTTGTTTTTTACCTGAATTTCAAATCTGACTGGGCATCCTGTATTTTTATTTGCTAATTCTAGCAACCCTACCAAACACCATGTAAGTATAAGTCCAGCTGGACTTTAATTTAAATCCATACTTTATCAAAGAATAGAAGACAGGCAAGGTGAAGAAGGAAGAGAAAAGAAAAGGGAGAAGAGATAAAGAGAAGAGAGAGAAAGTAAGAAGGAATTCTGGCGATCTGCCAACTAAAATAACCAACATTTTGCAAAAAAGAAATCCTAAAATTGAGGTCATAGGATGGAAAAAGTCTGTTTAGTCTGAACACTGGCCAAAAAAATAAAAGCAGGCATCCTATTAACATCTGAATACCAAAGCTCATCCAGGAATGGAAAGATTTGGAATTTGAAGATCCTTAGCTTCCAGCTTTGTTAGAATACCACAATTCTTTATTAATTACAAAGAGGATTTTGTTTTGTTTTGTTTTGTTTTTCAGTGAAATGTGTAGGTAATTCTATATCAAAGAAAGCTAACTTCATTTTCTGTTACTAAAATGCATTTGAAATTTGCATAATCTTGGATAATCTTTTGTTTGCTTGTCTCGTGCTAAAATGCAAAACAAAACAAAACTACCAGATAACCTGATATGGAGAAGAATTTACCTCTGTTTAAAAAAATCACACGGTTCTGCTGAGAAGCGTGAAGATGGCATTTTTTTTTTTTTTTTTTAGTTAAAAATATTAACTGACAGCTTCAAGACAGATTTTTTTCTTTAATCTCTAACCAGACAAATTACTAGGAGCAAGAGACCTCTTGCCTTAATCTGGACACGTCACAGATGTGACAGTGTTCTGTAGGAGATGGCTTTTTAACTGTGGATGAGGGAAAATAACCTTTGGAATTTTTAGGATGTTATTACAAGCAAGTTTACTAGTTTTTGACTTACTAAGCCACAGCTGGAGCCAGCCTTCATCGGGGTAAGAATATTTTCATGCTACTATTATATCTTTTGTATTTCAAGAGTAGGATTATTGCATTTGGGGGAATATGGCCTGTGAGGCTTGTACTGTCTGTTGAATATGCAAATGTGAGTGTCCTATAAAAGGGGAGAGGAGATGACAACTTAAAGACTCCAACAGATGATCTGCCGGGGCTGCTGGAGCAGGAATTGGATCACACCATCATGTGGGATAAAAGAGAATTTTGTATTTCTTTGAGAGGCATTAAAAGGGCTGGGCTTAATGGCCTCCCTCAGCGCCAAAGAACTATGTGCCAGGCTCTCGTTTCTGTAATTGTTGTATTGTTTCTGTTGCTTTAAAAAAACAAAAAAACAAAAGCAAAAAACGAAACGGTGCAAGGAATTTTCTGGCCAAATTCTGAAACTGCCTGGCAATATTTTCTTTCCGATTAATGCAGTAGGAACCATCATTGCTTTTTCTATCCTCTTTCCTACATTCTGCATCTTTGTTTCTTTTATAAGGTACATTGTGCCGTGCTATAAGGTACATTGTGCCGTGCGTGAGTTCAGAGAACGAAGGATGTACAAATGATGTTATTCTGTATGGTTTCCCTTAAAGAGACTTCAGAACATTTTAAAGCCAGGCTGTCTCCACAGAGCCACAGATGGCATCCCCACAGGCTTGGTCGCCTGTAGAAATGTGCTGAGAAGCCACAGAGAAACGCATCAGTCCACCTGTGACAGCCAGGTTAGGACCAGATGCCATTTCGATAGGAGAAATGTCCAAAGGAAATTGTCAGGTGACATAAGGAACAGAGAACCAATTGGTACTGTGAATTTCAGTGTTCTATCCAACCAGTTGTTGTTGTTGTTTCCATTGTTTTTCCCCATCCAGTCTCTTCAGTGTGCTACTTATCCAGGGTGCACATCAGATCATCTGGGGAGCTTTTTGAAATTTGAATAGCTGTGCGCTGCAGTCTGTCAATCAGTGCCTGCCCCTGTGATTCTGCTACATATGTGTCCTTGGTTGGAAAACCATACTCAGAGGTCCCAAACCCAGCTAACCTTCAGAATCACTGAAGGGCTTTAAAATGCAGATTCCTGGGCCACTCTACCAGAAATTCTGACTTGGTGTGGCTGGGTTTGGGCCTAGAAAAATGTACTTTTGAAAAGTTTCATAATTAATTTTGATGATTAGTCAGATTGGGAAAACCACCTTTGCCCTGAGTCATATTAATTTCTGCAAAAAAGGGGTTTTTGATTAAAAAAGAAAAATAATCTGGTCGTGAGTACAGTATCTTTGGAGCAACACCCTATGTTCCCATTGTTTCCACCTTAAACTTTTTCCTAGCTTTATCCTGGCCTGCCTCTCTCCCATCTTGGTGAAAGAACTGTCTGATCTCTTTCTCCTCTGGTGCCCCTCACCCCATCTCCTCCCTCCTATCTTGTTCTTTTCTTAGGTATTCTTCCTATCTGGGCCTATAACCTATTCATATTTTCCCAAACAAAATAACAATAGTCATAGCTATCAACCATATAGCTACTCTGCTCTCAAGGGTCCTCTTCCTGGTCACCCTACCTCTATGCTACTTGAGGCCACCATGACCTATTTGTCACTGGGCCAAACCAGTGGCCCTTTCTGAGTCTTTAACCCCCTTGATATCTTTGCAGCCTGGGACCCTCTTCATTGATCATGCCCTATTGAGCCAACTGTTCCTTGTCTGCCACCCTACCAGGGTTCAGTCTTTGGTCCGTTTCTTTTTCTCTACATCCTTCTCATAGTGATCTTATCCATTCCCATAGCTTTAACCGTCATCTCTGTCCAAATGCCTCCCAAATTGAGATCCCTAACTTTGATGTCTTCCTTGAGCTTCTAACCAGTCTTTCCTGCCATCCACTGAGTTCCCAGATCCTACATATTCAGAATCTAATACTCCTCTCCATTCTTGCCCCCAGCTGTTTCTTCTATATCACTTACTTTTGCTAACAGTGACCTCCAGACTCAAAACCACAATCTCTCTCCCCTTCCTTGGCCCCAAGACTTGGTTACTTGCTATATCCTATCAAGTTTTATGCCACAGCTTCTCCTACATAATTCTTCTTCTGTAAGTGCCTATGGCCACCTAAGTTTAGGTCTTCCCTTTTTCCCTTCCCTGTCCTCTATAGAAACCTGATCTCCCCACCTGCCGTTTCTTCATACCATCTCTGTGAAGCTGCCAGATTAACTTATCTAAAGTACAGGTCTAGGAGTGCCTGGATGGTGCAGTCAGTTAAGCTTCCAGCTCTTGGTTTCTGCTCAGATCATGATCTCACGGTCATGGAACCCAGCCCCACGTCAAGCTCTGAGCTCATCAGGGAGTCTGCTTGACACTCTCTTCTCCCTTTCCCTCGGTCCCTCCTCCCTAGATAAATAAATTTTTAAAAATATAGTTCCGATCATGCCACTTCTCTGCTCTAAAATATTTGGTTACTATGTACTACCAAAAATTCAAATTCCCAACCTGGATTTTAGAATCTTTTGTGATCTTTCCCTATTTCTCTTTCTAGCTTCATCTTCCACTACCTACCCTCAATCCCCACATACCCAGAGTTCGATCCAAACTGGTACTTGGTCTTCCTCTGTCATGCTCTAGGATCTTTCTTCTCCCTATCTCTATTCATGCCATTCTCTCTGCTGAGAGTGCATTCTTCTAATTCTCCTGAGAGTCTCTCTCGGTTCTCACATGAGATCCTCTCCTACTTCTGTATAATGTTACATGAGTTTCAAATTCTAGCTCAATTTCTCTCCCTACCATTACACCAAATATATATCTGATTTTGCTTCTAATATATTTCCTCATATTAGTAATAAATATATGATAGGCATATATAATCACTACAAAATGAAAATTCACCATAGTTATTAACTGAACATTTTGAAATGTGGGTATTCAGGCATTAACACAGTGACGTAAGAACATAGTACATCTCATGATCTAGAACTGTATACTTTAATCCACTGACTAAGTGAACCCAGCGGCTAGAAAAACAAATAAAGGGCAAGAAACATGATTAGTTGCTTTGTTGGTTTTAATTCTAGAATTCAGAGATAAAATAGGAACTGAATTCTGAAAGTCGAGTGGTTCGCTGTAGTGAAATCCATACCTGTCAATACCCAGTACTTCTTTTACCCAATTGCAACCAAAGACATGACATGGTATATTGATGCTGACCTTCTGCCTAGGTCTTTTGTGTTACATCTCAGGTCTGAGCCAGAGTCGGTGGCTATAATCTTGTGTTTTTTTTAAAGTACATCTATAGACATAAAGGTGGATGTGTTATGTAAGATACCTTTAGGAATGGTGCTACGTCAATAAGGTATTCTTGGATGCAGTAATGGCTCTGAGATCTTAGAGTCACACTGGAAGTTCAAAGACCACAGGGCCTGAATATTTCAGACTTAAACTTCTAAAACTATTCCAAACCCAGGTGAACTGGTGAAGATAGTTTTCACAGCAGAGAGGATAAAGGAACTTAAATGGCATTACAGTTTCCACATTTCACTCAAAGTGGATACCAGGCTGTGATAAGTGATCTGTGTGTGGTAATACTGAGAACAACACTTAAGAAAACAATACAAGCAATAAACTCAAAAATACTATAAATCTATCAAAATGGAACTCTAAAAAATGTTCAGGCCATTCACATGAAGGCAAAAAAAAAAAAAAAGAAAGAAGAATGAGAAACAAACGATAAAAATAGTAAGTGATAATACAGCAGACTTAAACCCTAACATATCAATAATTACATTCAATGTAAATGGACTGAATACATCAAGTAAAATATAGAAATTGGTAGAGTAGATTTTTACAAAATGATCCAACTACTTAGTGTCTACAAAAAACTCATTTCAAACACGATGGCTTATGTACGTTGAAAGCAAAGCTATCAGAAATATACATCATGTAAAAATTAATTTTAAAAATTAGGAATGGCTATATTAATATTTTAAAAGTAAGTTTCAGAGCAAGGAAAATTACAAGGGACAAAGAGGGAAATTACATAATGAATCCACCAAGAAGATAAACCAACCTGAAATGCATATTTAGAATCAAAAGCACTTCAAAATACATGAAGCAAAAAAACTGATGGAGCTGAAAAGATAAATAGACAAATCCACAGTTATAGTCACGGACTGCCAAACCCCACTCTGCAATTAATAGATTACTAGACAGGAAATCAACAGTGATTAGAGGAATTGACCAATACCATCAAGCAACAGTATCTAACTGACATTAATAGAACCCTTCACCCCACAACAGTTAGTATACACGTTCTTTCCAAGTACCCATGGAACATTCACTAAAGTAAGCCTTATTCTGGGTCACAAATTTAAAAAAAATAGTTAATAAATTTAGACGAATAGAAATCATTTACAGTATATTGTCTGACCTTAACAGAATCAAACTAAAAATAAACAACAAAAGGCCAGTAGGAAAATCTCCAAACACTTGGAAATTAAACAACTTACTTCTAAATAACCCCATAGGTCAAAGAGAAAATTTCAAAGGAAATTTATAATAAATATAGAAATGATTGAAAATGAAAACATGACATATCATAGTGTTAAGGGATGCAACTAAAACAATGTCAAGATGGAAATTTATAGCACTAAATGCTTACATTAGAAATGAGAAAAGATCTCAAATCAGTTGTCTAAATCCTGCCTGAAGAAACTAGAAAGTGAAGAGCAAAATACACCCAAGGCAAGCAGAAGAGAAGAAATAACAAGGATAAGAGCTAAAATTGATGGAACTGAAAACAGTAGAAAAAATTAATAAACAGAAAGCTGGTTCTTTGAAGAAATTAATAAAATCCCAGCAAGACTGAAGATAAAAAGAGAAATTAGAAATAACCAGTATCAGGAATGAACGAAGGATATCACTGTAAGACACTACAGATGTCAGAAGGATAAGACAGTCCTATGAACATAACTCTACACACAAAAATCTGGCAATTTACAGGAAATAGATCAAATCCTTGAAAATGCACAAATTATCAGAACTCAGCCAAACTGTAGTAGTTAACCTGAATAACTGTATAACTGTGAAAGAAGTTTACTTTGTAATTTAGAAGCTCCCCCAAAAAAGAAATTTCTAAGCACAGACGTTTTCACTGGAGAATTTTATTATTTATATAAAGAAAAGTTAACATTAATTTTGTACAGCCTTTTCCAGATAAGATTCCCAAATCATATGAGGCCAAAATTACGCCGATGTCAAAACCAGACAAAAACAAAATAAGAATATCTTGACCAATATCTCTTGTAAACTTTAAAATTTTTTAAAAAAATTTTTTTTTCAAGAAAATTTTAGTAAGTTGAATCCAACAATGTATAAAAATAATACATCATGCATCCCATTTATTTCAAGTATACAAGGCCAGTTCCATATGTGCAAATCAGCCCATGTAATCTGTTATATCTATAAGGTAAAAAGGAAAATGCATATAATCACATGCATTGATGGAAAAAAAACTTTACAAAATTTGACACCAGTCTTATTTGATGTAACACTGAAAGTTCTAGCCACTGCAGTATGGCAAGAAATAGAAGGCATATGTATTAGAAAAGAAGAAAAACAGTTCTCTTTATTTGGAGACAACATGCTTGTCTGTATGGAAAATCTCAGAGAGCCTATCAAATAGAACTAACAAATGAGTTCTGGAAGATTATAGGAATCAAGATGAACATACAAGAATCAATTGCATTGCTAGGTACTGGCAACAGGTAGAAAGAAACAGAATTAAAATGTAATACCATTTACAAATGCTTCAAAGAAAGAAAAGTACTTAAGTGTAAATCTAACAGCATATGTACAAGATCTCCATGATGAAAATTACAGTATAGCGATACCCAAATGCCTGAAATGTTCTCACTTGGTGTCCACAACTGTATGTCTGTCAGCACTGTGGATTAGTCTGTCCTTGCAAAAGCGTGCATCTACACTGATACACGTTTTCCACTGTCTCAATAGCAAAAGCCCAAGAATGCCCAGATTCCCAAAGTGAGTCGGTGCTTGGATTGTTTCACATGAATGTGGTTAGCCAGGATCAACAGCGTTGGACTTGAACTTAGGTGGAATTTCCAAATTTTTAAATGTTTGGCAACAGCCATCTAGCACCCCAATGCTGGGTTGTCCAAGACATGAGTCACAGGTAGACTCTTGAACAGACAGTGAGCACTGAAGAGATGCCCAAATTGCACCAAAACTCCATTATTAATGGTGACGCAAGTTACGCAGCTGCCTAAGGGTCCAGGAGATAAGCTTTAAAAAAACACAAACAAGCTGCTGAAACGGTGGTCCAAAGGCAAAGAACAGAGATGCCTGGTTAGAGAATGTTGCTGCATAGAACAGAGTTCTCAAACTGGGAAATTTAAAGATGTTCTGATTCCTGGAACTTTGGCTTAGCTCCGCTGTGCTACTGCCCAATCCTACATATAATACATCCTTGGAATTCTATTTTGAACAACCTGGGAATATACAGAGAAGTTTTAGAGCAAGAAAAAGCAGACGTAAGCATCATAGAACATCATAGATGAGACGTCATGATATAGGAAGTAGATAGCTTGACAACATGCAAACACACACTTACTGCCTTATTAATGTTCATTAAGCAGTGTTTTTCAAGACACTTTCAGTTCTGTTACATCACCCTGTCTTCAACAACAACATGAAAAAAGTATACTTGGTTTTCTTATTCCCCTTATAAGTACTGAACAGAGCCGGGGAGGACCAGCCCCTCAACTCTGAGACACCTGGCAGAGCTGTCTGAGCCTGAACTGAGTTATCAGAGCCTGGATCCTTAGCAGGACCCATTCTTCTGTTTTGATTCCAAGAGCCCTTTTACAGAACAGAATATCTTGCCTATTTGTTGAAGAAGAATTAGCCTTTACAACAGAAGTGTGTATGGAAACCTAACTCATGACCTTACTAACTGCTCTTCCTTACCACAATTGCTGTATAGAGCTAAAACTTGTTTTTTTGTTTGTTTGTTTTGTTTTGTTTTGTTTTTCCCCTCTCTGATAAACTCTAGGCTTTTACAGAGTCCTTGGGTTGGAAAGTCATATAGCTACAATCTCAAATGCACGCACACAAACACATATACACACACCACTCTCCTCAGCCAGAGCAGGAATGGACAGAAGGCCATCTCATTCATCTGCAGTGCTGCCCAGCTAAGTAAATGGCAGGACCCCACATGGCATCGAGATTTCACGAATCTGCAGGAACCTGATCATCCAAGATCTTGTGGAACTCTTCCTCTCCAGCTTTCTCCTGCTTCTGCTCTCTGCCTATGAAGAGCCCAGTGACCGTCTTTTCCTTGGGGTGGGAAGCAAAAAGGAGTTTCTGATGCCTTCAGATCTTGCAGGCATGGAAAGGGTCTCACCCCCTCAGAAGGAACAGAAGAAGAGGAGAGTAAAGGGAGCAGTGAGGCTGGCTGGCTCCTTCCCCATAGCCATGCAGAATTCCACCAGTGCACAGAAATCCCACGCTGCACTATAAAACGTGCAGAGCTTTTGTTAGTCCAAATTCTGGGCTTTCAGAGACCACATGTCTAGAGCAGAAGGAAGAAAGAGCAATAGGGTAGGGCAATGAGTATAACTTGATTCTCTTTCATGGCAAATTAAGTGGGCACAGATATAACTGTGTAGACTGGGGACAAGGACCCTGGATTAGGCCTTTTACATTAAATGTAACACAGAGTTTAAATAATAGAAGCATAGGATAACCCAGCTTACAATAAGTACTATTTGGCTAAGAGGCAGTAATATTTAGCTTCCTGGGCACAAACTTCCCAGTCTTGCTGCTGTAACATGTGGTGATGTTTGTATATGAAACTGTCTTAATGAAACTTTTTACAGTTCTTCCAGGCAGCCAAGATTTTATGTGATAATCTGGCAGATTGATTTCTTGGGCAATTCATTTGTGAATTTTATCTGCACACTCACCAAGAAAATAATAATAATAATAATAAATTTTGTTTTAATGGGTTTGGACAGCTGACGGTTGTGTGAAACCATCAGGCTGTGAAGAGTGAGTGTGCCCCTGGTGTTCATAAGTGCCCTGTTGGAGTGGTTTGGGATGCCTCCCCATGCAATCAAGCTTTTCACAGCTTCTCCGGAGTTCTTTGGCCAGAGAGAGGGACTCTGTGATTAATCATCTTTATTCTTCCAGACACTTAATTTCAGCTTCTTTATCAGTTCTCCTATTTTATGGCATGCAGCTGCTTATACATGCTTGCAAATTCTCAGAATTCTATGTTACAAATGTAATCCCGTCTCTAGTGAAGATAGAGTGCTGTGTTGTGAGGTTGAGAAATATTCTGTTTATTAAGGTCATTGGAACTAACCATGGTCATTTAGAATGAAAAAAGTGGAGGTAGGGTTATCCCCGCCTCCTTCTGTGTAGCTCTGGGTATGCACACAAACTAGAGTATTTACAGAAAAATACATTTCCCAGATTTTTTTTTCTTTGTAATTTAAAGGCATACTTCCAGCCTATCTCAAGAGCTCTCATGAAAAAGAATATATTTATGCTCATAAATGTAGTTACCTGGCATTAATCCTCTAGTCATTGGTAAGCTAGTGAATTAAATGAGTTAAGCTGTGTGTACTCAGGTAGAAGTATGGAGGGTACTAGGGTCCCACCTGGGAGATTCACCTGCAGGGAAGCCTAAGCCATCTGAGGTATGAGACTGGCCCAGCTGTGGCATCCAGAGCTTACCCAGTCCAGGAGCCCCCAGGCATGGGTAACTGTGGAGCACTGGAATGTGGAGAGTACACACCAGGTGTTAAATACTTTGTACTAAATAAAGAAATAAATATAAGAAATGACAATATGTGGTGTCTAGTGGGTTAAATAAATATATTATTAAAATTAATTTCACCATTTTTTTAACATAGATACTAGCAATTTTTAAATTACATAGTTGGATTCTATTTCTATTAGCACTGGCGTGTGGAATGGGCAAGGAGAGGTCTTATGGAAAGCAATGCACACAATTTCAAACCAGTTACTAGGTGTTCCTATCCTAATAGCCCTGGGCAGCACTACCCAGGGGATTCTCCTTGACTGCCCTTGGTAGCTTCAGCACACATCCAGCACAGCCAGTGGCCAGCTTCCTTCTCCTCACCAGTTACCTGCCACCCTTCTGAGCCTGTCCCTCCCTCCAGCATGGCCGCACGCTCCAGACAGCTCACATTCTATTGGTCTGAACATTTCCTCTCTCTGACTTCTCACTCACTCCTCTTGAAGGGCTCAGCAGAGAACAAGTCTTTGCTTAACACAACCCTTCTTCCTTAGAAGGCTTTCCTTTAGAGTATCAACCCACAGTCTCTCCCTCAACTCAGATGTTTTAAAAGCTCTGAATGCCTGAAATTTAAAAACAAAAAACAATGACAAACAAACTCACCTGGTAGAACTAGCTCCAAGCTATTTATAGCTTTGATCTCACTTCCTGTAACTGTTAGTTCAACTGTCCCAGACCCTGCCCAGGTGTTGTACAGGTGTGTGATGGAGGCATCAGTTTGCCTTTCTAGAAAGAAGTTCTGAATCCCCAAACATCCAGACCTGAGAGTTTCAGAAGGCATTATGGACCTGAAGCAGTTTTTCCCTCCCTTGAAAGCTGGCTTCCCTCACCCATCTAAGCTTACTTAAAGATCTTCCTGCCAGGCAGTCTTAACCGGGTCACTGTCCTCCTTTCAGTCCTTTTAAGGACTCCCACGGCCTACAGGGCCAGGTCCCAGCTCCTTAACAGCAGTCCTGGCTCCTCATCAGCAGGTATTGGACCCCGCTACAGGGGGTAGGCCCTCAGAGAGGGGCTGTGGGGCCCTCAGACACTTGAAATATAGTCTTTGACCTTAGAGAGGGGAGCGGAAATACCAGCAACCACAGTGAGCAATAAAAGGATTAAATGCAAAATGAAGGAAAGCCACTGCAAGTGCAGGAGGAATGAAAGAAGTCAGAGAGCAGGTCAGCAGGGGCTCTCCTGTCCCAGGCAGGCTGGAGGCAGGAAGAGGATGGGGGAGGGGGCAGCAGAAGTGAAGGGAAGCGCAGTTTCCTGCTCTCCCACCTGGATGTCTGCCTTCTCCAGATAGTTAATGAGGGTTGGCCTATTGCCTGCTTTTCCAGTGGACCCAGGGGACACCCGAAGGATCCTGCCTTCTAGAATCAAATGTGTTCCCTGTGTTTTGTCATTTGAACTGATTCCTTGGAAACACATAACCAGATGTTGTAGTTCATTGTTTTCATCCCTTTGTCATGCTGAGCCCAAATCAATCTGCCAACTCTGTTTCTCACTCTCCCTCACCTCTGGACTACATGTCAAGTTGCCAGAGGAATTAGTGGTGGTTGTTGGGTATGCCTTCCTTTCAGTTCCCATTTGTTGAAGTCCTACTGCACACGAGGCTCTGAGCCTTCACTGTTGGAATCCCATAGCCCTCAGTCCCTAGAATACTTATTCTAGGCACTTTAAAGTTTGCCGGATGTTTTTGTCTATATGATCCTATTCAGTTCCCCAATAATCTTTTAAAGAAGAGGAGATGTATATTATTCATTCTCAGTTTACAGTCAGAAATGGAGGCCTTGGGGCGCCTGGGTGGCTCAGTGGGTTAAAGCCTCTGCCTTCGGCTCAGGCCATGATCCCAGGGTCCTGGGATAGAGCCTCGCATCGGGCGCTCTGCTCCGCAGAGAGCCTGCTTCCTCCCCTCTCTCTCTGCCTGCCTCTCAGCCTGCTTGTGATCTCTGTCTGTCAAATAAATAAATAAAATCTTTAAAAAAAAAAAAAAGAAAGAAAAAAAAGAAATGGAGGCCTTAAAAGGCCCAATAATTTACTCAGGCCATTAAGCTAATAAGTGACAGAATTAGACATCAAAAATTAACTGGGTGGCTCAGGGGGTTCAAGCCTCTGCCTTCAGCTCAGGTTATGATCCCAGTGTCCTGGGATCGAGCCCAGCATTGGGCTCTCTCCTCGGCGGGGAACCTGCTTCCTCGTCTCTCTCTGCCTGCCTCTCTGCCTACTTGTGATCTCTGTCTGTCAAATAAATAAAATCTTTAAAAAAAATAAAAATAAAAATAAATGGAATCATACTATTTAAAAAAAATTAACTGCATACAAATAAATAAATAAAATAAATAAATAAATAAAATCTTTAAAAAATAAAAATAAAAATAAATGGAATCATACTATTTAAAAAAAATTAACTGCAAATTTAGCACGTTTTCTAATACAGTAGTCACCCATTTCCTATCTCACTAGAGAGGCTAAAAGCTTTATTTGGGGGGTAACTGGATTGCTCAGTAGGTTAAGTATCCTGAGCCTTTAGCTCAGGTCATGATCTTGGGGTCCTGGGATTGAACCCTGAGTCAGGCTCCCTGCTCCATGGGGTGTCTTCTTTTCCCTCTCCCTCTGTGCATTCTCTTTCTCTCTATCTTTCCAATAAACTTAAAAAAAAAAAAAAAACACCTTTATTTTAATTGACATATTGCACATTTGAAGGTCATTGAGTAGGTATGGACGCATGCCCACTACAGGCCCAGACATGGAACTTCTCTTACCAGTTCCCGAAGCAACAATGGCAACATTCATCCACTTTCCAAAATAAATCTTAACAGCTAAGCTAAAGAATACCCCAAATTTGTCAACAAAATGTTGACCCAGCCATGTGAAATAGCAGAATGGAGCAGGGGAGGCAGCAAATAATTTATAAGTATTGGTAGCGAAAATGACCCAGGGTACTGGATCAGTTAAAAAAGCAGCACTCTTGTAGGTAAATGAAAGGGAGGTGCAAGGCTTTCCTAGATTAGTTCCAGAGTTATGAGATTACAGCGTATCATATAACAAGTGACAGCTTTTAATGATGCTTTTATTCCTGGCAGCACAAAAGCACAAAAAGAAACCCATATTGTTTCTCAGAGAGAGCCACAGTTCTGAGAGTATTTTCTTTTCCCCTTTATAGAGAAGGAAACTGACAGTATTACCGGCAGGTCCCCGAGCAAGTAAAGAACGCTGGGGAGCAAAGCCAGAACCTTGTCCATTCCTGCTCAAAGCCCCTGAGTGGCCATGTGACTAACTGCTCATGGCTCCCACCACCTAAGCTCGGGCTTTACACAGCCACCCGTTCAGGGGGTCAAGGGTCACCAGATAGACCTTCCCTCAGTCAGAATTTGGCCTGAGTCCATAAAATCCTTTGAAAGTCTAAAGCACCCATTTCTACTTTCTGGTCTGGAGAGTTTCGAAAAGCACTGAGAAGTAAGAAACATGTATTTGCACAGTGAAAAAGGCTGCTTTTATATGGGATCTTTTGGCATTGGAAATAATGATACAGCAGGAAATGGAAGAGGTGTTTTGAGTGCTTTTCTTACTTACCAACTTCAGCATATAAATAAGGTACCAAAAATCACTGGCTTTAGAGTTCATTCTTTTATTTAAAAAAAATAGATTAAAAACTTTGTTTTTTGGTAATAAGGGGAAAATAGAACCAAGTATGTGTTATCACAGGACAAAGAGTCACTTCTGGGAGCCATTCCCCTGTTATTGAGAAACAAGCCATAAACCTAAGGTCTATATTACAGGATCCAGGAGGAAATGTCACTTTTCTAATGCCCACAACTCTGTAATTTTTCTTTGGTTGAAATCACTTTGACTTCTATAAAAAGCATAAGTGTTTTTCATTAATAGGAAAGATTTACAATTACTGTAAATGATTATACTAGACAAGAAATCTTAGTAGCCTATCAACTGTTTCCATATGAAAATTAGGTTTGGGCACATCCAGGGTTTGCAATATCTGGGGAAGAGAAAGAGGGTTACTTCAAAGAATCTGACTGAAATATACACAGAGAAGAGCTGAGATTTTTCTTGCAGAATCCTATTTAAAGTTCACCATTCTGGGGAGTAATGTTAATGTTACTATCAGTTAATACTGACTTGAGTTGCAGTCAAATAACAGAATTCCCGTCTCATTGTTTCTGATCCTCCTCTGATCTTACTCCGCCACCCATTTTTTTTCTCTGTAACCTCATAGGGGTCTCTTCATTTTCATTTGCCTCACTGGAGAATCTGTTAATTTGTTAAGTTCCTGCTCTGTCCCGGGCCTCGCATTGGAAATAACAAAATAAACCTGGGACTGTGGCATGGCCTCTGCTCAAAATAAGTTCACCCTGCACAGGGTGAGGCTGAGACATAAGGAAGGCATTTCAGTGGAAGGTGATGGCCGCAAGAAGCTGAGCTGGCTGCAGACTTTCAGGCTGAGTCTCCTTCTGCTGCATTGAATCTGGTACCTGATAACCTGACTTTCCAGAAGACACAAGAGTGTTAAGCATCGTCTCTGTCCTGGAAGTCTGGAGAATGGGAGACTGCACCCAGCGTAGACAGTGAATCTTTGATGGGGTTCAGAGAAGAGGGGACACCAGGGAAGGAGGATCATCTGGTAGACTTCCTAAAAGAGCAGTTCTTGGGATGGACCCTCAAAGATATGTGTGATTCAAATTGCAGAGGAAGGAGGCCTAGCATTGCAGGTGAGGACAGAGCACACAGCACTGTGGGATCTGGTCATGCTCCCTTTTCTCCCCTCCCAGAAAACTCCTCTGAGGCCTTCATCAGCCAGTCTTCCTCTTGCCACTGCATATCCCAGGCACAGACACCACCTCCAACCTCTACAGAGCCTAGTAACCTCTTCCTAGGTGTTGCTGCTGTAGATAAGAGAGAAGAGTAGGAATAAAGGACAGTGTTGCTTCAGAAGGGGCTGGGAGCCAGGGAAGGGACAAGCAGAATTCTCTGTCTCCTTGGCCCCCAGGGGGCCAAGGGGGCGCCCACAGATGAAAGATGTCAGCAAAGGCCAGAACCGGATTTAGCAGCTAGGGCTTTTCTCTGCTTTGGGACTCAGTGCTTCAGGAGGAAGAGTTAACAGTCATCGGCTCTGGCAGGAGGAGGGCTCAGCCCAGAGGAGGAGGTGGGGGGCCAGGCCAGAAGGCAACACCCTCCATGGGCTCCAACAAAGCCTTGCCCTTGCCCTTGCCCCTCTGGCAGGCTCAGCCGCCAGCCCCTGAGCCAAGGCCAGCCACCAGGGACTGCTTCCAGAAGCTCCACCAAGAAGGGCAAGAAGGCTTACTCAGAAGGGTCCTTGACACACACCTTCCATATTTTAGATGGTATTAATTACATGAACTTAGTCCTTCCCTGGGCCCTAATCACTAATTAAATATCCTCCTGAAACAAGACCTCCCTCTGAATGAATTTCCACCTTCTAGCCAATAGCGCTCCTACTGGGGGAGATTTTCCCTTGAGTTCATTTTTCTCCTGACCCAGTCACAGGCTTGTAGGCTCTGCACAGCTTGTCCCACGTTCCATGGCCTCTCACTGATGGCAGGGTGTCTGCTCGCTTTGTCACTGCTGTTTCCTTACAGGAGGGAAAAGTGGCCGATGAACTTATCTGAGGCCTCTGCTCGCCTGTCAGGTTTTCCTCTGAAGAAAGAGTTGAGGTGCCACCGCTGACACCAACAGTTTATAAACCGCTGGTCTCGATTGTCACCAAAGCCTCTTCACCTCTAAAATCCCTTTTGAGAGGATTTTATTGGCACACAAGCCCCTTTACAGTTTGAGTTTTCTGACTGTAGTCTTGGTGAAGGATTCCTTTGGGGCAGGAAGCTCAGAGAAAGCAGGGAGTTGCCCCAGCATGGACACCAGCTGGGGACAAGGGCATAGGAGCATCAGCAACACTGGGTGCTCCAAAATAACACCCCTAAACTGCAGGCCACATGATTTCATGCATTTTCGGCAGAACTTTATTATGGTGTTTGTATTTTTCATGAAAATAATTCAGGCACAGATGCACTGACAGATCCTATACAAATAAGACCAAATTTCCCCCAGAACATCCAACTCAGCATGGGAGGAAGAAGCAGTCACTGGGCACAGCCTTCTGTGGAGACTAGCCTTGGTGATCAGGCAACCTGAGAATTTTCTGGAGCAGGGAGTGTGTTGCAGGTGAGAGGTGAGAAAATCCTGGTCAAGATTGGTTTGGTAAAGAAAAAGAAAAGGCAGTGAGGGAACCTTTGATAGGGCTAAAAACTACCTGCTTGGCCCAGCTTCTGAAGGCACTGGGCCTCTGGCCCCAAACAACGTCAAGGCAACGTCAGGGTGAGTCCCTTTAACACATATTCCCCACGTACTGTTGTCATTGCCTTTTTGTGCCTCATACCACAACATTAAGACAGAATGCGCCCCATTTGCCTGACACCACATCCACACTGGCATCTTTATCCTTCCCCATGAGGCTCTTCCTGGCCTTCCCCATCCTGCCTTCTCCACCAGGGAAACTAAAAGAAAGAGAGTCCAGGGCGCTCAGGTGGCGCAGTCAGTTAAGCCTCTGACTTCGGTTCAGGTCGGTATCTGAGAGTCCTGGGATCAAGCCCTTCAGGGGGCACCCTGCTCAGCGGGGAGTCTGGTTCTTCCTCTCCCTTCTGCCCTTGCCCCACTCATGCACAGGCTCGTTCTCTCTTTCAAATAAATAAAAAAAAAACCTTTAAAAAAATCCACCATGCCTACATAGGAACTCTTCAAAACAGAAATTTAATCCTTTTAAAAAAGATTTTATTTATTTATTTATTTGTTTGTTTGTTTTAGAGAAAGGGAGCCCAAGCAGGGGGACGAACAGAGGGAGAGAGACAAGCAGACTCCCTGCTGAGCAGGGAGTTCAACGAGGGCATGATCCCACCACCCTGAGATCGTGACCTGAGCCAAAATCAGGAGTCAGAATCTCAACACTGAGCCACCAGGCACCCCTAATCTTTATTTTATTGTTATTATTATTACCATGTATTAGGATACCTTTAACCAAAATATATTTGTCAAAAGCTAGATCTTTAGTAGGAAAAGATCTGGATAAAAAATAGCATACACTATGCCATCATTTCTACAGGAATTCTAGCAGCAGCACATGGCCATGAGCCTAGCACCTTTTATTTAATAAACAGGTACACAGTCCACTAAAGCCCTGGGCATCTCCAGCTTCCATCTGAGCCCTTTCTATTGTTGCTTTTTCTGTAGCAGACAAATTTGCCCAGCCACTTTCTTTTGTTGAAGTTAATAGGCAATAAACCTTTAAAAGTGTTGTTATTATAAATTCAATTGCCTCTTAAAATAAATTTTTATATAAGTTATTTTGAGCTCATTATTTTTCAGCCTTCTAAAAGCATATTTTAAATGTATTCCATTCCATTTGTAGTCCTGGATCAAGTTCTGTGCAATTACAAGTCTTGTCTCTTACTAAGGAGGGGCGTGTGCTTAGGACTTTTCATTAAATACTTGTGTGCTCCTGGTGCTGGGGACACAGAAAGGAATGAAGCTGGCACTTCCTTCAAGGAGCCTGTGAGTCAGGTAGATGACAGACTCTGAAGACAGATAATTACACTCCAGAGTGGCAAATATGCTAATAGACATACAGAAGAGGGTAATTAATTAAGGTCACTGGGCATCAAGAAAATGTGCCATTTGGGGAAGCATTTGAAGGATGAGTAAAAGATGAAGGCAGGGAACAGAAAGAAGGGCATTTCAGGCAGGAGGAGAGGTCAAGGCTGAAGGTCCGACAAGAGGAACTATACAAAGCTTGCACTGTTCCAGTATTGCATCCAAGGGCTAGAACAGGCTAACAAATGCAAAGAGCTGAGCCCAGGCCATGAAGAGCCTTGTAGGCCCTGATAAGCAGCAGGGATTATGAATTTCGATTATGGGACTTCTGAAGAGTCCACCCATAATCTGCTGCAAGATGGGCGGCAGAACCTGGAGGAAAAACTGGAGGGAGGGAGTTGCTAAGCTATTACAGGGGAACCAGAAGTGTGAATTAAAGCAGTATCGTGAGGGATGGAGGAAGATGGGTTCAATAGAAAAGTGAAGAAACTGAACATACATCTCTAGGAGTTTTGTTTTCTTTTTTTTTTTTTTTAAGATTTTTTTTATTTATTTATCAGAGAGAGAGAGAGAGAGCGAGCACAGGCAGACAGAATGGCAGGCAGAGGCAGAGGGAGAAGCAGGCTCCCCGCCGAGCAAGGAGCCCCATGTGGAACTCGATCCCATGCTGGGATCACGACCCGAGCTGAAGGCAGCTGCCCAACCAACTGAGCCACCCAGGCGTCCCCATCTCTAGGAGTTTTATTGTCTGTAAAGAGGAAAGGGAGGAAGTCAGCAACCACGTGCAGATGGCCAGGTAGATAGCAGTACCACAGACCCGGGCACCCAATTAAGCATTGCATGTTGGATTTTAAGTGGGGAGTTGAGGGACTCTAGTTTTAGGCAAATTAGGGTGGAGGCACATTCAAGCGGAGATTCATTGATTTTCTTCTCAAACATTTGTTGTGTGGTTATTCGATGTCAGGCATTTTGTTAGACACTAAAGCTGCCCAGTAGGATAAATGTGGTCTCTGGCCTCCAGGAAGCCATCGTGCTGAAAAACCAAGGCGCACTTGGGCCTGTAGATGAGGTTGTAGATGTCATCCTCAGGAATGGATGAGGAGGTGAGATGGCGGAGGAGAGACAAACACTGCAGACAGGTTCCTAGGTGACATTCAGCCTCTGAAGAGTGGCAAAAGGGATAGATTCATCAAAGGAAATGGGAAGTCAAAGATAAAAAGGACCTTAGGGACCAGAGAAGCTGGGCAAGGAACATTTTGAGGAAGGAGTGTTACATGAATGTCACATAAATCCATGTGAGCAAACAAGACAAAGAATCAAAGGTGTCTGTTTCATTTAGCAACTGAGTATCTCTGGATGGCCCTAGTGTATACATAGGAATATGCAGACGTCTATCATTTAGAAAGAATTCTGTCCTTGCTGATCTGAATCTGAATGCCTTGCTGGGACTTAAAATGTCTCTTTGGCCAGATTTTAACCACTTTGCACAGATAATGACAAGCCTTTGATTTATGTCTATAGCTACCATTGGCAACACTGTGACTCTGCCACTTGGCTCTATCTATAGAATGTCAGGACTACTCAGTCTAGTACTTTTTAAATGATTAAGAAATAATTGAAGGGTGCCTGAGAGGTGCAGTCAATTGAGTGCCCGACTCTTGATTTTATCTGAGGTCACAATCTCAGAATCTCGAGATGGAGCCCATTTTGGGTTCCATGCTCAGAGTGGAGTCTGCTTGACATTTTCTCTCTCTCTCCCTCTGGCCCTCCCCTCCATGCTCTCTCTCGCTCTCTCTCAAATAAATAAATCTTAAAAGAAAGAAAGAAAGAAAGTTGACTAGTGTTGGATTATAACCCAGCACAGAAAGTAAATATGCAAGAGTCCATATGGATATAAATAAGTGGTTGAAAAAACAAATAGGTGAATTTCTTATACAGAATAATACCAAATAATTTCTATGGCTACTGTCCCTCAAGGAGGTGCCTCTTAAGCACTTTACTTAGTGACTATTGTATGCAGTCTGGAAAGGGAGGAAAAAGAGTAACTTTATGGTGGATAAATCTGACAAACACAATTTCAGCCAAGTGATTAAGCTTAGCATCATAAATGATAGGTCATGTTGATAACAGGCACTCTTGATATGGTGGAATAAGAATGGCACTTTATCTCTGGGGTCTTCCTCCCCAAATCCAGAACCCCAGTCTCATCAGGAGAAAAATCTCAAACAAAATTCATGGCAAATAATCCTCAAAATGGTCAAGGTCATCAAAAACAAGGCAAGACTGAGAAATTGTCACAGCTGAGAAAAAGAACCTTAAGGAGACGTGACAACTGAATGTCACGTCTGTTTATCCCAAGTGGAATCCTGGGACAGGAAAAGAACGTGCTGCTATGAGAAAGGGAGAGGGTACACATAAAATGGTAGAGGCTGCTAAAACACAAAGTGCACTTTCTTTGCAGTGTTGTCTAGTGTTGGTCCTTAGCTCAATTGATTTCCTACCATTTTAATGAAAAACTACCAACCAGGATTCTTGACCCATCTAAAATTGGAAGAAACTCAGGAAGTCTGCATTGGACTGGGGTCCTGTCTTCTGTCAAAGAACAGACCCACATAGGCACGATTTACACCATGACCTCTAGGATAGTAATTGTATTTATCATGATTATTGCTAGTTCCTTTTAAAATTATTATTTATTTACTTGAGAGAAAGAAGGAAAGCAGAGCAAGCAAGAGAGAACACAGTGGTGAGTGAGGGGCAAAGCAAGAGGGAGAGGGAGAAGTAGGTTCCCCACTGAGCAGGGAGCCTAATGCGGGGCTCGATCCCAAGACCCTCTTATCATGACCTGAGCCAAAGGCAGATGCTTAAACAACTGAGCCATTCAGGTGCCAACTGGTTATTTTCTTAAGCAGTAAGTAGAACAAACACTACTCTGCAGTCACATTCTGTTTCAAAAATATGCACTACCACTTAAAATTTTTCACATGAATTATTTTCTTTGCACTTGAGGTTTCTTTCTGCCACCTGAAAGTCAAAGAGATGAATATGTAAAAAGCTGGGTAGGCAACAAACAACTTGATTCTGCAGTTTTACTCATCTTGACTTAACCCCAAAATATACCTGATCTAAAACCATGAAGAAATGCTGAAACTTTTTACAAAACAAGTGACCTTGACTGGTGCTTGTGACCTTGTTTCCAACCCAGTGGATGGAACCCTCCTTCACAATAGACATGGCAGGGTTTAATGTGCATGAGTTGTTTGATCCATTCTGTATCACCATATGCAGAGTAACTCCCGAAGGGATGTAATTGGTGGATAGAGATGCATGTTGAATGGGTGATTGTTTCCCATTGCAAAAATCAGTTGTGCATACCTGAGAATGAGTATAGAACATTGAATATATTTGGCCTAATTTTCAACCCTATGCACTTAAAAAAAAAAAAAAAGTACTGAATTAATCCTGGTGTATATGAGATTTTTTTTTAATTGGGGTTATCTGTTTTATATATTCAGACCACCTGGATTAGTTTTATAATGAAAAATTCTGGAAGTATCAGAGATAATATGTGAAGTACTAAAAAAGTGGTAGCATTAAGCTGAATTTATGGAAATGCCTTAGTTTGAGGATCATATACCAATCTTCCAATTTAATGAATAGCTAATAGGATGCTTTTTCTCTAATTTGAGACATGGATATCCTCTTCTCTTCTTTACATTTAAATGATCAGCTTATTGTGTTTGTGGCAAAGAGGGTTAGTGGCTTTAGTGTAAAGTCACTAACAGGACTTTATACTGGCATTGACTGCAGCCAGTCACAGGGATTCAGACTCTGAGGACGTATGTCCCAGGGGACTAGACAACTTGAGATAGGCGTTTGGCTGGATCTGTACAGTATCCAGTTCTGGCTTGGTCCCCTCCAACAGTCACAGAAGCCAGAACAGTCACTAGGTCCACAGAGCCTAGGGCAAGGTGGTTAAAATTTGTGATGAAATCTCAAATGATCTGTGGGTATCCTGAACAAAGAGGCAGATGGACAGGGAAGGAGCAACTAAATGAACAATGCCAACATAGGACAGGTGTTTCTCCCACTCCAGCTAATATTGATAGAGCCTGTATAGTAAATTGTGTCCCTCACAGGACTCTGTACATTCAGAAGGATGTCAGAGAACTTACAGTAGACACAGAAGTGAACTACAGAGATGTTTCGAAGCCCAGAGATAAAACCTACGAGGAAAAATAAAAGGGGCCAGCACTGTCTGACAAAGAAAGAAGATAGTTATTTGGGCTCCCACTTTTTTAAAAAGATTTTTTATTTATTCATTTGACAGAGAGAGATCACAAGTAGGCAGAGAGGCAGGCAGAGAGAGAGGAAGGGAAGCAGGCTCCCCGCTGAACAGAAAGCCCCAGGACCCTGAGATCATGACCTGAGCCAAAGGCAGAAGCTTTAATCCACTGAGCCACCCAGGCGCCCCAAGGGCTCCCACTTTTTGTTACTTTGCTAGGTTTACTTCTCTACCTTTCCCTCCCAAAAGCAGTGAGTCACTTGAAGGCAAAGACTTTTTCAACTTTATATCACCAGCAACTAGAATATCCCTGGCTCTTTGGAGATGGTCAATAAATTAAGAAGTTTATGTTTGCTCTTAGAAGAAGTGAAGTGATCCTAAAGTATAGCATGCTGATTGTTACAAGGTAGTATGGGTAATAAAATACCAATATAATATTGCATGTTTATTGAGTGAGCCCTGTGTATCAGGCACTGTATGTTTTATGCATTTTCCCTGTATAATTCTCACAGTATTCCTGGGAGCTAAAGACTCTAATTTTTCTGTTTTAAAGATGAGGAAACCAAGACACAGCAGGGCTGGGTTCTTTGGACAAGGATACACAGCTAGTATGTGGCAGGGCCTCGATATACATCAATAAATCAGGCTTTCTGATTCCAGCATTCATGCTCTTAGTTACTGTATATGTAAGTCAGAGTTTGATCTGGGAAAGAGAAACCACCCTATGTATTTTAAGTAGAAAGGCACTAACCATAGGGCATAACCCATCAGGAGGGCTAGGCAAGCTACAAGCACAGAGCCACCAGGAAATTACAGCTGGAATTACAAAAAAGTGGAATTACAGAAAACTTCAATTATAAAAATTACAAAAATCTCCACCAGGAAATTAAAGCTGGAATTACAGAAAACTACTAACAATAACCTCAGAGGTCTGTAGCACCTACACGTGTTAGAGAAGATTGCCTAGAAGCCAACCAGTGGAGAGTACATCTGCCATCTGCTGAAGCTTATACACCTGCTTTTGCTGCCCTGGGAGCATTAATGGCTCCCATTACTCTTTGACCTCCCAAACCTGATTCAGTGCCTTGTACTGGCGACATCTAGCCAAAAACCCTGCTGGCAGGGAGTGTGTGGTTCCTAGGCCTCTAGCCCCTGTGGTGCAGAGTAGTACTTTGAAAGGGAGCTGAGATGTCAACTGTGCTATTTTGTCTTGAAGAAAGTTCTGGGACTTCCCCAGAGAACTAAAAGGCAAGATAAACTATACCCTTCTGTATTTCCTCCAGGGGCTGAAGAATAGGCCAGAGAACAATCTCAAGTGCCCCCAGCACTGTCCTTGGTTTCTGAAAATCACTGCTGAAGAATTCTCAAACACTAACATACTTCCTTAACTCATTAGTAATGATGGGTTTGTGCCTTATTCTAGGAAACACAACTCTCCCTTGGAAGCATTCTTACTCAAATGGAAGGTGAAACTTGGAGCCAGACAAATTGACAAACAGTCCTTAATTCTGTGCAAAATTAGATAAGATGGGAAGAATTCTGTCCTGTGGATTGTCGATGGCTTTAAAGAGGTGATCATTCACCTGGAATGGAGGCAGTGGTTTTTAACCCTGGCTGAACAGTAAAGTCCTCTGGGTTGCCTGTCAAAATACTGATGCCCCGGGGTGCCTGGGTGGCTCAGTGGGTTAAGCCACTGCCTTCGGCTCAGGTCATGATCTCAGGGTCCTGGGATGGAGTCCCGCATCGGGCTCTCTGCTCAGCGGGGAGCCTGCTTTCTCCTCTCTCTCTCTGCCTGCCTCTCTGCCTACTTGTAATCTCTCTCTGTCAAATAAATAAATAAATAATCTTAAAAAAAAAATACTGATGCCCCTGCCCAAACCAAGACCAATTAAATCAGATTGTTGGAAATGAGGCCCATGAGCCAGTATTTTTTTTTCTTTCTCCTTTATCTGTTTCATTCATCTTCTTCACAAACCTACCCCAAGCCACCACCAGTTTATTCTTTGTGTATAAGTCTATTTTTTTTCTCTTTTTTCTTCATTTGTTTTGTTTCTTAAATATAACATATGTGTGAAATCATGTGATTTTTTTTGTTCATCTTACTTCATTTGCATTATACTCTTTAGATCCATCCATGTAGTAACAAATGGCAAGGTATTCTTTTTATGGCTGAGTAATATTCCACTGTAGATATACACCACATCTTCTTTATCCACTCATCTGTTGGATACTTAGGTTGCTTCCATGTCTTGGCTATTGTGAATAATGCCACAATAAACATAGGGGTGATATATCTTTTTGAATTAGTCTTTTCATTTTCTTAGGGCAAATAACCAGTAGTGAAGTTACTAGATCATATGCTAATTCTATTTTTAATTTTTTGAGGAACCTCCATACTGTTTTCCAAAGTGGCTGCACCAGTTTGCATTCCCTTCAGTAGTATGTGAGGGTTCTTTTTCTCTACATCCTTGCCAACACTTATTATTTCTTGTGTTTTAGATTCTAGCCATTCTGACAAGTGTAAAATGATATCTCATTTTGGTTTTGATTTGCGTTTCCCTGATGATTAGTAATGTTGAGCATCTTTTCATGGGTCTGTTGGCCCTTTGTGTGTCTTCTTTGAAAAATGTCTATTCAGGTCTTCTGCCCATTTTTTAATTGGGCAGTTTTTTAATTGGATTATTGGTATTTGGGTGCTGAGTTGTAAAATTTCCTTATATATTTTGAATATTAACTCCTTATCAGATCTATCCTTCGCACATGTCTTCTCCTATTCAGTAGGTTGCCTTGTCATTTTGTTGATGGTTTCCTTCACTGTGTAAAATGAGTCTATCTTTTAAAGGACCTAAGATAATGCTAACCCCATTGCTGGGAAGCCCCTATAAGGCTTTGCAGTTTCCAGTGTGCTTTTACCTTTATTGGCTAATTTGAATCAACTATCAAACCATTTTATTTTTTTTAAGGTTTTATTTATTTATTTGAGAGAGAGCGAGCAACCACGAGTGGCGGGCAGTGAGGGACAGCGGGAGAGGGAGAAGCAGATTCCCCGCTGAGCAGGGAGCCCAGTGCAGGGCTTCATCCCAAGACTCTGGGGTCATGACCTGAGCAGAAGACAGAAGCTTAACTGACTGAGCCACCCAGGCACTCCTGTCATCCCATTTTATTAATGGGTAAACTAAAACTTCAGAGTTTAGGTCCAGAACTGTTGAAGGCATGCAGCTCTTCTGATTCTTTGTCCAGTTCTGTGTTAAATAGTACCTCCCAAACTCTGCTGTAAATCAAAATCACCTGGGGAGCTTTTAAAAAACCTGGATCCCCAGATCATATCCCTGTTACATCAGAATATGAGGGGTGGGGTGGGAGCCAAGCATCAGTGTTTTTCAAAAATCCCAAGTGATTCTGATGTGCAGTGAAGTTTAGAGACCCCTGCATTATGCCATTCACAGGCAACAGATAAGGCTGGCATAGCTTAAAGTGTATGTATTTGCTAGTGGTTCTTTTCTCATTCTAACAATTTAGCAGTTCAAATATATCTCCCAATTAGGGACTCTCCTGGCAATTAACTTATTAATAACAATAGCCACAAAAATGCAAAACCTGGTATCATGAACTGACAAACAAATCTTAACCTAGCAGACATATGACCCTTCTAGGTTCAGTGCACACTTACTGTCAAATGTAAACCATTAGTTAAAAAACGGAATAGGTGGGCGCCTGGGTGGCTCAGTGGGTTAAGCCACTGCCTTCGGCTCAGGTCATGATCTCAGGGTCCTGGGATTGAGTCCCGCATCGGGCTCTCTGCTCAGCAGGGAGCCTGCTTCCTCCTCTCTCTGCCTGCCTCTCTCTGCCTGCCTCTCTGCTTACTTGTAATTTCTCTCTGTCAAATAAATAAATAAAATCTTTAAAAAAAAAAAAACGGAATAGGCAACCAGCTTACTAATTAATTGACAACCAATTAATATCCAAACATGAGCCATATATGGACATACCTCATTTCCCCTCTGGTTAAGTATACATTCCTCTTCAAATAGAATAAGTAAATAAATGCCCATCATCGGATCTGTGAAGCCGAGAAAACTTTATGTTCCCAGTCAGGGTCCTCTGACCTCTCTTCTGGTGTCTACTTGGAAAAGGATCTCATTCTTTCATGCGGTGTACTTGAATTTACTCAGAAACTGAATCCTCTAATACCAAGAACATCAAGTTCAAAAACTAATTTTCTAGAAGTCCTTGTAACAAACAAGGATAGGAATTTTTAAGCTGTCTTTGAGGAGAAATCATTCCCTATTAAAGTGCTATTTCTAAAGCCTCGGTTGTTTTTTGAGAGAAATGATAGAGAGTACCTACAGCCCTCTTCTCCTGTAATGCTTTCTGGGGGAAGCAATTTTAAAGTCTAATGTGTTCAGAGAATCCTCCTTTATAACTGTGGACTGCATTGCCCTAAAAGGAAAAGCTGGAGCATTTTCATATTTTCACTGTCACATGAACTGTATGTGGCACTTATATCCATCTGGGTGCTTTCCATCCATGAGATGTTCAAGGAAAACAGGCCCAGCTTTCCATTTCTCCTAGACAGAGAGTTCCCTCTGGGCCACTCAACATCCCTAGATAGAGCTGCAATTCCAAGTGAAAAAAAACAACCAGCACACTTATAAAAATACACAACTCAAAAAAAAAAGAGAATATTTTAAATAGCTTTTGTGAGATATGTCTTTAGTATGTAAGAGAGTCTCTTTATGCAAGAGAAGTAGGTAAGAAGTGAGTCAGAGCAACAAGTGTTCAGAGTTCTTGCCCAGTCAGCATCTGACCTGTGTATTTGCAAGGCAACCCATTGTTCTCTTTTCCTAGGCCATGGCTCCTAAACATGTTGCCCTAAGCATACCCCTCTCATAGGCCACCTGCAGCTCTGTGCAGCTTCCTGCCTTCCACCTTTTCCATGAAGCCAGAGTCTTCCATGTACATTGTGGAATGTCACGCCACATGTAATTAGCATCATCAGAATTAGAAGCAAAATGGGTCATTGAAACATTTGGAACATGGAACAAAATGGGCCTTTGGGATCCCAGTCTCCATGAAGGATCATTAGTGCGGGTATGAGTTTGCAATGATTCTGACCAAAGCCTTCCCTGTCTCCTCCCTCACCTCCTGCACATGCTAAGTTACTAGGACCTTTGCTGTCACAGACTTGTTCAGTGTACCGTTAGGCAGGAAGCATTAGAGAAGATTGACATATGAAAGAAACAAACAGGGACTGAGGGCTGAGTGGGGATGGAAAAAACTTAACACCTCCTGGAGATTTGAACACCCCTCACTTTCTAAAATAGTATGAGCCTGCATTGCCCAGTATAGGAGTCACTGGTCACATGGGCTAGTGAGCATTTGAAATATGTATATTATCATGTTGATACATGTTGGTGTAAATAAAACTTACTATTGAAGTTGGTTTTACTTATTTCTTTTTACCCTTTTTAACATGACTTTTAGAACTTTTTTATTACCTTTTAAGCCCACCTTATACTTCTGCTGGATGGCTTGAATAATGGCTACTAATGCTTTTAGCTCAAGCAGCTGAGAGCAATCTTGAAAAGGGACACACTAAATATTTAATATCATCTGCCAGCATATGAATTACTTATTGATGCCTAACGAATTACCCCAAAACTTAGTGGCTTCAAACAGCATTTATCACTCTACAGTTTCTGTCAGTCAGGAATCTGAGCATGGCTCACCTGGGTCCTCTGGCTAAGAATCTCTCATAAGAATCTCATACCACAAGGTGTGGATGGGTTGTAGTCATCTCACGCCTTACCTGGGGAGAAACCCTCTTGTAGGCTCACTCATGTGGTTTTGGCAAAATTCAGTTCATCCTGGGTGGCTGGGCTGAGGACCTTAATTCCTCCTTGGCTGTTGGCCAGAGGGCCCCCCTTTACCCCCCACCCCCGTTCCCTGCCATGGGAATTTCTCCATACGGCAGCTCACAACATGGCAGCCTTTTTCCGTCCAAGCAGGCTCGCAAGAAGAGTAAAAGAGTGTGCATGCCAGCAAGCAGGGGTCACCTAAACTTGCAAGTAACATCCTATCGCTTTTGCCCTCCTCTGTTTACTAGAAGCCAGTCACTAGGTGCAGCCACACTCAGGAGAGGGGAGTTCCAGGGGCATATCAGGAAGCAGGGTCACTGGGAGCATCTTAGAAGTTGCCTGCCACAGCCAGATAATTAGGGTTCCAGTTAACATAGTTGTTCTTTAATGTCATGTACTTACCCTGAGGGATCTAATGCGCTGCATTCATATTTATTTGTTAACACATAAAGAAACTCTGAGGTAATATTTAAGAAGCTACAGCCAGGGGGTGACTTTGGGGGATGAGAGCATGAAATATGAGGGTAGGAAGAAGGTCAGGAGGGAGACATTTCATTGTATATCTTAATACTATTTGGGGAATTCTGAACTATGTGTTATGTATTATCATACCATGAGAATAAGGGAAATAAACAACCTCCATTCCCACTCTGTGCTTGTCTGTCACCCTTCCTCTGTGGGGCAGGATAGACATCCCTGACTTCATCTGCCTCCTGTAGGACTTGAAGCCCTTCAGGTACTCCCTCCTCCTTGCAGCTTTTCCTGAGCCCCCTGATCTCCAGAACTCATCCCACCCCACACTCTAGTACCACTGACTATGTTTTGTTTTGTTTTTTTAATTAGTGTTGGTTTCCAGTTTCCTTTGATTGCTATTTATTCAATATTAATGTATTAGATTTGAGTCCTATTGGGAAAGGCAGTTGCTTGATTGAGATTTTGAAGGCACAGATTCATCTTGTATCTCACCAGGGTTTAACAGGTCTTCGAAATGAGGTTGGTTTTTTGTGAGAGTCTTAAATGGTTGGAAATGAGATGCTGGCCCCAGGGAAGACAGACCTGTATAGAAGGTGGCAGGTGCACTCAGCTTGTAAGTGGGAGAAAAGGACCATGGGAACTTACTGTTCCTAAGAAAAAGTAAGGTCATAAACAGAAGAGCTACAGTGCACTTTCATCCTCTGCCACAGGATGAACGTGGCAGAATCAGATTATTTGCCGATTTCATGAACAATTGGAATAGTCCCTGGAAGAGGAAGTCCAGGAAGGAGATACGTGTGAGCTAACACCATCTCCCTATGAACCACCATTGGTTAAAAAAAAAAAAAAAAAAAAAAAAAAGATGTAGATATGACACCCTGATAGGAAAATATCAGAGTTGAAACTCCTAGGTCATCTAGACCAGCCCCTTATTCTTATTCCTGATTTCTCTATTTGCTTCCAGACTGTTACTTCATTTGTGCATTGGATGCACTAAATCACCAGCACCCCACTGTGATCCTGTCCTAGCCTTCCTGCCTCCCAGTTGACTGGAATGGCATGAGCTAAACTCTTCTGAACAAATGCAGAGAGAAGAGTAGTTACCTGTTTGTGAAAATAAGCCCAGACAGATGGTAGCACTGACCCTCACAGAGCAGTGGACTTCAGACAGAATGAAAGGTGTTTTATAACTTCCTTCTCATGTTCCTAGCAGTAGAGATGATGGCTTGGGGAGTACCAGCAGAGGGATGCACTTGCGAAACGAGTAGGCTATCCTGCACAGCTAATTGCTAGAGTAGATATTTGCATATATGAATATGTTTAATGGGGAGTCATAAACATTTGTCTTTGGCTTTAAATCTCATATAGTTGGAGACAGTAGTAGAACCAGCTATAGAAGCAAATCTGAAAATCAAACAGCCCAATTAGAAGTCAGATTTTTTAAAAAGCCATTAAGATCAAGCAAAATGAAATGAACTTTAAAGGGCTAAAGGATTCAGATCTCTTAAGGGCCCCAAATGGCAAGTAATTCCAGGGAAATCCTATTAATTAAAAACCACTGCTCTGTGAAATGACTGCCATTACATTTGAAGGTAGTTAATGTGCCGGTTCGCGATACCTGTGAAGCAGTACAGGAGCATGAGAAGCAGTTGGCCATCTGCTGAGGAGAGGGTACTCTTTATGCTCCCTGAGAAGTGCTGTACCTCGGAAACGTAAGGACTGGCAACAACGGAAATGTGTCTATGGCTCAGTTTTTAAAATACCGCACGTGGGCAAGTTACCATCATCAGCTCTTACTGTGTCGTGAGGGTCCTAGTTCTCCCCTTCCTGAGCGCTACCGCAGAGACCAGCAGATGAGGCAGCTGAGCTGAGTTCTGTGAGAGTTGCGTGTGCCAGAGCATTTTTTCAAATGCTCAAGTGGCAGTGCTGATCTGAATGTAGTACGTGAGGGAACCGGCCCTTGGACCGTGCGCCCGCCCCGCCTCCCGTTGCCACGTGACTACAGGGCCACGCACACGCCCCACCACCACGTGACTACAACAGTGCGTGAAGTCTGCGTGATGCCAGACTTCCGGCTGGTTAGCGGGGTAGTCCTACTGTTCACCCTTCACTACCTGAGGTAATACTCGGCAAACCTCAAAGGGAGCTGTCTGTGCTTGCTTCCCTCGTCAGAGCTCGGAAGCCACTGCGTCGCGCCCTCCCTTGGAAGCCATCCACGCTTGTCCCCCTCCCTGCGTGAGAGCATGGGACCTTCAGCCCGCGGCTCAAAACCTCGGGACCTTTGCACCAAGGTGCTCCCCGCGGCGTGTGATAACAAGCCTGGGACGATCATTTTCAGAAACTGTTGTCTGACGCAGTTCCCGCGTGAAAAATAGAATCTTAATTACCGAATTGCATGTTTAAAAATCCTGCCTGCGGCCTCTCACGCCTCAGTGCTTGGTTTACCTGGCTCAGACTCCGTGGTAAGTCACCATCGGGCACGACCTTGGAGTGCTTCTGACAGTAGTGACAGCACATCAGGTGTTCCAGGCACAGAGTCCCAGGTTCCTTGGCACCTCTGGCTGCATCTCTGCTCTCTGGTCTTACTTCAGAAAGTTCTGTTTTATTGTCTGTTTTGTTTCGCATCCCCTTTGTCATCATTCCGTGGGTCCTGCTAGGGGACTCGGGGCCATTTGGCTGGCCACTGGCCTTCAGGGCAGATCTTGTGCTTCGAGGCTGACAGGCATGGGTTGTGTCCACTGTAGCAGTAAGCCACCTCAGATCAATCAACCCAGTGGCAGTTATAAGCTAAAATACATTACCCCATTCACAACCTCTGGAAAATCTTGTCTTTTCTTTTTAGAATGTCCAGAAAGTAGAGCAAAAGGCTTAGATTTAAGGTGTTATTAAAGGAACGTCTTTTCTCCCAAATTGTTTCCCCATGCAAATTCCTTAAATGCCCTAAGGCTAAATTACCTCCTGAGATTAAAAAGAAGGAATATTAATAAAAATGAACCTTTACTGAATGCTTGCTCTGTTCCAGGTTTTGTGCTAAGCACTTTGTAATGATTGCGTAATGATTTCTCTGGAAGACCCATCGAGGCAGGTATCGGGTCACTCAGCTAGTTGAGTGGTAGAGCTAGGGTTCATCCTGGGCAGTCTGACTGCAGAGTCTGAGCTCCGAGCACCACGGCCTGCCTGCTGCCACCGCAGTGCCCAGCTGGAGGAATTGCATGGGATTGAACAACATAACATGAACAAAGTGCTCTTAGCCGGCCTGGCATGAACATCCATTCAGCACTCAGTACTGCTACTAATCAACAGTCTGGGCACCTGGGAAGGCTCTGAGGAGCTGAGAAGGGGAAGGGCTCAGGAAACATGAAAGGGAGCAGCTCTGGTTGGGTGGGCATCACTGGCTGAAGGAAGGTCCGTTGGTGCTCAGATGAGGGGTGTAGGGGTGCGGCAGGGTACCCCCTGGAGCCAGCACAAGCCCAAAGCACAGGCCCTACGCTGATGTACAGATGACCCATCCCAATTCTGCTTCCAGCCCTTCAGAGCATGGGAGACTTTGCCCTACTTTTTTCAAAAATGGAGTTGGAGATGCCCGCCTCTGCCCCTTGACATCACCAACACTTAATTTGGATTTTCTTTTACTTCTGGTTTAAACCTTTGTCTTTTGTTCTTGTTTAATATACCCATGCCAGTCTATTCCTTTCAGAAATAGATGATAAAATGTTCTCAAATGTATAAGATTGGAGTTGGGGGCACAGTTGCCACGGTGTATTTACATGGAGCTAATCCCAGCTTCCTGTATACCTGTCACTCTCCACACACTGATGTTTTTTAGGATCTTGTGGGATTACAGCATTTTTCTTCTCCAACCATGCTTTGTTGTTCAGCTCTAACCTCAAATATCCACTTTGGCTCCTCCTCCTCAAGTGTGTTGGGCCAGGCCTAAAGAACACAGTGAATGTTGAGTCACGGAGGCTCCGCCGTGACCGTCAGAATAAAGTACAGGGGCTGGACGGTGTTCCTGAATGGCCTTGAGCTTCTGTTCCCTTGGTGCGGTGACTGCTGCTGACTGGGCACAGAGTGGTGGTGACTGACTTCTCCAGGTCTGTGGCTGGGAGTGTTGGTGATAGCAGTGTCCCAGGACTGCTGTCGGATGTGTAGGAACTGTTGGGCTTAGTGTTTCGGTACCATTTCCTCCCATTCAAGATTTGGAAGTTTAATTGGATTCTAACTTCTTGGGAAGTCTCTCTTGAATGTGAGGTATTTTTTACATTTGATCATTTGTTTTTAGATCTCAGCCAGAAACATAATAAAGTCATTTTTTTAATATAAAAAATTCACAAAGCAGTGTGGATCTCTGACTGCTTTTCTTCTGGAGACGATGGCAAATATAGAAATGACAAAGCTGAGGCCCAGAGGTGTGACCTACCCAGGATCGGGGATGTGAGAGACAGTATGAAATTCAAATGAACACCCAGTGATGTGTTTACATACTTAGCACATGCTTAAAATAAACAGAAATAAGCTGTATTCTCTACCTTAGAAGAGAACCTCACATACTGTTCTTACTGTTGTGGTTCCTTTCAGTGTTGCCAGCCTTGTGTGGTGACTGAGTCACATGGCTGGTTTGCAGCCAACCTGAGATCCCTTGCTTTGGGGCATGTTGGGGTTTCTTGCTCTGGTTGACAGTGGCCTTCATTTCAAGTCTATGTATGCTATTGGCCATATAAAGATGAAACTTCTCAGTCACCCTTCACATGACCTCTATCCAACAACAACGGGGTTGTTAACGTTGATTGTGTGTGTCCTTACCCCTCCTTCTTCCCACCCACTGACAGGACCACCCACACTTGGAACACCCAGTGCTCTCAGGGCAGTCCTTGCAGCTGGCAGTTTACCCCTGAAGAGAGTGAGGGGTGGAGGCAAGAAATGGGCCTGCTTCTCTGGGCTTTTTCATCAGAAAGGCATTTGTGCCTTTTGGTAGGAAAATGGGCTTTGGGAAAGCACCCCAGCCCAGCCAACAAACTGGTATTATATTCTGTGCCGTCACTGTGCTAGTCACTGGGGACTCGAGGACAAAGAAAACATAGTCCCCTTCCTAGAAGGTTCTTCCCAAACAATGCTGTAATAAATCACCACCATGTCTCTTTTCCTTGAAGCTAAGGGCAGGAGTTTGTGAGGTCAAAGGGAATGGAGGGTAACACCCAACAGAGACAAAGGGCAATTGGGGATATAGCTCTGCAGTCTTCTCTGATGTTTTCTTGGTTTGCCTGTGGCTGAAATACTAAAAGAGTGATACTCCTCCATACTGGTAGAATAGCCATCGCCTGTGAGGAAACAGATCTGGTGTCCTAATGGTTATGGTTTAAATGATACATCAGAAATTGCTTACAATATCTCAGCTGTGCTCTCTACGACAAATACAAGAGTTTTTCTGCTTTACGAAAGAGGAGGCGATTTTATTCCCTAAACTCCTGGAATCTAAAGCAGGACTGGACTATAGAGATAGCCCAGTATAACCTGTCATTTTACAGCTCAGGCAACAGGACCAGTGGTGAGGGCATTAAGTGATTTTCTCCAAACAAATGGCCGTTTGGGGCAAAACTGGGTCCATGTGCTTCCCTGGCAAATCTTTACCCCAAGTTCACCGCAAAAGTCAGTGAAACTACTTATAAAAATATTCAGAGGAATATACTGATGATGGGCCTGTAATTGGCTTTTAAAGAAATGAGACACAGTTTAGGGGACAGTCTTTGGAAGGTGACTTCAAGGAGGATAGTGAGGTCTTTGAAGCACATGGGCTCTGTGGCCTTCACACTGATTCCTGGAGCACTGGGGTATGTCAGCAATAGACTCTTCCCCCACCCCCCGCAGAGCACCTCTGCCTGCATTCATTTGCATTGTAGAGTATCCTTCTGAGTGAGATTTCTTTTGAAATGAATTAATCTGAAAACTATTACCCTGTAAACAATTCAGCAGTGCTACTAAGAATACAATTGTATAATCTTCAGAATTAAGAGGGCTTGATTTTCCATTTGCGTGTTTTTACTTTGGACTCTGTGGACCCAAAAGTATTCTTCCCCACCACCTCCACCATGGCAAATCTGACAGAGCCAGAGGGCACTTGAGTGTTGCCTTCACAGAGTCTTTTAGGAAAGTTCTCTCCCATTTGGTCTTCCTCATCCAGCAGAGTCTTCGGGCAGATGTCTTCTCCACATCTTTGACTGATGGAGACCTAAGCAGCTCCAGTTTATTGTGTTATTGCTGTCGGCAGAGTTCTACCTGCTCTCTCATTGTTTACCACAAATAATCATGGAGACATAGCGCACCACCTGTCCTGCACCAAACATTGAACAAGCAACTGGAATTCAAACTTTGCAGGCGTAAAGCACCTATTTGATTCTCTTGGTTTACAACCTCATATTCTTGAAGCAACCCATCTGATCCAATGAAGGACTGTTGTGAGTGGTTAATTGGCTTTACGGGGCAGTTTGTTATTTCCTAAGGACATCAGAAGAAAAGCCTTAAAAGAAAAGAGTTTTTTTTTTTTTTAATTAATCAGGAAATATACTTACTATTGCAACATTAATAAATGTATTTTGGTGCTAAAAAAAGATATTTTGGTGCTGAATTATTTTGAATTTGTTAAGTATCTGTACTTCTTTGTTCCTTTTTTCAGAATGCTAGAAGATGACCTTAAGCTAAGTAGTGATGAAGAGGATAATGAGCAGGTAAGATTTAGTTATATGTTGCTGTCCTTCGAATGTGACACTGCGCCGCTGCCCAGTGGGCTGTCCTGGGAGCTGACTGAATCATACACACTGGAAATTGTGGTGCTCTAGGATGCTGGGTGCTCTCTGGTAATTATAATCTTCCATGCCATGGGACCAGTCCACTAAAATATCTTGGGCTTACTTTCCCTTAAAACTGTGATGCTGTGATTTTTGTGTCATTGAAACCAACAATGAGAACTGACAAGGAAGCGGACTAGCATCAAACTTCAATATGAAATAGACCCTTTTTTGTTTTCTTTTTCTTTTCTTTTTTTTTTTCTTCTTGGCAAAGCCCACTGGTCTTTTAGAGATCAAGCATGTGACCTGACCTTATCGGCATGCAACGAGCAAGCTGTAACATTAAATATTGAGAAGTCTTATACAGATATTATTAACATTGAGAAGAAGCAAACGTAGAGGTGAAACTTAAATGATGAATAAAAAATAATCATGCTCTGAATAGGCTGTTTGTCTTAGATGATAAATGTGCTTAAAGTGTTCTCCCATGGTGTTGATTTACAAGCTTGAGACATCAGTCAGAGGTTTATAAATACTATTCTGATCAGTCAGTTAAGGTACAAAAATATCCACATAACATTCATCACTTTCAGCTTCTGCATTGCAGGAAATGTTTGTGTTTTAAAGCAAGTTTGAAAACACAAAAGATAGATTTTCCTCTACTTCTGTTTCCTTTTTCTTATTATCTATGTGGTATTTTGTCAAGTTTGGACAAATGTGGTAGGTATAAAGACAATCCAGAGAGGTTTTTCCAGAAGTTATTTTTACATGCAATAGGAGACAGCATGTGGTTGGTCCTGGAATCATGAATTTTATACAAAGGAGTCATGGAATGCTACACAGGCAATGCAGCTGTCTAGCCATGCAAATGCACATAGTGTACAAAGTGTGTAGAGGTGAAATAAGTCAAAGGAACATTTCCAGGGAGAGCATCTAAGCAGAATGTGGCTGTGAGGTCACAGAGGTGTTTGTTCACCTTGGGGAAGAAGGTGAGGCCCCAAAGAAGGGCCTGGGTGTGAAAGAGAGCTCTCACTGAAGCTAGAGTAGCAGCAAGTGAAGAAGGGTTAACTGAGCAAGGAAAGCTGCTCATGCTTCAGGTTTTGTAGAGACGGATGACTTTGTTTCTAGGTGTGCACACTAAGACCGTCAGATATCCATAACAGCAATCTTGGCAGAGCTGATGATGACTTCACTCCTAATTTTGGTTCCTCATCTATGTAACTATCAGCCAATCACGTCTTTGTGGATTTCCCAGTGACAGTTTCAGATACATATATTGTGGATTAAGTCATATCAGATGTGTAGGCTGTGTATCCTTTAGATTAGAAAGGAGATTCATAGAGTACTGCATTCAGCAAGCTTTCTTAATTTGAAAAGAATTTTCCAGAATTATTTCCAGGAAATATTTCCACTGAAAACCCAATTAAAAAAAAATTAGGTATCAAGGATGAACTAGACACACTTTTTAAGGCAGTAAGAACTTTAAGTTGAATCATTTAGCTTTATTAGCTACTGCTTTTTAATCTGTGACCATGGATAATGAATGTTATATTGCGAATATACAGGTTAAATTCTTTTTTCTTACATTTTGTCCCTATGTGCGTACACCTTTCCACCATTTGCAATGAGAGCAGCTGATAGAATGAATAATTTTTATACAGTAGTATAATTAAGACTCCAGACAGTGGTTTGTATGTGGTAGTTTAAGTGATTGCTCTAACACTAATTATATTAAGTTATCCTGCTTTGGCCTATAACTATAGCCTGGCCTAATCACAAAATCATAATTTCTGTGCTTTTAAAAAAGACTAATGATATGGTATTTTTTTTTCCCCTCCAAGACCAAAATATGATTGTTCCCCTGAAGAGTAGAGCACATGCACACACACACACACACACACGTGCATGCAGGCACACATGCACACACACACTGCATTTCTCTGGCATTGAGAGATAATTAAATGTTTCATGTAAATGATTTTGCTAGATATCATCAGAGTTTATCCCTTAACCCAAAATATTTCAAAAATGTATTGTACATTTCCCTGCCTCAATAAACAGAGCATACTAAATTCCTTTGCCTTCTACATGACATCTGGCTGTCCCTGTGAATATTGGTCACTTGCTGTGACAAAAAGATACCCACAAGAGTTTCAAGTTGCCTTGCCTGTTTGCCTTTCCTCCAGTCGCCTCAGACTCACAGCATTTGAACACTCTACTAATGCTTCCTTTATCCTCATTGACTTTGCACTCTCAAGAATGAAGAGACAGGCTAGTTTAGTCAGTGAGCCCAGGCTCAGCAGCCCTCCTGGGTTCAAATCCCTGCTCTGCTAGTGACCCAGTAGCTTTGCAGCCCTGGCCCAGTCCCCAAGATGTTATCTACTTCAGAGTCACCATTTATAAAATGGGAATTAATGTTAGATCCCAAAGCCTGCCACTTCCTTGGAACCTGGGCTCACCTGTTATCTTCATGTTACTGGATCCAGTAGGCTTTTGATTTTTTTGCTTTTAGTCAACTGAAAACTGAATATACCATACACAGAGAAAAGTACATTAACCTAAGAATACAATGTGATGAATATTCATAAACCACACACACACCTATGTAATTAGCACTCAGCTCAAGATATAGACGCAGCCAGCCTCTGGGTCTCCCACATCCCCATCCAGTCACTACCCTCCAGAAGAATAACCACTCCTATTTTTCTAACACCATAGAGTAATTTTGCTTGTTTTTGAACTTTATATCAATGGAATCACACAGCATGTGCTCTTTTTCCTTGGCGTCTTTCACTCAGTATTATGTTTGTGAAACTCCTCCATGTTGCATGTAATCAAACGATATTCATTTTCATTGCTCCGTCATATTTCTTCATGTGTATATACCTTCATTTACTTAACCCATTCTACTCCTGATGGGCACAAAGGCATTTAGGGCTATTAGAATAGTACTGCCATTGATATTCTTGAACAGGTTTTCTGGTGAGCATGTGGGAACATTTCTAATAGGTCTATGCCTAAGAGTAGAAATCAGGGCCAGGAGAGTATATGCATGTTCCAACTGAGTAGCTCATCTCAAACCTTTATTCAAAGCAGTTTCACCAACTGTCACTCTCATCAGGAGTGTAAGAGAATTGGAATTGCTCACATCCTCACCACATTTGTCTTTTTATGGTGGTGAGCAATATTGTTCAGAAAGTTCCTTTTTTTGTACTATCTTTGGTTTTAAAAGAAGGGCATTAGTGTTTCCTGCACTTGTTTTTTCTTGAAGACATTATATAAAGTTAATGTTACTTTTTCTTTAAACACCTGTCAGATTTCTCCAGTGAAACCACATGTGTCTGGAGACTTTTAACACAAATTCTATTTTCTGAATAGTTAAAAGGCTCTTCAGGTTATTTCACATTGGGTAGGTTATGGCAACATGTGCTCTTTAAGTAATTCATTTATCATGTCATTTAAGTTTTCATATTTATGTGTAGAAAGTTCTATTCTTTTATTATTCCTTCAATGTCTGGGTTCTATGGTGGTATCCCATTTCATCTTGAAACTGATTTTATGTTTGTTTTCGTCATCTTGCCAGAGGTTTTTCAATTTCATTGATCTTCTCAAAAAAACAAGTTTTTTGTTTCATTGATATTCTCTATCAATTTTTCTGTTTTGATTTTATTGATTTCTTAACTTTATTATTTCCCTCCTTGTGTTGCTTTGGGTTCATTTGGCTCTTCTTATTCTGGATTCTTGAGAGACCTTAGATTACTGAGTTGAGACTCATTCTCTTTTATAGTATAAGCATTTAGTGTTATACATTTCCCTTTTAGCACACTGTAGCTACATCCCACAGATTTTGATATGTTTTGTTTTCATTGTCCTTCAGTTCAGTGAGACTTCCCCTTTGGTATATGGATTATTTAGAAGTGGGTTGTTTCATTTCCAAATGTTTGGAGAGTTCCTGTAATCTTACTTACTGATTTCTAGTTTAGTTCCATTGTGATCAAAGAATGCATTCTGTATGATTTCAGTTCTTGGAAATTTACTAAGTATTTCTTGTGGTCCAAGATCTGGTCTATGTTGGGATATGTCTTATGGGCACTTGAAAGAATGAGGATTCTTCTGTAGTTGGGTGGAGTGTTCTATAAATGTCAGTCAAATCCTTTTGGTTGATGTTATTATTGAGCTCTTCTAGATCCTTTCTGACTTTCTCTCTAGTTTATCAATTGTTGGGAGAGGAATGTTGAGGTCTCCAGCTATAATTGTGGATTTGTCTGTTGCTCCTTTCCATTCTGTCTGGTTTTGCTTCATATATTTTACAGTTCTTTTATTTGGTACATAACATTTAGGATTGCTGTGTCTTCTTGCTAGAGGGACTTTTTATCATTCTATAATGTTCCAGTATATCTCTGGTAATTTTCTTTGATCTGAGGTCTACTTTATCTGATACTGGTAAAGCCACTGCTGTATTCTTTTGACTGATATTCTTTTACATTCAAACCACCTATACTGTTGTATTTGAAGTGAGTTTTTTACAGATACTATATGGTTGTTGTATTTCTTTTTATCTATTTCACCAATCTCTGTCTTTAATTGATGTATTTAGAACATTTGCATTTAATGTAATTACTGATATATTAGTCCTTAAGTCTGTCACTTTATTTTTTCTTTTCTGTCACTTTCCCTTTCTTTCTGTTTTCATTTTTTTTTCTTTTCCCTGACTTCCTATAGGTTTCTTGAACATTCTGCAGAATTCTTTTTTTATTTATCTATCATGTTTTTAGTATATCTCTTTGCATAGTTTTTCAAATGGCTGTTCTAGGAGTTTCTCTCTCTCTCTCTCTCTCTCTCTCTCTCTCTATATATATATATATATATATATAACTTATTAACAGTCCATTAGTGATAGCATTTTACAGGTTTTCTCCCTGAGTATTCTCCATCACAGAACTGATAATATGTGGATAATGGAGGATTTTGTTTTCTATCTTTCTTTTTGAGTAAGCAACCTGAATCTTATTCTATATCTTATTCATCCTAGTGCATACCCTGGCTGACTGGCATCCAATAGGAAAGCCTCATCTTCCCATAACCAGATCCATACAGTATCTTTATATTCACTCATCCCCTCCTTTACTCCTATTACATGAGACCACTGCTTTCTTTTTATCAAGTCTGTCCCATTTCCTCTCAGTTACTTGAGGCCTTGTTTTTTTGACTCCTTTCTGCCCCATTACCCCATCAGAACTATGAATTGAGTCACAAGTAACCTCCACAGAGCCAAACATACTGGGCTCTTCTCAGTCTCTTGTCTTACCAGAAGACTTACCACATTAAACTATTGATCACCCCATTTTTCTTGAGGTGCCTAACACTAAACTCCTGGTTTGCTTCCTGCCCTTCTGACTGTTTCTTCTTAGACTGCTTTGCTGGCTGCTTCTCCTCTGCCCAAGTTTAAATATTGTAGTCTCTCAGCATTTATTCATGATTGCTGTTCTCCACTTCCTTTTTCTCTCTCCCTCCTTTCCTCTTTCTCCCTCTCTCTCTCTCTTTAGGTGATCTCATCCATTCCCATGACCTTCATTCTTCATATGCTTATAATTTCTAAAGTGATATCCTCAGCTCAGAACTCTCTTCTGAACTGCAGACCTACTTGACTTTTCCACTTGGATGTGTCACAAGCATTTCAAATTCAATTTGTGTCGAACTAAACTTCTGGTCTTTGATACCCCTTACCCACCTACGCACAAATATATTCTTCTTGTGATTGTTTCCATTTCTAAAAGTAGCCCTGCCAGACACCCAGTTGTTCAAGCCTAGAAACGCCAGGCTCATCCTTGACAACTCCCTGTTCCTCACTTAAATGTTAATTTTATCTCTAAGGCCTATAAATTCAGCCTCCAAAATTAAATACTAGCCTTCCCTTCTCTTTCCATCCTGGCGAGTCTAAACCAATGTAGTAGACACTAGCATATTTCTATTCTTTCTCTCTATAATGCAACCTCCCCACAGTGATCTTTTAAAAATATAAATCAGATCAGCTCATTCCTTGGTCTAAAACCTTAAATAAGCTTTCTGTTTCACTTGAGATAAAATCCAGAGCCCATAGCATGACTAACACTATCCTAGACTAAGTCCAGCTTCACCTACTTCTTTCTCTTCACTTCACATTGAGCTCATTCATGACACGTTAGCCAGATGGGCCTTCTTTCATCTCCTATAACAAGCCACACTCAGCTGTCTCAGGGCCTCCAAAGGCCTCTCCTTCCTATTTTATTTATTTATTTATTTATTTAATTTATTATTATTATTTTTTAGTCTGACCAACACCTTCTCATCCTGAAGTGTAACATAACTTTTACTTTCTCAGGGGGCCTCCCCATTATCTACATTGGACCTCCCAGTTAGTCCTTCTCCCAATCATCTTAGCCTTTCTTCTTAAGTCTCATCATAATTTTAGTTATGTGCCATGTTTACTTCTTAAAATATCTGTCTCTACCAATGAGATTGAAAGTTTCCTGAGGGCAGGGACTATGTCTGGCATAGCAGTAGTGCAAAATACTTGCTGAATGGATACATGAATACATGTACAATGTTGAGTTGAATTGACCATATTTCCTGCTTCTTGTTTTCCAGTATCAAAGATGACTTTTGCTCTACCTTTATTCTTTTACTGTATGCTATGTTTTTTCGAATTAGTACTGTCCAAAGTTCAAAGGTGTTGACAGAGAAGACAAAAATGTAAGACCTAAAATCTTAAGGTGGCTATAGACTAATGTACAAATAATCTACCTATTTAGGAGGAAAGGTCTATCCCATCTCCATGGAAATGTCTATAGCCACTTCTTAAATATGCTTACCATCACGCCATGTTGAATTTACAAGTGTTCAGAATTTATCTCAAACAGAAGCCTCTGAAACTAAAAGAATGGGTTTCTCTATACCCTTCCCTTTCAAGGCAAGCAGAATTTGACATCTGGAGCTGAGATTGTGACAAAGTTCACCTAGACAAATTCAGGTTATAATTAAAATGGAAGCATATTCCTATGCTCGCTCTTACAATTTTCATTCTTGATGAGGTTCAAAGAGGGACTAGGATAAATAATATGAGAATCCATTTTCTTGTTTAGGTAAATGAAAGATACTGATAGGGTGGTAATTTATTTAGATTCCCTTTTCGGTAACTGTTGGCTCTAACATTCCAAAGGCCAATGTTATTATGTAAGATTGCAAAGAAATTAGAAGATTTAAGACAAAATTATTCCTGAAGTCTCAAGTACTAAAGGAATTTTTTTAATGGACTTGAGAGATTAATTATATTTCACGTTTCCCAGTTTGGTAAAAAGAGGAGCTCTGCCTCTCAAGTCAGGGAAAGCTTGGGAAGTCAGACACAGCGAATATCTAGATGAAATTATTATAGCTAAGGCTTGAGGAGAAGATCAGATGATTAAGACTTTCAACAAGGAGCAGTGGAGAGAATGTCAACTGCAGACAGTGTTTTAGAGATGACAAATATATAAGCTCAGGGAGAGTAAAGAAGCAGGGATCCAAATTGAATGGCTACATATGTGCCTGCAGCTTCCAGTAATTACATTATCCACACATATCAGGCAGTCTTTTCATTTTAATTATATAACTGCATTTTTCCTCTTTAAATGAGCATGGTTTATCCACTCAAACTGACAATTTTAATTTTACAGGCACAGATCATTGGATATAATCTGTAGAGGGAAATTTTCCTACTCATGTAATTTACATCTTACAATGAACAAAAGTTACCTTTTAATCCCCAATCACTATTTGGAGAGCACATGATTAATTTAATAGATATCTAGGTAGTTAACATAAATCTCCAAGTTAAAGAGCCAGTTCTTTTTTTATTATTAATGCATGGAGTACTAATCGTGTCTCTCAAAGAGAATCCCAGCCTTCTCAAAATGAATCTAAAGCCTTGTTGCATCGAGATGTCAAGATTATAGGTGCTATTGCTCAGAGCACTGAATTGCAGTTCTCATTGCTTTTTGTCGCCTTTGGTTTCTAATGGGGAGGCACAGAAATATTCCCACTCAATTCTCTGCTTTTTACCATAGAGGCCATTGGGTAACACACATCAGTGTGGGGTGTAATATTGAAAGCAGATTACCAGTCGTCGTAAGAGGTGCTGTTCATTTTTTCCCTTGTTACTTTTTAATATGACAATTGCATAACAGAAAGCAGAGCTTTCAAAAAGAACCTCTGAAGCCATTGGCAGTGCATGTGTATCAGTGACCAAATGAATTAGCTAAATGATATGCAGACGTGGAATAAAAACATAGGAGGTTTGTGCAGCCCTGCTCCACTTCCCTGGGTGCATTTTTCTTCTCAGGATCAGCTTGGTTGATGCCGGAGTTCTTGGCCTGTGAAAATTTATTACCCACAGAGTCAATCTGCATTCAGGCAGCCAAGTCTGAATAAATAGAGTCATTGTGCTTGTCTGGGATTTGTGGCCAGAGTTCATCCAGTCAGCTTGACATTCACATCCCAGGAGATTCATAAAAGCCAACACCCTGGTATGTGCTCTTGAATCCTGCCAAACTTGTGTAGAATTATATAAACAGGAGTTGAAACAGTAATCAAGACCAGGTTTGAGGGGCAAAGCTCCAAAATCAAATTTCTCCTACATTAGAAATGAACTGTATTGTAGATGTTATTTGTAGTCAAACAAGAGCTAAAATATTTTTACATAAGAGTCATTCTGAGAGTCATCTTGAATGCCTACTAAGTACCAAAATCAAATAAGACACATTAGCGATATTCATTATGGTAATTTAACTTCAGACATTTAAGGTAGTTTTTAAATGGCAGAAAAAATGCTGCCCTCAATGTACAAAAAGAAGCATATATTGCATATATTAAACTTCTAGCAAAGTAGAAAAAAAAGAAAGAGTAGTTTGTATTTGTTTTTATGTTTAGTCTTGCATTAATGTTATCCCTAAACTAAATATCCAATTTAATCATATTGATGAATTGGTTTCTTTTTAATATATAAACTCAAATTGAAAACGACTGCCTGTCAGGCCTTTGTCATGTATATGAAATAAGCACCTATTTGCAACTTCTGTCTCAGTTAGCAGAAACTCAGATGTGTACCAGGACATTTTTATTTAGATAAGAGTCCTAAAACTTAGTTAAGTAATCATAATACATCAATAAAATTTTAGTGTCACCAAAAGCAAATGCAAAATTCTCTTAGTATAGCCAATTTTATTAAATCATGCCACTCTTCATACACATTTGTGCAAAACATGAGCATAGGTAGATGACCAAAAATGTAATGGCCTTTGTTTCATGTTAATGAATAATAATTTCCAAAATTGAAATTATCAGCTGAGTTAAATGTCACTGAGCAAGATGTACAAAGGCCCACAACCCTATTTCCTAAAATGTTTCCTAGACATCTTCTGAGGACCCGATTGAGATTTATGTAGGTTTAGTTGTGTCAAACCAGCCTGGACCATAGGATGTGACTAGTTTCGGTTGGAAGACCCTGAACCAAATCTGGGAAATGACAAAATTATATAAAAATTAAAAGATGATCCATTAAATTTGGGCAACCATACAATTAACACAAAAACCTCGAATCATTGCTTTTGTTAAGTTCAAGAATTCATAGAGGAAATACATTCTTGAAACTAAGCTAAGTTTTTGTTAATGGTGGGTATCAGTACCAACAAAATGGATTCTTCATTTGGAGAACAGAGGAAAGGCCATGCATCAAGAGTTGATAGGCAGGCTCTTCTCAAATACAGCTGCCAGCAGAGCTCCTGGTTGGCAGAGGAAGTGGAATTCTCCCACCAGAGGACGAAGCTATTTAACTCAGAGGAATAGTCCTTTGTCCTGTGACTTTAATGGTTTTTGTCTTCAGTAGCTTCTTCAGAAGTATAAGCTCCTTTGAATATATGCTATCACTCAGATCCAGGCTTGAGTGGTTTCATTTAGTGAGGGTTTACCTAGTCACTCAGGTGTTTGGTCCAGATATGCACTTGGAAAGTTTTATTTTTGTTTGTATTTTTCCAAATCTTCCCCAAGTGGGACTGGTTATCTCATAGCACAGCTCTTCTCAGGAGACTGTCAGCCTGTTGTTTCTACATGGAGCATAATCATTTGTGGTAATTCAGCGCCCCTTGGCACTTGCCAGTTCCATCCTGACCAGATTTGCAGCCAGCAGGTTGGGCTGAGTCAAAGAAGACCATTTTAAGAAGCAGACCAAACAGTTCCCAAAATGTCAGGCCATCAGGCAGTCCTCTCCACACTAGAAAAGTACAAATTAGATAGACTGTCTCTCTGGGGAGGTCAATTCAACAATATGTCTCTGGATATCCCTTCTTTCAAGGTGGGATTCATTCTTAAAAGTCCAGAGCCATTCAAGGAAGAGTATGTGATTACTACATCTTACATGTGAAAACACTTTCACATATAAACCCTGAGGCAGTGGTTTTTTGAGAGGTAAAAATGCCAATACTATTAAGAACACAGAATCGATTTAACTTTATTTTATGTTAAAAAAAATTGGTTTGCAAAGCGCAATTATAAGACTCTTTCTTAACCATTACAAACCTATTTTTACCTTCAAATATTGCTATTATAAGACTCTTTCTTAACCATTACAAACCTATTTTTACCTTCAAATATTGCTATTTTGTCTGAGTAAGGTAACTTAAAGTAACTTAAACACTTAAAGGTGTTTAACTGAATTATAAAGCCAGACTTAAGATGTTGGTTATTCAAACATAGGTTGCATTACAACAAAACTATCAAAACATTTGTGTAACTCTCATCTTTATACAATAACAAAGTCACATTTGTATTCCACACAACTTGGGCCCCAGTTGCATTCATAATAATCAAACACCTACCAAGGCTGGTGGAAAGTGAACAGGCCTCCACCAAAGCACTCTGTTGGGGTAGCATAAAGATTTTGTTGAAAGCTTTAAAAAGCATTTGGCAAATGCAACAAAGTAGGAAATGACTGAACCTAACATCTCCCTGTTATGCCAAAGATGAGAGCTGTTAACAGGCCATCGCCTTCTTGGCCATGCTCGAGGTCTGGCCTGAACTGAAATTGCTCTGTGGGATGAGTTCTAAGAAGCTTGCCCCTGTGTGTCTTAGTGTCCACTCAGCATCCCACCAGTGCTCTTTACGCTGAGAGTGGCAGAATTCCAGATTTCTCTTGCCCCCTTCCCTTCACCCTCTGCCAGGAATTGTCCAAGGTGAGGCAGAGGCAGGGCTGGAGTGCTCTCTGGTACCTTGATGGCCTGGTTCCATTACTTACCAGCTCTGTGACTATAAGCAAGTCAAACTTACTGAACCCCTATTTCAGTATCTTAAGGTAACTCAGCAAAAATACTAAAGTAGATTAATAGAAAACATTTTATATTAACATAAGAATGTATTACTGTAAAACTGTTAAAGTACACATTTTAACATCCTCCCCTCTCCCTTCTGCCTCTTCTCCTCTCCTTTCTCCCCAGGAATGTTCTTCATTTGTGTTACTGGAAATTTTTTAATGCCTATTTAGTAATAAAAGGAGAGGAGTACAGGAAGAAGCCAGGAAAATTGATTTATATCAGAAAAGGCAAGAAGATGATTATAGAAAAATAGATCTGGAAGGTAGGAGGAGAAAAAGGGGAGAAGGTCTGGAGTTTTAGGGGAGAAAGTGAGGAAGAGGGAAGGAGGCAGAGAAAGAAGAGGAGAGACACGGCCACTGCCTATACTATCAGTTAGACCTTCTACCAAGTGTTGTCCAGTAAAGTAACTGGTGCTCATTTCTTGTCCTTAAGGAACTGGTGTCTAGCCTTCCTAAGACTAGCCCTTTATGAGGTAAGTGTCCAGCTGGCCAGGCTGCAGCTACTTGCCACGGGACAGCAATGCCACATCACTGGAAGCATAAGTTGTTCCTTTGACCTGACTTGGGGCTGGATATCACTTAGCTTACTTCTGCAGCCACCCCCCAACATCGTGCTGAATGTTAATAGCTTCATACATGATCATGGCTCTTCCTACATTATTCCTGCACTTCACAGTGACCTCTTAACACTCCCACACCAGCCTCCCTACCCCACAGACTTCCTCCAGGAAACTGCTGGGACCCTCTGACCTATGATGTTGCCCTTGTTGCAGTCAGTATGGCCCACTGTCTAAGGTTGTATCTTCCAGGCCCTAAGCATAGCCCCAGCCTTCCGACATCAGGAGTCTGATGTCAGTCACAGTGGATGGGAATAGCCCCCATGGCATGTGCTCACATTGTCCCCACACCTTTCCCTTCTTTTTCCTAACTCCTAGTGGCTGCCCCTCAATTTTCATTTGTGAAGACAAGTCTCCAGGACGTAGAGGCAGGAGCTGGTCATCCTGCACAGCAGATGTCACAAATGGTTCATTGTTTATCTCCAGTGAGTAGAATGTCTGGGAAATGCTCAGTGAAAAAAAGCATGTCTCTCTTAATCCCTCTCTGAAGATCTGAGTGGCCAAATTAGGACTATCCTTCACAGTCTGACCTCAAACAAGCCCCCAGATCTGTCAGCTAGTTCAAGAAGCCAAATTATGAGATATCATTATATAGGCAGAATTTATCTGGTATTGTCAACCACAATCAGCATTTACCATGGGATATAATAGGTGCTCAATAAATACTTGTTACTGTCTTTATGGAATATATGGTAGACATAAACAAATCTAAGCAATCTGGTGTGGGAGAAAAAACTAACCATCCATTCTCCAAAGAGGAAAGTGTACCCTAGCTTTTCAGGAAAGTGAAATAAAGAATATACAGCAAAGAAAAAGATGTATTTCAACAAATCTTTTAGATTGCTGCTATGGCAAATAGTGGCAATAAAGCATCCCCATTAAGTTACTCACATCCTGCCTCTGAATCCCACTGCAAGTGTTGTTTGTCAGCCTCCAGTAAGCCCTTTCCTGTGAGGGGCAATGGGCTCGGGTTTCCACCTTCAGTGATCCTCAGGGAACTGGAGGAGCCACGATTAGAATTCCCATGAAGCAGATGGCAAACTCCTCAAGAAAGAAAAGAACCTGGTGCTAATACATGCTCTGGGCTAGGAGTTCCGAGAGAGAAAGAGCAACAAAAGCCTTGGTCAAGGAGCACTTATAAAAAGGATGAACTGGACCTCATATTAGGCAGAATCTAAATGAAAGGAGGAGTGGCTGGGAAGAGAACAGGAAAATGATAGAAACATTGGCTTGACTTAAAGAAACAAGAATGCAAGTAATTTGCCACTGCTAACCCCATTCCACAGTTTGCTTTCTTTATTGACAAGCTCCTAAGCCCCTGAAATTCTGTCTTCTTGTCCTGATCTTATTTATATTTGTGCAAAGCTGTCTTAATTAGGGCAGCCATACAACCCAGCATGCCCAGAAAAGCAGGGTTTTCTCCTGCTGCCCCTGACTCCCATCTGGGTAGCATCCCCTTCCATTCTCCAAAATGTTCTTATTTAGGTCATCAATTACATTATCTTCCGTGACTCTGCCTGACCCCTGCAGAGAACAGGATAAGGTCAAAGTCTACTGAACCAACTGCTTCTTGTTGGACAGACCCTTTGAGTATGATATAGTGTCCTTCCTCATCTCTTATTATAGTCTTTGGCTTAAAATCTGATTGATCTGATATAAGGATTGCCACTCCTGCTTTCTTCTGATGTCCATCAGCATGGTAAATTCTTTTCCACCCCCTCACTTTAAATCTGGAGGTGTCTTTGGGCTTAAAATGAGTTTCTTGGAGGCAACATATAGATGGGTTTTGTTTTTTTATCCATTCTGATACCCTGTGTCTTTTGACAGGGGCAGTTAGCCCATTAACATTCAGGGTAACTATTGAGAGATATGAATTTAGAGCCGTTGTATTGCCTGTAAGGTGACTGTTACTGTATATGGTCTCTGTTCCTTTCTGATCTACCACTTGTAGGCTCTCTCTTTGTGTAGAGGACCCCTTTCAATATTTCCTGTAGAGCTGGTTTGGTGTTTGCAAATTCTTTCAGTTTTTGTTTGTCCTGGAAGCTTTTAATCTCTCCTTCTATTTTCAATGATAGCCTAGCTGGATATAGTATTCTGGGCTGCATGTTTTTCTCGTTTAGTGCTCTGAAAATATCATGCCAGCTCTTTCTGGCCTGCCAGGTCTCTGTGGATAAGTCAGCTGTCAATCTAATATTTTTACCATTGTATGTTACAGATTTCTTTTCCCGGGCTGCTTTCAGGATTTTCTCTTGTAAATTTTACTATTAGGTGACGGACGGGGTGTGGGCCTATTCTTATTGATTTTGAGGGGCGTTTTCTGAACCTCCTGAATTTTGATGCTCGTTCCCTTTGCCATATTGGGGAAATTCTCCCCAATAATTCTCTCCAGTATACCTTCTGCTCCCCTCTCTCTTTCTTCTTCTTCTGGAATCCCAATTATTCTAATGTTGTTTCGTCTTATGGTGTCACTTATCTCTCGAATTCTCCCCTCGTGGTCCAGTAGCTGTTTGTCCCTCTTTTGCTCAGCTGCTTTATTCTCTGTCATTTGGTCTTCTATATCACTAATTCTTTCTTCTGCCTCATTTATCCTAGCAGTGAGAGCCTCCATTTTTTATTGCACCTCATTAATAGCTTTTTTTATTTCAACTTGGTTAGATTTTAGTTCTTTTATTTCTCCAGAAAAGGCTTTTATATCTCCCGAGAGGGTTTCTCTAATATCTTCCATGCCTTTTTCGAGCCCAGCTAGAACCTTGAGAATTGTCATTCTGAACTCTAGATCTGACATATTACCAGTGTCTGTATTGATTAAGTCCCTAGCCTTCGGTACTGCCTCTTGTTCTTTTTTGTGTGGTGAATTTTTCCGTCTTGTCATTTTGTCCAAATAAGAGTATATGAAGGAGCAAGTGAAATACTAAAAGGGTGGCAACAACCCCAGGAAAATATGCTTTAACCAAATCAGAAGAGATCCCAAATCGTGAGGGGAGAGAAAGGGGATAAAAAGAGGTTCAAAAAGGAAGAAAGAAAAAAAAAGAAAAATAAATAAATAAAAGAATTTTTTAAAAAGAAAAAAAATAAAGAAAAATATAAAAAAGAAAAAATATATATATTAGATAAACTAGTTTAAAACCGTTAAAAAAGAAAAGGGTAAAAATTAAAAAAAAAATTTACCAGAAGGTGAGAAAAAAAAAATGAAAAAGAAAAAAAGTAAATTAACTGCAAGACTAAAAAAATCACAGGGAGAAAGCCATGAGTTCCGTGCTTTGCTTTCTCCTCCTCTGGAATTCTGCTGCTCTCCTTGGTATTAAAACCGCACTCCTTGGTAGGTGAACTTGGTCTTGGCTGGATTTCTTGTTGATCTTCTGGGGGAGGGGCCTGGTGTAGTGATTCTCAAGTGTCTTTGCCCCAGGCGGAATTGCACCACCCTCACCAGGGGCTGGGCTGAGTAATCCGCTCAGGTTTGCTTTCAGGAGCTTTTGTTCCCTGAGCTCTTTCAGTAGGTAGAGTTCCGGAGGACGGGAATACAAATGGCGGCCTCCTGGTCTCCGGCCTGGAGTAGCCAAGAGCCCAGGGCCCCACTCCTCAGTACGCCCTCAGAGAATAGCGCCCAGTTACTCCCGTCTGCCTGACCTCCGGCCGTGCTCCGAGCTCACAGAGCCTGCGGCTGGTTCAAGGTAACACCAAGCTGTGAGCTTACTGCTGGCTCTGTCTCTGTAGCTGGCTTTCCCGTTCCAATACCCGCAAGCTCTGCGACACTCAGACACCCCTGATCCTTCTGTGACCCTGCGGGACCTGAGGCCACGCTGACCCCGCATGGGCTTCGTCCCGATTTAGCCTCTGGAGCGATGTCCCTCAGCGGAACAGACTTTTAAAAGTCCTGATTTTGTGCTGCATTGCTCTACCGCTTGCCGGGAGCCGGCCCCTCCCCCTGGGGTCTATCTTCCCATCGCTTTGGATTCACGTCTCTGCCAGTCCTACCTTTCAGAAAGTGGTTGTTTTTCTGTTTCCAGAATTGCTGTTCTTCTTCTCTTCGATCTGCTGATGGATTTGCAGGTGTTTGCAATCTTTAGATAAGCTATCTAGCTGATCTCCTGCTAGCTGAAGTAGTCTCAGCCTGCTACTTCTCCGCCATCTTGACTCCTCCCAAGAGACAAAGAATGTACAGGCAGGTCCTGTACATCCTTCACCCAACTTCCCATAATATAAATCCTTCAATGACTTCTTATTGCCCTTTGGATAATATCCAAAATCCTTATTCTGACCTCCAGAGCCCTTGAGATCTGCCCCTGCCCCCACTGTTCACTGAGCTCCCCCACAGTGTCCTTTCTATAGTTCTTCAGTTGAGCAAGGATCTAGGCCTACCTCAGGCCTTTGCTCCCAAACTGTCTTCATTGCCTGGACCCTTTCTTCACCATTCATTCCTGTTTCTCTGGGTCAGTAATTTCTTTATCCTTTACGCATCAACTTTTTTGTGTGCTTTGTCTAGTTTAGCAAGCTTTCCCTGACCATTCATTCCAAATGAGATCTCCGTCATAGTCTGTCTCATAGCTCTTGTCATCTAGAATGTTTGTGTATGTTTAACTTTTCATATCTGACTCATTCTAGACCTTAAGTACTATATGAGGAGGGTTTTGTCCATTTTTCCCTGTCACCCAAGCCGAGACCATTATCTGTACATTGTAGGTACTTCAGATCAAATTAGAGAGCTGTCCGCATGTTAGTCTGTTTCTATCAAGTAAAAGAGAAATTGGATCATCCTGAGACTCTTCTGAATTTCAGCCTCTTCCTTTCATTCTCTTCCCCACTCCAATTTCCATAAACTTGTTCTATGCACAACCCAATTACAAGAAGGGCACTTAATTTCCTCTTTGAGTTCTCTTCAGTAACAGATTGTGACTGGTAATTCATTTAGCATCATTGAAACCTGAATGTCTACTGATTATGTTCCAAAACACCAAGCTTACTGTAATAAAGACAGAGAAAACATGTCATCTCCTGGAGAGAACCTGGAAAATGATTATTTCTGGTGGAAGACTTGTTTTGTCTCATAGACTTATGCTTCAGAGTCGTTCATGAATGAGTAATGAACTCAGGAGAGATCAATGAAGCATTCACTTAACCTTCTCACCTTGTTTTGCTGAGAACTGAATAAGAGGAAAGTTACTAGAGGAGATGATTTAGGAAGAGAAAAATATGGTTGCTGTAATGTACAACTCTTGAAAGAAGGAAATTGGGCAGTTCATCTAGTTTACTATAGTAGTTTTTCAGGCTTCAATCATGAGTCACCTAAGTAATTTTTTCTCTGCTCTTTAATTCCAGTGTTTATTTATTTTATTATTTTCCAACCATGAAGTAAAATAGCATGCAAAATCCAACCTACTTTTAAGAGGCGAGGCAATTAAAAAAAAAAAAAAGTGGGCTTTGCCTTGCTATATGACATACAACTTTAATCTAATGCCATAAAGCTTTTATTTTCTCAAGGAATTATTTAAACTGGTTAAAATACTCTCATCTCTTTTCCTGATGGATGATGTGTCACCCTCTGTAAAGTTTTTAATGATGTAGAATAACTGCAAATTAAATAGCACAATCAAAACCAGGCACTGAAAATAGTGGTGCAGGCAGTCAGTGGCGCTAAATACCATGGCATGAAGTGGGTGATAGCACGTGTTGTGTGGACAGATTGAAGAGTGACTGTCTCAGACAGACATTGCTTAGTGACTGGTGGGATGACCAATGTCTAAACCTTCCTATGTCTGTGACATACGTTAAAGCCTTTTAGCCCCATCATCACACCCATCTGCTAAGGGAAAAGCAGCCCCTGCCCCCAGCTTCCAGGTCAGCTTATGTGAGGAGCACTCAGCCAACATCAGGCCTATGGAGACCTTCTCAACAGGTGCCACCGCCTGGGATACATCACTCTAGTGATGGCTGAGTGGCTGAGTTTCTCATTTTTGTTTGTTTTGCCTTTGCTTTTGCTTTCTAAATAATTTTCTTGTAGGCTGCACATCAAAAAGCATGGTGTTTCCTTATCGCAAAAGTCCACAGGAAGTATTTGGAGGCAGGAGAGAAAAGAGTCAATAGACTTTTTAAACACTGACACCCATGGCTAGGGGAAACTTCAGAGGCTATTTGAGAGGTTTCTGTTGAACTTGTAGTCCCATCCCTCATGATTTCTGTTATTTCAGAAAGAGTCCATCTCCAGGGCCTCCTGCTGAGATGATGTCAAGAGACTGTACTAATAATGCATGCCATCTTTCCTTTGGGGAGTTCCAAATTCTTTTTGTATATTTAGCCAGAGTCAAGAGTAGAGACTTCTGTTCTTTTCAAGGATAGCTGCCAAAAGGGAAAGCCATCTTGCTGAGCAATAAGAGAACCCTTTAGGAGGCAAATATGGGCACAACGATGGCGACCTGTCACTTGCTGGGTACTTTTTGTGGGCATGCTCCTAGGCTGGCCCTCCAGAAGAGTGCTGACAAGGGAGTGTAAGAGAAGGAAGTATTCCCATCCCCCCGAGGTATCCGAGGGGACTCCTGGGCTCCAGGTCTTCCTCAGGCTTCTCACCTCTTCCTGCTCCCTCCAGTGTCCTCACCAAGAGATGATCTGTGGGTATTCTTCTTCCCTCTCTTGGACTAATTATGTGACACTGGAATGCCAGGATATTTGGGCCTTAATTTACTGGAAACCAGGGGGAAGAGGGAAAGCAGTAACCCCTTAGATCATCTGCAATAACCTGGACATTGACCGACTTGCTCCCTCGTCATCCCCTTCAGGGAAGGAGAGGGCGATTTGGAAGCAGACCTAGATTGAGGGCTACTCTATGGTTGCCATTTGCAGTTCCACATACTTTGTTTTTTCTTAAATCCGTGTGATTATGTCATTTATGGAAATTATTGAAGTTCCTCTTGTTTATTTTCCAGTACCTTTTGCCAGGCCCAGAAGCAAATCTGACTTATTTCAAATCTGACTTTCCTTCCTACTTTGCTCTAGTGCTTCTCCATAGAGTTACCCTTGTGATTTTAAGGGAACTTGTCCTCACTGTACATGGGCACTTCCTGATCTTTGAAAGGTTTTAACATTCCCAACCTCAGGCAGTAAGAGCCAATAGTGATCCCCCCCATGAATATAAAACGAAGAAACACCTCTACTCAATTCCAGACATACCTTGTCTTTAAAGTTCTGCTCAAATTTCAGTGGGAAGGATTCCCTAATGGATTCATTCATTTAGTGTTTACTTTGGATATTTACCAAGCACATGCTAACAGTTCTAGGCACTGTTTGAGGTGCTACTGGTCCACCAACCATTAGTTGTCATTCAGACCTGCATCTTCTTAACACTGTCCTAGCTTAACCTTTTCATTTACATGTTATTTCGTAAGTGCCCTCAAGTCATCCCTGGATCTCCAGTGTGACTTCCTACATAGGGATGAAGCTTCTCCAAGACAATGACTACTTACTGGGCTTTTGTTTTTGTCCCTCCTGGAGTCCAGAGCCACTAGTCTCTACACAGTAGCAATTCAGTAAATGTTGGACTGACTGAACCAAGGACATGAAGCTCCCCACCAAAGTTGTATTTCATTTCTACAGTAGGGTTGATGATGCTGATGTTTCATTTTCTTTTTCTAATATGAAGATTCTGTCTATTTTGTCTGCTGTCTAAATGGAATGAGGAATAGCATGGGAAGCATTTTGGTGTCCCTGGTAAGCAGTAAACTTGACATGTGTAACATACATGAATTTTATGCACTCTTTATTTCCTGGTGCATCCTGAGATAGCCTTGGTCTTACAGGCCATGTTTTGATCCCCTCCCAATTAGAGTTTCTGAGACAGAGAACAGAGTGTGACCTTGGCCTTCTGAAGTGCCAGAGTGCTCATTAATAGAAAGCCAGTGTACAAAATTATAGAGAAGGCAGACAAAAAGTTATTACAAACCTGAGAGAATCTGATGGAGAAATAATGGCCTTTTTTCTTTTCTTTTTCTCTTAGTTTTGGTAGTAGGAAAAGTTTCAAAAACATACAAAAATGCCCAGAATAACATAATAATTCCCAGTGTACTCATCACTTAGCTTCAACAGTTACCAACCCAAGGCCATCTTGTTTCATTTATAAAGGCCCGCCCACTCTACCTTTCTTCCAAATGTAATGTTTTATTTTTATTTTTTTTATTTTATTTTTTTAAATTTATTTATTTATTTGACAGAGAGAGATCACAAGTAGGCAGAGAGGCAGGCAGACAGAGAGGGAGAAGCAGGCTCCCTGCAGAGCAGAGAGCCCGATGCGGGGCTTGATCCCAGGACCCTGAGATCATGACCTGAGCCGAAGGCAGAGGCTTTAATCAACTGAGCCACCCAGGCGCCCCCAAATGTAATGTTTTAAAGCAAACCCCAACATCATATAATTGTACCCATAAATATTTCAATATGTATCTCTAAAAGATTTTCTTAAAAATTACCCCAGCGTCATTACTATGTCTTCAACAAATCAATAATCTCATAATATCATCACATTTCCAGGGGCGCCTGGGTGGCTCAGTGGGTTAAGCCGCTGCCTTCGTCTCAGGTCATGATCTCTGGGTCCTGGGATCGAGTCCCGTGTCGGGCTCTCTGCTCAGCAGGGAGCCTGCTTCCCTTTCTCTCTCTCTGCCTGCCTCTCCGACTACTTGTGATTTCTCTCTGTCAAATAAATAAATAAAATCTTTAAAAATATATATATATCATCACATTTCCAGTCGGCGTTCCAATTTCTAATTGTGGTAACTTTTTTGATAAATCTGAAAACTGAGTCAAAAATTACACTTTCGTTGAGAAGGGAGCCACAAAGGAGCCAAGACAGATTTTTTTCTTAGAGGAAAGTAGAATAAAACCATGGGAAAACGATTTTGGAGAATAAAAGTGCAATAGCTCTGATCCTCTCCCCTGGTCTCCAGAGACTGGTCTAACCTCACCTGCCAAGTACTCCTTGCCTCCCCGTGCTCGCCCCCTGGTGGCAGGTGTCCGCTTCGGGGGGGGGGAGAGGAGGGGCTTCTGTCAACTCTTCTGGAAACCTTCATTTCTTAACATGATGGGACTCGCTACTATGTTGCTAGTAGTTTAATATTTGGCAAAAATGTGTGACCGGATTTTTTAAAGTGTTGATTGAGTACATAATTTAAAGTCAGAATATTAAATAAACATCTCTGCCTTTCCTTCCAGCAGGCAGCCCAGAGAACAGCTCTCCACACTCTGTCTGACAGGTACATTTTGTCATTTTTATGAACTATAAATTGCTTTATGAAACATTGAGCCCTATTTATTGTGGCATATAATTCATAATCGGATTTTGTCCCTAAAGTATCTGTGAACTGGGATGTTAAACATTTTGCATGCTTGGATTTGTCATGCATGTGTGGAGTTTATTACTGCAAAAATCGCCTTGTTGTATTTCATAGAAAGTATGAAGAATCCCTTGTTGTGTAATGAAACAGGAGACAAGTAAACTTAGAGGGAAAGACCTGCATGGGGCAGTAAATTCTGAACTTTGGAATTGGTGGAGATCTAAGCTCATTTTTCAGCAATAAGTGCTTCATTTATTTTGAGGTGTTTTCTTCAGACTTTTTCCATAGTGTTTCATCAGTAGCTGTCTGTCTTTTGATGAAATTCTCACTTGAAGTACTTCGTGCACATATCCCAGTTCATGGTCCCAAGTGCCTGACTTTTTACTCCTGGCTTTGGCTTGTGTTTTCAGACTTGTGTTATTGAACGAGATGTATAAACCTAATCAATAAACACACTCAAGGTGCATTTCACATCCTGCTCTGCCCAAAAGGCCCAAAAGGCTGTGTGTGGAGATAGCTGAACAGGGATATACAGAGTTCCCTTCAAGAACAGACCAGACTCTTTTTGTTTTGGTTGGTCTTTGAGTTTTCATTTACTAAGATTGCGGTGTGTGTGTGTGTGTGTGTGTGTTTCTTAAAGAACTGTCAGGAGGTGAAGAGGAAGCCCCAGTTGCTGTCCACAAGGGAGGTTCTTGCTGTGTTAGAAGCAGCTGGAGATGTTCCCCTGGCTGGCTGGTTGGGATGTCAGCATTATCTAGCTAACTGTTACCACCTTCCTTTTCTTCTCAGTTCTTTTTTTTTTTTTTTTTTTTTGAATGAACAATAATTGACTGTGTCGACTAGCTCAGTTCAGTGCTTCTCCAAGGCAAATCCTGTCACTTAGGCAAATTATCTGTGCGCATGGGTGAAAAGCATTTTCTCTATGGTGGCAGGCTGAGTATGAGTATTTTTATTGCAGTTGAAAAAGACTTCCCCATGACAACCACACAAGCTTGTGTGCTCTGAGAGGGGCCACCACATGATCTCCTGGAATTGCTTCTGGGATTTTCACAAAAGCTGCAACTATACTGCTTCTGAGTCTGTTGGTAGGAAGGACACACTGTATCAAAATATTGAAAATCTGACACATTAATTCCTTTCCTCTACATGTTTCTTTGAGTAGTTGAGTAAGAGTTTCCTTCAACAAAATGCACTGAAAACCAAGTGAAGGCCCTTAGTTGACAATATTATGTTATTGCCAATGATTAGAAGATTTCTTTTGGAGGCATTGAAAATGTGATAAAATTAGATCTTGGTGATGGTTTCACAGCCCTCTGCTAAAAGCCATCAAATTGCATATTTTAAATGGATGAACTTTATGGCATATAAATGATATTTCAGTGAAGCTATATATATAAACACAAAACCTCATTATGACCTTTGGTAGAATGAATAAAAACCTACTTCAGGAAGATAGGGAATTCCTTTGAACACATGGCTGCAAATACAAAGACTAGAACTAATGCATTCTAAGGCTGCTTCCCAAAAGACACATGATTCTGTCCTGGATAGAAAACGTGCATGATTTTAATGATGAACAACAGTACTATTCCCTTTGACTTTTTCTGATACTATATCTAAAACCCCTCATCAAAACCAACAGTTAGTCAACTAGTAGTTAACATCTTAGCCCCTGTTGATTGTATCAGTGCTAATAGCAGAATACTATGAAAAAAGAAGTCCATTCCCAAGAAACAGGTTCCCAATGTAATCTCTCTTCTTATGAATTTCTCCATCTTTAAATGTAATAGAGGATTTCTCCCTTATGTCTAAAGGTTTTTCTGTTCAAAATTGGGGGAGTTTGGCTCATTTTAAAGTAATGAGTTGACTTCACTGTTCTAACAATGCAATTGTGTATACCTTCTCTCTATTCTGTTTTCCACAAATTCAGAGCCACACAAGTAATTTCCCAAAGTGAGAAGTATCTGTAATCATTTGGAGATAGAATTTAAAATCCTTTTTTAAAATAAGGACTTAAAACACCTACTGAGGGGTGCCTGGGTGGCTCAGTTGGTTGGACGACTGCCTTCGGCTCAGGTCATGATCCTGGAGTCCCAGGATCGAGTCCCACATCAGGCTCCCAGCTCCATGGGAAGTCTGCTTCTCCCTCTGACCTTCTCCTCACTCATGTTCTCTCTCACTGTCTCTCTTTCAAATAAATAAATAAAAATTCTTTAAAAAAAAAAAAACACCTACTGAGTTCATGGGATTTCTATTTTCTATTTTCTTAAATTAGGGAATGCTAACTTACCAAGTAATAGACATCATTTTCTAGCACATTACTTATTCTGTTGAGTAAACCAGTATTTTTTAGAAAATGATGAATGTGACTCTGGATCACACTATGGCATGTCTCGCCCAATATCTGCCTGTGAGAGGAACCACCCCAGCACGGCAATGGGATTAAGCAAAAATTTCCCTGGGTACCAGGGCAGCTCAGTGGGTTAAAGCCTCTGCCTTTGGCTCAGGTCATGATCCCAGGGTCCTGGGATCCAGTCCCACATGGGGCTCTCTGCTCTGCGGGGAGCCTGCATTCTCCTCTCTCTCTTTCTCTGCCTGCCTTTCTGCCTACTTGTGCTCTCTGTCAAATAAATAAATAAAATCTTTAAAAAAAAAATTTCCCCCAAGTTGTGACCTTCCTAAGGTAGAGATCTTACCCTTGTATCTCTGGCTACTCGGAACAGGGTATGAATCTATTCTACATTCAATGACATAAACTATTCTGTTTTCCTGAACTGTTGTTTTCAGTCTGTTATCACTTCATGCTATAAAATTCCATTATGATGAGGCAGCACTTTTCATTTTGTCCTAGAAAGTGGCAGCACTTTTCAGACCTTAAAAGGTGCTTTCCTGAGTTCTACAGTTGGACAGAATAGTCCGTGTTGGCTCAGGCTGTGCCACCATGGACTTCTTGTCTCCTTTCCTGCTAATCTGTTCACATGTGGGCCCCTTTCACTTCCCGTTAGCCTTATAACCACCTTGAGTACCTGGTGAACACAAGGATATTTGATACAGGAGTAGAGTCATTTTGTTTCAAGATGTGAACTTGATGATGACCTTGGGGTCATTGGTAGGTATGAGCATATACTTAAGGAAGCCAGGGGTTGTTCTCTGCTTCCCTGTGAGAAAACCTGCATCTAAGTCTTAGAGACCTGACCTGATAAGACAAGTTATAAGAAAGAGGGTTGGCCTTTCCCATTTCATTTCAATGGCAGGTAGAAATCTTGTCCCTTTGGGGTATCTAAGATGAGAGAATATCCAGATGTCTTTTGAAGGCCAATCTTATCTATCTTTTCATTTCTCTAGTTTCTTGGTTTAAATAGACATTCCAGCAGAAATCCAGTATCTGACAGTTAAGACTGTGCTTTAAAGTTCTGTGCTTTACAGCAATCAATGCACAACCTTGATAAATTAAAACTGTGATATTTTCCATTACCTAAAGGTAAAAATCTTCTGTAATCATCTCCAATGAAAGCCTGTGGCCTTGTTCAGTTTTGCCTGAACAATGGGCTGGATTAATGGTTCCTCCAAAATAGCCAAAGTGTTGAAGACTGGATCACACCAGGAAGGCAAATGTGGGCTTCAGCCCAGCTAGCTTGTGCCACCTGCAGTGACAGGAAGCCTTGAGTGAGGGTAGAATGGCACTGTTATTCTTTCCTACTGCTGACTGTGGAATTTTTCATCTGTTTTATGCCTTTGAGTGTCAGCTGGCCTACCAGAGGCCCACTGATTCCCCAAATCATGAAAAAAGGAAGAGACCAGGGCAGGAAGAGGTCAGAATTCTCAACAAGGTCAAACAAGCCAATTATAAGAAAACCTCAATCTATAAAGGACACTCTCTTTCTTACTTAGTCACTCCTTAGAATGTGCCTCCCAGGTTTTTTTTTTTTTTTTTCTTCTCCTTATGGATTATTGTACCAGGCAGGGTAGAGAGAGGCAGAGGAGAATAAGGATAAATGGGCACGAGGCTCATTTATAAAGGTGTGTCTTTGCTGTAGACTCGCTGCACTGTGAAAGCTGCCACATCCCTGTAATGTGGAAAATATGCAAAGTGCTGTTCAGAGAAGGAAGGGTATGCGTGCAGCATATGAAGTGCCTCTGAATATGATTAACTTCACCTCATAAGTAGTAAATAGTAGATAACTGTGATCAAAAAAGGGATTCGTGTGATTTATCAAGCTGAGCAACTGTGCATTTGCAGGGAAGCTGGAGGTCAATCTGGAAATCTAGGGCAAGAGGAGCACTAGGAAATTGCCAGGACTAAGAAGTTAATCATACCCTTGGACTGCTTCCATCTGTCTCCGAGCGACAGAGCTGCTGCAGAACGAGCAGGGATGCTTTATAGCAGGAGATCAGGAATTAATATTTTCTGTGAAACCTCAAGCATCATTTGCAGTAACTTGGGTTTTATAAAAATGGAGCATAATTTCATATGAATAAATCACATTCAGCTGGAAATAAGAGGAGCTGGGGGGGGGGGGGGAAAATGTGCCCGACTTAAAAAAAAAAAAAAAAAAAGGAATGAGTAAGAAAGCCAACATGAAAACAGTTGTTGAAGCGATGGCACTTGGAGGGCACGAGTGGCTGTGTGGTTAAATTGTGCATATAATCATCTTCTGAAATGTCAGTGTGTGACTCCAGAAACAGCTACATTTTTATAGCCTTGGAGATGCATCACCAGACTGTAACCTGTCTGCCCATCTGGCAATATCTCAGGTCCAAGATCCATTTATATTGAAATCCAAACAACTGCCATTGATTGATTCACTTGTGCCACGAGCAGTTAGTGAGCACATCCCACGTGCTCAGCCAGGTGCAGAGACACAGTGGTGAGCAGAAATGGCCGTGTACCTCTGCTCAGGGCTTTACTGTGTAAAGTGATGCTGGCTTTACAAAAAGAAGGGCCTCTTTGGGCTCACTCAAATAAATCTCACCCATCAAATCTCCTCCTCCCATTAGGGAGAATGTAATAGAATTAAGGAAATGAGAAATAGACTAAAAGGAAGGGGTTTTCCTTCCACACGGGGCTGGTGTTTGTCCAAAGGCAGGACTGGAAATGGCCCCAGAGCAAGGTGAGGAGGATGGGATGATGCATCGGACTGCAACGTGGGGGTTTGCATCCAGCTTCCTCTTCTTGACCCCTTGCCAAGTGGACCTCTTCAGCCATGCAAAGGAAGCATGCTGGGGGTGGCCACCAGCATAGAAGTGTAACTTTCTGGTTAACATTTTACACAATGTCTCTAGTGTCCTGAGAAGGGGGTCACAGTTACCATGTACTTCTAACAGTTGGTCTCTTCTCAAAGGTTCCAAAAAGGGGTGGGGGATGCAGGACTTTTTAAGAAATTTTAAATTTCCTTTTTGAACATGCTGCTAGCATGGTTTTCTAGAGGGTGTCTATCAACCCTTCCCTTGAGACCCATAGCATTGTCTAGTGCAAGGGACTTCTTACTTATACTGAAGTCTTTTTGGTATACCATGTAAATTAAAAGGAGCTTTCGAGTTTAGAAGCACTATCACATTGACTGTCTCATTTTGTGATCCTCACAACAACCTCATGAGCTAGGAAGCCCATTTTACAGAGAAGAAGACTGAGCCTGAGCTAGGTGATGTGACTCATCCAAGGTCACAAGGTAGGATGTGGCAGAGCTGGGACTAAACTCCACATCCTCTGATTCCCAATGATTATGATTCATCTTCCACCGCAGTAACAAAGCAGATGTGAATGGGGCCAGGCGCCATGTTCTACATTCTAACAAATAGTTAACTCACTCTGTGCTAATACTTTGTTTCTACTAATAGTTCTAATAATCCTGATGTTTCTGGCTTGGTTACCTTTTTATGCCAAGCACCTAGCATAGCTCCTAGTGATTAGAAGACACAGGAAGTCACTTGAAGAATGAATGAAAACAATGAGCAAATAAATGAATGAACTAGGACTGATGTTTTGGAGTTGAAAGATGACAGCTTTGGGCTGAAATTAGAAAATACTTTCCTGAAACTGGCTATGTACCACTGCAGCAGACCACCCAGGAGACTGAGGTTGATGGTCAGGGGCTCACCACTAACAGGTTAAAGCAGGTGTTCATGCCTGTAAGATGCTACAGAATTGAGAAACACTATTAATTGGCACACAGATGAAGAGTGGCAAGAAATGAATGATTTCCAGGGGTATCTGTTTAGTGTCTGACTCAGTTTTGGCTCAGATTGTGAACTCAGGGTCGTAAGTTTGAGCCCCGTGTCTGTGGGGAGTATGCTTGAGATTCTCTTCCTCTCTCCTTGCCCCTCCCCCACTCGTTCTCATTCTCTCTCAAATAAATAAATAAATCTTTTTTAAAAATGGTCCAAAAATAGGCAAGAGATTAGTGAATGGATAAAGTAGATGTGAAATACATAAATAGATAGATAGGTATCACAGTGGAATATTATTCAGCCATAAAAAATGAAATCTTGCCATTTGCAACAACATGGATGGAGTTTAGAGGGTATAATGCTAGGTGAAATAAGTCAGAAAAAGACAAATACCGTATGATTTCACTCGCATGTGGAAATTAAGAAACAAAACAAACAAGCAAAAGGAAAAACAGAAAAGAGAGAGAGAGAGACTCTTAACAACAGAGAACAAACTGATGGTTACCAGAAGGGAGGAGGGTGGGGGGATGGATGAAATAGGTGAGGGGGATTAAAGAGTGTGGTTGTCATGATGAACACAGGGTAGTGTATGGAAGTATTGAATCGCTATATTGTACACCTGAAATTAATATAGCACTGTAGGTTAACTAACTGGCATTAAAAACTTGGGGAGAAGAAATTCAAAGGATTAAAATCATCTAGTGCAATTAAATTAGAGTGGAATTAAACTAGAAATCAGTACCAGTGGAGTCACAGTGTCACAGAGAGGGGGAGAGACCAGATGCCCTCCAGCCCCTCACTGTCTCCCCACCCCTCTCTTCATTTCTGTGATTCTTAACCACTGCCACGACTTAGGGTTCTCTCCCATACTGTCTCCGCCAGTGATTCCTGCTCCTTTTCTTCCTTCATTCATTTGAAGTATGTCTTCACCACTGAGCCCTTGCAGCGGGAAAGGCATTGTGCTGGTCTCTGTGGGAGACACAGAAATTCATTACCCATTGATCCCAGCCTCCAGGAGCTTACAAGGTTGTGGAAGAAGCTCAGGCATCTGTGTAACTGCTGTGCACATTAAACGTCGCCATATGCACACCTGACCATAGGTCTTCCTAGCACAGCAGTCATCTGGCGGTGCTACGCTCTGCCTTTCCTGGACATCACTTCATTTACTCCTCACAACAACCCTCTCAGCTAGAAAGGAGGGATTCAACAGAAGTGTCTTGAGGAGATGGCATTTTCAATGGAGTTTTAGTTGATTTCATTTCCTAAATACTCTCTGTAAAATCCTAGTGAACTAGATGACCAGAGACACATCACTTACCTGAAGTCTTACAGACATAAAGCCTCAGGGTGGCCTGACTCTGGTTGATGATGCTCGTAGCTGCTTCTGTCATCGCCCTTGCCCCCCCCCCCCATCAATTTATGAAGAAATCAAAGCCACTGGAGGGGTGCAATGAGGCCCTGAAGTACTCTCCGAGCAGAGGAGAGGAAGCGGCAGTGGGGGAGGTGTTGGGAATAGCATATAAAGGATGGGTAGGGGTGCCTGGGTGGCTCAGTGGGTTAAGCCTCTGCCTTCAGCTCAGGTCCTGATCTCAGGGTTCTGGGATCAAGCCCTGCATCAGGCTCTCTGCTCAGCGGGAGAGCCTGCTTCCCCGTCTCTCTCTTTGCCTTGCCTCTCTCCCTACTTGTGGTCTCTCTCTCTGTCAAATAAATAAATAAAATCTTTAAAAATAAAAAATAAGAAAATAAAAGATGGGTAGCATCACCAGACCCAAGAAGGGAGAAGGGAAGTAGGGACCTTCTCCACAGAATGAACTGCCTTGGTCTGAGCAAGCAAGGCAGTGGGAGTGGACCGAGAGCTGCAGGCCCCTCGTTCTGCTGGGGTATAGATGTCTAAAGGGAAAGGGGTCTGAGAGCCAGCTCTAGACAGCCACCCCCACCAAGGGGTGGGGTCGCCTTTTACTACACAGTGTTCCCTTCAGACGTGGGATTGAGTGTCATCTTCCATGGAAACCTTAAATAACCATTACCTTTTCCATCAGCACCTCATGTAATTGTTGGCAGAGGCCTGCTTCCATCCTTTGCTCACCTTCTTTATTTATGTCTGGTCTCAACAGCAGACGGGAGAATAGGAAGCCCATCTTAAGTATTAGGTAGTACTTTATACAAAAGGAGTACTCAGTAAGACTTTCTCAGTGTCTTTCAAACGATAAAGGCCAAGAATTCAAATTAGGCCCTCTTATCACTGCTCTCTGGAAAAAAAATACCAAACCTCTGGCCTGGCTCTCCCTAACCTCTCCTCATTATGCAGAAAGGATGGGATTTTGAATCCTTGAACTTGGGCTAGAGTGTACTTCATGCAAGCTATTTACCCATTCGCGTCTGAACTTCCTCAGTTGCATAAACAGGATGATAGTAACGCCGTCCTTCTTAGGTTTATGTCCAGATTAAATGAGGTAATAAATGGAAAAAGTGCTCTGTTAATCTGTCCATATAAGAGTAATTACTCTGTCACACCACTAAGAAGAGTCACTCATCAAGATACCAGGAGATACTCTCTGATTTAAGTCCTACCAAGAGGCCTAAAAGCCAGGGGAGGAAAATATTACAGTATGGATTTAATATATGAAACTCTAAATAGCTAATAGTGTGGGTCATGTTCTTACATTGATGTTACAGAAAAATAAACATCAACAAACCCCAAGATCTAGGCATTACTGTTGCTTATACCATTCCTATTTTGTAATATATTGTCATCTACCCTGTTCTCCTCCAAAAGCCAATTTGTGGGTCCTAGATGAGGCTCTGAGCTGTCTCTACCACATCATCTTCCTACTTCAGTCACAGAAAAGTCAATCTGGGTCAATTCCTGACACCTTTGTTGGCAGGACTCCAAAGAATTGGTCTCATTTATTGTTTCAAAGTAAATAATCCATATTTCAAAAGCAAACAGTGTTTCTTAGATACTGTGAGGATCCCTGGTAGAGATCTGTTCAGGGGGACCTTGCAGAGGGAGAAAAATTGCTAAGTCTTTGAGCCAGTACTCTCCTAACAGGGCCCAACAGTACTCATATATAGTCACAAAAGTGGACCCCCTTGGCCTTATCGCCTCTTCTGGAGAGGCCGTGTAAGCATCCCCCACCGCCTTTGGGTGGCTGTTAGCTCAATTGACTGCAGTTAACAGTGTGAGCAAACAAACGCAGGCTGTCGGGTCTAAAACTCCGCTTTTAAAAAGCCCCCCTAGTACTAATTTCCACAATAAAACTGAATGGCTCCAGAGAAGCCATTGAGTTCTATCAGGTAAATAACACACATTTTAAAAGGTCCCAAACATGTATTTCACACAATAGAACAGAGCAGCCTGGAAGGAACTGTTATAGTCTTTTGAGTAAGTAAACAATGAATTGTATGAAGCCACTAATTGCGCTTCAAAATGGTCTAGTGGGTCTGGGGACACCTGAGGGTTAGTGGGGATCTGCTTCCTCATGTCTGCACATGGGGATGCCATACGAGGGACCTCTGAGTGAAAGTGAGTGCCTGTGAGCCCACAATTATGAATGCAACTTTCTTAAGAGTGTGTGGTCTCTTTAAAAAAGACTGTTAGTGGTGATAGTCACGCAACCATGTGACTGTACATAATGAACCATACACCTGAAAATAGTTAAAATGATAAATTCGATGTTACATATATTTTACCACAATTTAAAAAGCTAAAAAAAAGATAGAAATGAACGTATGTACTAATACACCAAACTCTTCAGGATATTGCCCTTTCTGGTCGGAAGTACTGCTCTCTGCTCTCCATCCTGGGTTTGAGGTGCTGGAGTTCTAGTCTGGAGATTCCTTCCTTGTCTGCTAGCAGGAAAAGCCTCTCGCAGGTGTGTTTTGTCCACAGTGGTGAGGAGACCCGCCATCCCACCCCTGCTCCCGTAGCCAGGGGGAGATCAGTGATTACCCAAGAGCACAGCTAATCATCCACATTACCTGGGCTAATGAGCCTAAGGAAGGGGGGATCAGAAGAACCAGACACCTATAGAAGGCATCCCCTAATTATTATTACCATAATTTAAATTACCAGCTTTGACCCATTGCCATCCACACTGTGTTCCCCTCTGCTGGACTCATTCTCTCAGACTAAATTGATAAAGTTATGAAGGCAGAATATTTAAATAGCAGAACTCTAAGTTATTTTTATGAAGGTCTTTGTCACCATGTCATATTCCTTTGAGCTCTATATAGCTTTCACTTCTAGACCAAGAACAACAATATAGCGTACACTTGTTAATTTAGTTTGTTTTTTTTTTTTTAAGATTTTATTTATTTATTTGCCAGAGAGAGAGAGAGAGAGTGAGAGCACATAGGCAGGCAGAGTGGCAGCAGAGGCAGAGGGAGAAGCAGGCTCCCCACAGAGCAAGGAACCTGACGCGGGACTCGATCCCAGGACGCTGGGATCATGACCTGAGCCGAAGGCAGCTGCTTAACCAACTGAGCCACCCAGGCATCCCGTTAATTTAGTTTTTTAATGCATCCAAAAAAGTTATTTATGTACTCAATACACAAGACATCTCAAAGTTAGCATTAAGAGAAATAAAACTCTGGTGAAATTAGCATAGTTTTCAATATTTATTACTGCTATCTACTCTTTTTCTTTTTTAACTGAAATACAGTTGCCACACACCTAGTTGCATCAGTTTCAGGTACACAATATAGTGATTCAACAAGTCTGTTCATTCTGCAATACTTTACCACAGGGGTAGCTACTGTCTGTGGCCATACAACACTATTAAAATACCATTGACTATTCCCTAGGTTGTACCTTTCATCCCTGTGACTTATTCCTTCATAATTGGAAGACTATACCTCCCACTCCCCTTTAGCCATTTTGCACATCCTCCCACCCCCCCCTTCTCTCTGGCAACCATCAGTTTGTTCTCTGTATTTATTGGTCTGATTTTGCTCTTTATTTGTTTGTTTCTTTATTCGTTTATTTTTCAGATCCTACATGTAAGTGAAATCATATGATGTGTCTTTATTCTGTCTGATTTTTTTCACCTAGCATAATACCCTTTTCTTTTTTAAAGATTTTACTTATTTATTTGACAGAGAGAGAAAGTCAGGGAGAGAGGGAACGTAAGCAGGGGGAGTGTGAGAGGGAGAAGTAGGCTCCCCACTGAGCAGGGAGCCTGATGCGGAGCTGGATCCCAGGACCTCGGGATTGTGACCTGAGCTGAAGGCAGACACTTACAACTGAGCCACCTAGGCACCCCACATAATACCCTCCAGGTCCATCCATGTTGTTGCAAAAGGTAAGATCACATTCTTTGTTATGGCTGAGCAATATTTCATTGTGTATATATACCACATCTTCTTTATCCATCCATCTATTGATGGACACATAGGTTGCTTCCATATTTTAACTCTTATAAATAATGCTATAGTAAACATAGGTGGGCATATATCTTTTCCTTTAGGTAAATAACCTGTAATAGAATTATTAGACTGTAATTTATTTCTATTTTTATTATTTTTTTAGAACTTTCATACTGTTTTCCACAGTGACTACACCAATTTACATTTCTACCAACAGTGTACAAAGCGCAATCTTTGCCAATGCTTTTTTTTTTTGTATTTTTTATTCTTGCCATTCTGACAGGTATGAGGTAATATTTCATTATGGTTTTGACTTGCATTTCCTTGATGATGTGTGATGCTGAGCATCTTTCTATGTGTCTGCTGACCCTTTTTGAGTCTTCTTTTGAAAATGTCTATTCAGGTCCTCTGCCTTTTTTTAATTAGGTTATTTGGGGTTTGTTGGTATTGAGTTGTAGAAGTTCTTTATTTATGTTGGATATTAATTCATTATCAGATATGTCATTTGCAAATATCTTCTCCCATTCAGTAGGTTGCCTTTTAATTTTGATGATGGTTTGCAATGCAAAAGCTTTTTATTTTTGTGTAGTTCCAATAGTTTATTTTTGCTTTCTGTCTACTCCCTTTTAAAAATATATATTTCTGAAGTAGAATTACACATACACCCTCTTGAATAGCTAGTTTTCATTAGGCTCTTGCTTAATTTTAAAATTTTAAAAATTTTAAAAATTTTAAAATTCAGTCCTACACCAAATATGTTGATGTTTACTAGTTGTCAGTTCTTTTAAAATGTTTAAACTGATTACACAGGAAGAAACAATCTGTAATCACCCCCCCCACACCTTTATTCATTTTATGTGTTCACCATTCTCACTGACCCAGATCTGGGAAACTGAACTGAACATAAAAGAAACCCAAGAGCAACAAGTAATATATCTTACAGGTGGGAAAAAAAGATTATTCAAAAATACAAAGTACATTTTAGTACACATGTATATTTCTTAACACCCTGAATGCCACTGTCTTTAGATATTTCACCCATGTCTATGCCTTTATTAAGTGGAGAGCCAGTTAGAGAAACATTGTGGTAAGTGGATAGTTTTCAAGCCAATAGATACATGGCAGGGAGGAGAGTGTTTTGTTTTGTTTTGTTTAAAACCAAACTACTTAGCCACTTTTAATGGAAGTTTATTTAAGTTATGATACCACCAATATTTTTTGCTTTTTGTTTTTGTTAAATCTCCTTTTAGTGGAGAAAACTAGCCAAAAGCCTAGAGCCTTCCTTCTCTGCTTTAAGAGCCTTTGGGCCAACACCTCCCACCCATCTACTCCCCCAGTAAATTCCCTCCCAGACAGTCCCACGCTGGCATTTCACTCTAGACACACAGAGCCAGCTGGAACAAGCTTCCCCTCCAGCTGCTAACTCTGGGCACAGGCCTGCCCCTCCTCCCTTCTCCTCCTTTCCCCAGTCGGCCTCCCCATGACCCACTCCTCTGACTGCCCTCCCAGAGGCAGCCTTGGGCCAGCACTGGCCAAGCCGCCTGGCTGATGTTTAATGATTATGTTTTGGAGCCCGATGAGCTCCCCTGCTGCTGTTGAAAGGTTAATGTGCTCCCCGTCAACTGGAGCAGCCTGACCTTTCTTGACTTCATCCAGTTCCTTTCCCCATGCTGGCTCCCAGGCAAGTGACTGGCAGGCCAGCTGCTATACCATATCCTCCCAACAGCCCAGAGAGTGCAGCACCCATCTCTGCCTTTGACAGCCAGCATCAGAGCCTGGACATCTGCACCCGTTATTCTGACACCCATCAGAGCTGCTGAATTGAGTAGCGTTCCCTGCTGTGCCTGCTCCTTCTGTGATTTCTCTGGATGTGAGTTTTCATGCTGCCCTCTTCCTATTGCCCCTTTCTTCCTGAAAGTCTGTGTTCAGTATGTCCATGCTCGTTAATTAATTATAGGTCAATTAGATGACAGTGTTGAAACCAAAGCAAGTACTTATGTGGGGACAGTGTATGGCCCTTTTTCCATTTCACAAACCAGTTCTGCCTGCTCACTGGCCCTGATCCAATTCATTGGACAGGACCTCCATGAAGCCTAGCCCAGCCCAATAGTCTGTAGGCCCAGCAGCTCCCCAGGGACTTCCCTATGGCCCCATTTGCCCTGTTCACAACCAGTGAGTCAGAGGGCCACTTGAGGCCACAGTTCCTCATCTTACAGTGGAGACAATAACCTCTATTCAGCTAGCCAGTCCTGGCGTTGGGCAGGAAGAAGGAAAATGATGTGTGTGAAGGCATGAATGTTACCCAAGCACAGAGAATTAAGGTATTTATTAGTTTGCTGAGGGAATATGTGAAGGAGGTCCCTATTTTCTTTGAGTCATAGCCCCAGCCACTAAGCTGGTTAGTGCAGTTCTAAAAGGACAGTAGGTGTGGGCCTTTGCTATTGTTGGAAGGGGAGCACAGCGTTGAATGATAACCCACCCTTCCCTGGCAAAGGCATGTAGTCATTGGGACATCATGTTATCCTCTTTCCTCTTGGAGTGCCTTGCTCCTGCCACGAGCACTGTGCTCGGGCTTGATGTCTTTAATCCCATTTCATCCCCACGACAAGCTCTGGGGGAGGCCCCACTACTATCCCCATTTTACACATGGGGAAATTGATGCCTAGAGGGATGAGTCACTTGCCTAAGGTTGAGGAAGGAGTAGAATCTGGCCGGAGCCCAGATTTTCAGGTGGAAGTGTGGCCTTGTGCAGGGACAGCCTGGCACACTGAGCTGGTGATGAAGGCACATTGCTCTGGTCACCTAAGGGCCTCATCCTTGCTCCACCCCCACTGCATCCCCTTAAAAAGGCAATCACACCTGCCACAAACTTGTGTTCACAGCACAGGCTTGAGTGCTACACACCAGACCACGGGCTGCTCTTGCCCTTGTCCATATGTCAGAGCATCAGAACATAGGTCCATTTAAGAAGAGCGAGCTGTGTGTTGGTGCCATATTTGAGCACAGAACAGGAAGGAACATGCATCCCTGCAAGTTTCCACTAGGGGCTGACTGGATGGCACATACCTCATCAGCTTCTGTTCTCTCCAAGAAAGTAGTTCTAGGGATCTTAGCCCTCCTTCTGTGCTCTGCACTTAAAACAGAAGATGACAAAAAACTTGAAAAGTGCCCCGGTCGTGCTTAGATTTATATGATGAGGAAAGGAGAGTCAAACCAACAACATTATTTCCTAAGATTCTATTTCTTGAGTGTTTTTTTTTTCTTCCATCTAGCTGGAGAAATACTAGTTATTCACTAACATTTCTAAATGAAGGCCAAATTTTGCTCACAGCTCTACAGCGATTCTGTACCTCATGGGTCTTAAAAGTGAACCCAACCCATGTATGGTTCCTGTGGGCACTAGTCATCAGTTATCCCCATTTCCTTGCCTGGGTCAGGGAAAGTGAAGCTCTGGGCCATGGATACCACACAGACTTTCTAGATATCAGAAGTTCTGGAACAGTAGAGATTCAATCAGCGTGATTCCTCCTGTCCCAGTCAAGCCCTGGCTCTGTCACAGACTCACTGTGTCACTCCAAGCACAGAAATCTTACTTCTCCCATACCTGCACACACGTGGTTTCTTCTGCCTGGAACAGTTTTCCTCTCCTCCACACCCTCCTCCCCTCCAAGTTGCCTGGCCTACTATCCCCAGCCTAATACCAGGTCACAGCTTAAACATCCTGTACCCCATTAGGCCTTACCCCCTTTTGTCATCTGTTGTGAAGTGGTAATGTTTGCTCTATCTGCCTCAAAGCTTTTGTCAGTCCTTATGGGGTTATTTTTTGCAAAAGAGCTATGTAAAACAAAACTTATTACAAATAGTACATATTTTTAATAAAACAGCCACTCGGAAGGAAGGAAAGATGAGGAAGGAAGGAAGGAATAAGGAAGGGAGAGAGGGAAAATCTTGAATTGCTTCTACCACCCTTGATGAGTAAAGAAAGGCAAAGTAAAAACGATACATTCCATCCATTACACTTAACCCTTTACCCCCAACCTAAGGATGGCTTCCAGCTTTTCTCCAACAGTAATTAGTAAAATAAGTTATACAATGGCAATGGGTAGTAAATATTATAATATAAAAGCCATTACTGAAGAGGCAATTTTAATTCAGAATTATTTTATTTACATAAGACTCCAGTTTATTTAAAATCCTGGCTCCACAGAGCCTCCTTGAGCTTCCAAAACTGTTACCACCTTGGCTACCCAAAGGCAATTTGCCAAATGTTTTTCTACCTTTATGTTAATGAGAAACTTGGGGAATCCAAGCAGACAGGTAGCTGGGTAAATTATAGGCAGGAACTGAGCCTTCTCAGAAGACTGTTGGGCTACTCTACAACAAAAGCTTGCATTCTGGGCTTCTGGACCAATAGATCTGGGGCCACAGAAGCAACATTTCCCATGTGATTCCCTATGCTGATTATAGCTGCAATGAGCTTACATCCCAATGATCACCCATGCTCCATTATAATTTCATACTAGTGCCTCCTTTACTCTTAGAAGTGTTCTGGTTTAAACCACAAGGAGATATTACTTCACACCCGTTCACATGGCTACTATCAAGAAAATAAGAAATGAAATAACAGAAAATAAGCGTTGGCAAGGATGTGGAGAAATTGGAACCCTTGTGCACAGTTGGTGGGAATTCTAAAATGGTATAGCCACTATAGAAAAAATAGGCAGTTCTTCAAAAAATTAAAAATAGAATTACCATATGGTCCAGCAATTCCACTTTTGGATATTACCCCAAAGAATTGAAAGCATGGTCTTGAAGAGAGATTTGCACATCCATGTTCAGAGCATCATTATTCACAATGGCCAAGAGATGGAAGCAACCCATAGATGGATGAATGAATAAACGAAATGTGCTCTAGACCTGCCCTAGGATATATTCCGATTTAAAGAGGAAGGAAATGCTGACATGAGCTGTATAATATATTTTGAGGACACATGCTAAGTGAAATAAGCCAGCCCCCAAAAGATAAATACTGTGTAATTCCACGTATCTAGAGTAGTTGAATTCAGACAGAAAGTAGAAGGGTGGTTGTGAGAGGCCAAGGGGAGGGGAAAATGGGAAATTAGTGTTTATAGAGTTTCAGTTTTGCAACATGAAAAGAGTTTTGGGGCTGGATGGTGGTAATGGTATGAAACAATATGGTACAGTTAATGCTACTAAGCTATACACTTAAACAGGGCACCTGGGTGGCTCAGTCAGTTAAGCATCCCAACTCCTGATTTCAGTTCAGGTCATGATCTCAGGGCCATGAGATTGAGCCCCACATCAGCTCCATACTCAGCAGGGGGTCTACTTAAGATTCTCTCTCCTTCTCCTTCTGCCCCTCCTGTGCACACATTCTCTCTCTCTCTCTTAAAAAAAAAAAAAATTGTTAAGATTTATGTTATGTGTATTTTAACACAATTTTTTAAGTGTCCTGTTTTAGACCAAAATTTTTTGACCACCCTAATTATAACTAATCTTGAATTCACATCATTCAGTGTTACTCCAAGAAACATTTTCAGTGTAAGCTTTTTATTTCCAACTGTGGAGTGGAAGGCTCTCATGAAGGACTCTAACCTCTCAGCAGGCAGATGGGGAGAAGTTTGAAGGACATCTATTTGGGTTGGGTGGCGTGATTCATGGCGGTTCACACGAGCATCAGGCTACCAGTGCAGGGAAGTCCAGCTTATTCCTTTCACTGACATGGAGCTGGGGTTCTCTGAGAAAGACAGGGTCCTTGCAGTTTATAGAGTGCTTGTCCCAGATCTGAAGCGGGCCACTCCCATGAGCTAGAACCCTCACTGAGCTGTTTCACCACTGGACTGAGCCCCCTTCCCTGTTCTGCTCAGGCCAGCTTTTCTGCAACAGCGCACAGCACTTGGGTCTAACAGACTTAGCTAGTACTACCTCCTCCTGACAGGCCTCCCTGCCCTTTGCCCTCACAACCCTGTGTTCTCTAATAGGTCAGCTCTTTCATGAGGGGAGCCCAGGACATGTTAGGCCTCTCTCTTTTCTCCATGGTGTGTGGCCTCATAGCTGTGTGAAAGTGCCCCTGTCAGTTCTCCCCAGGACAGTGATCCTTTCTCCATGGGCCTCATCTCCTTCATCAGCTAATAAACTGCCAGAAGACAGTGTGAAAATGGGGTCAGAAAGTCTTCTCCTCATTTCTGTGACAGGTGTTCAGGAGCTATTGCAGACTTTATTTTCTGTTCTCTAACATGATTGCCATGACTTTAGTTAGTATTTAACTTTGCTGGCTGACCTTTCCCCCTTTTCAGGCTTCATACAATGTACCCAATCAGGCTTCCAGTGTTATTTTTTTCTCTGAACTTTCTAATGAAGATCGTCTGTTGGAAGTCTTTTTTTTTTTTTTTTAAGATGTTATCTATTTATTTGACAGAGAGAGAGAAAGCAGCATGCACAAGCAGGGGAAAGTGGCTGACAGAAGGAGAGGGAGAAGCAGGCTCTCCGCTGAGCAGGGAGCCTGATGTGGGACTTGATCCCAGGACCTTGGGATTGTGACCCAAGCCGAAGGCAGACGTTTAACAGACCGAGCCATCCAGACACCCCTTTTTTGGGAAGTCTTATTGCTAAAACCCTGGTAGAGTCAGAGCTCCTAAAAGAAGTGCAAGTCTTCATGAGCTCTTGCTTCTGTGATGATTGCATTTCTAAGGGGGTTGGGTCACTCGCACCATAGGCAGCCCCCAAAGAAGAGTCAAGAGGGAAACCTGGGGCCTGGAGTCAACCTTGTCTCTCTCCCCATCCTACCAGCTGTTCTAAATAGGTAAGCAGCATCTAGTACAGTAGGAAAATCTAAATAACAGGGTCTAAAGGAGGATTGCTTTCCAGAGGAATTTTCTACCTTTTATGTATTATGAAAATAAAACTGGCAACAACAACAAACGTGAGCCTGGGACATAGTCTCTATGTTTGCAGATGCCACTGTCTTTCAGTGAAACACCCCAGGGAGGGTATGTCTTATTAACTTCCAGCATTATGACCAAGCCTGCTCTGTTGAATAAAATGTCCTTCCAATATTCTGTTGTCTGTAGGCAATAACACACAGTTTAGGATGGTGGAGTGTGGCTAGTCTGGATGCACTAAAGATCCTTCAGTGTTGACATTCTCCACACCTGCCCTGGAAGGCAACTCTGTGTATCTCTTTTTCTAGAAACTCTAATCTTTTCATATGGCGGCTTTAGGATTCTCAACTAGCTGGTTAGCATTGCATTCGTGGAAATATAAACAAGTTTGCGTATACCAAGAAAATGGTTACATAAGGCTCACTTTTCATCCTCTCAGCTCATTCAGAAGTATTAAAGGCAGTATTTTAACCCTGCACTTTGTGACTTTGAAATAGACTCGTGATATTTTATTACCCCTTTATTTCATCATCTAACAGTTCTTCTATCACAATGTCCGTTGTATTACACCACTGTTAAAATACAGCCTTGGCAACCTGCAATATGAATTCTCAGGTCTCCAAACTTCCAGATCTGTGATGAGTTGCAATTAATCTTCTCACGTGTCATTCTGTCTAGCATCCTATCAAGAACCCAGAAGGGACTTTGCAAACTTTCAAGCAGGAAATCCCTGCACACTACTTAATGGTGGTGCTGTTTGCCAGGTGTCATGCAAATTTAAATAAGTCATCCACAAACATTCCAGGAGCATCTTCTTAGTGCTTTGCACCAGACATTTTCATGTTGGAGAATAAGAAAGATCACAAACCTAAGATTGCTAGGTTTAACAAATAAAAATATAGGAAGAATGAATAATTCTTTAATATAAGTATGTCCCTCATATTGCATATTATTCGTTGGTTATCTGAAATTCAAATTTCATTTGATCTAGCAACCCTACAGAAACCAAATTTTGGCCAAAAGACCATTGTGTAAAGAAATATCCCATAAAAGTATTTTATCTTTGTTGGCAATCACGTAAAAAAATGCCAAGATCTTGGAAGGCCATCTCTATACAAACTGTGGATACAGCTTAAATCACAGTTCTATCTGCTCTTTAGGAGAGCTTCCTTGAAAATGGATTTTCTCTTTTCAGTAGAATAATCCTTTCCCTGCTGAAAGCAGTGCACCTTGGTTCCTCTCGATTTTCCATACGTGTGTTTGTGTGTGTGTCTGGAGTGAGGGCCGTACTTGCCGCAAATGTTGGACCTGTTTGGAAATCCAGGTGGGGGTGGAACTGTTTGCAGTTCAGGGGCATCTGGCTGAACTCCTGCCCCCCAACCACCTATCATATGTGTCGTGATGGAAGACATCAGACTTCCACTTTCTATGAGGCATGGAGAGCACCGTGTTGACCTTTTGGTGCCCTTCCTAATTTGTATTTTGCTGAGTTATTTGTGCCAAGGACTGTCTGTTTTGATAAAGTGGAGACTTTCTTGCTGCCACTGAGGAGTTTCTGACCTGTTTCCACATCTGCAGTGAGGCCAAAGAGAATTTTCTGTTGACCTCTGAGAACAGCAGGCGATAGACTCCGAGCATCCCCTCTGAGCCTGTGGCCGTCAGGCTGTGAAGCTCTCATTAACAGGACTGCGTGTGGGTGACACTTTCTCTCAAGCTCTGTTTCCTAACCACCATGACTCCCCCGGTTATCACATCCTATTAATTATTCATTGCCAAGCTTTTTTCCAAATGTAATTAATGAGTTAAGTTACACAATGGCAATGGTAGTAAATATTATAATATAAAAGCAATTACTGAAGTGGCAATTTTAATTCATTATTTTAATTACATGGGACTCCAACTATTTAAAACCCCATATCCACAGAAATTCCTTTGAGGTTCCAAAACTGTCACCACCTTGATTACCTGGAATTTTCTTTTACCTTAAATCAGTGAGCAGCTCAGGGAATGCAAGCAGAGAGGCAGCAGGGTGGATTACAGGCAGGAAACGGCTCTCAGAAGACCACAGTTTAGAAGTCTGGATGACGGCCTGCATGTTGGGCATTTTGTTTTAGAGAAGGACGAAGGTAGAAGACCTAGGACTTGAGGCCCCAGGTGGGATCACTTCCTGAGCCAATGAACTGTGAGGTCTCAGAGAGCCCCGGGATCAGATGGTCTGCACTTAGTTTAATGCTTTGTGATTGCCCTCTGAAATTCTTAACAGTTTGGTCTTTGAATTTATGTTTCATAAGCATAGGCCAAAGAAACAGTGGCGTGTGCAGCAGCAGCTTGGCGTCTTGGGTCACATGCCTTCCAGGGAACTGCCTATTCCCCTGCCTTCTGCCCTGGCCCCACTCTGTGTTCCCTCTCCACCATGAGCAACAGCTGCTGCCATCCTGCACCTCAGGGGGAGCATGGATGCACTGGGGGTCGGGGTAGGGCACACATGCCTATGGCACTGTGGTGGCCCTTACCACCCCAAGCTGGCAGCTCCAGGTTTATTCAATGGTAACTCTTCCAGAATGAGCCTCTCCTCTGGTGCAGGTGCCTAGTATATCCTGTGCAAAGGTCACAGTACCCTTGGGCATCACTCTTTGTCCATCGTAGTTGGGCCAGCAGGCCATGGAAAGGGGAGATGCCTGTGAGGGTCTATACTCGCCCCACAAGTACCCTGGTGCCCAGAAAGCACAACATGAAATAGCAAATAAAAAATACCATGATGCAGGGCACCTGGGTGGTCCATTAAACATCTGCCTTCAGCTCAGGTTGTGATCCCAGAGTCCTGGGATCAAGTCCCATATCCAGCTCATTGCTCAGTGGGGAACCTGTGTCTCCCTCTCCCAATCCCCCTGCTGTGGTCTCTCTCTCTCTCTCTCAAATAAATAAATAAAATCTTTTTTTTTTTTTAAATGCCATGACCAGTTGAGAAATCATGGAAGAAATAAGGGAGCTTTATATTTTAGTACTTGTAATTACACCTTTTTCCCCCTGCTTTTTGAACAAGAGGTTCACATACTTATGCAATGGGCCGTACAAACCATGTGGCAGGATGGGACCCTAAGCTCCAGGACTTCGGCAAGCTGGGCCACTGACTGGCTTTTTTGGTATTAAGTTCCTAATGGAGTGTTTTCTCTCATGTGACACTCTGAGGTCCCACATGCATATTGCTCCTTGAAATTAACTGAGGCACACACTGCCATGTGTACCCTGATGGCTGCCTGCATACCTCCCTCCTGCCCACTCTTCCTCCTGCAAACTCTCTAACTCATTTTTCCTTCATTGGAAAAAAGTGAGACTACTTGAAGCAGCTCCTGGTCAAAGAGACAAGCTAGAGCTTCCAACTAGGAGCTCCCTATAGACAAGGACTGTGTCTAGTTCCCATTTCAGTGCTCCAGCCTTTTACCCAGAACCCATTTGGGGCCTGCCTGCATTTCCTGACTCTCTGGTATGTGTTCAGTGAAAGAACAGGCTACAGCCCTGCAGGCCTGGCTTGTCCCCAGCTGGATGCCTGGGACCATTCAGACCCTGCTGGGAGAACACCATCAATTCAGGTCTGGCCTGGGCTGGGAGTTTTATTGACCTGTTGTACAAGGCTTGGTGATGCTTCTCCTTTTAGTGGGAAGCTCGTTTCTGGAAGCAGGATGGCTCACATTTTCTGTGATGGTGGAGCTGGGGAGTCACAGAACTCAGACTTATTGGCACCATCCTCAGGAATAATAAACCAAATAAAATTATATTGACCACATTTCAGTTTATTTCATTCCCCTTTCTGTTTCTTATCCGCCCCCTTACTTTTTCCCTCTTTGCTCAGCCTGCCCATAAAACAACCTCTCTATTTCAGCAAACCTTAAAGAAACAAAGGCCTTACTCGAATGTTCCTTTCCTCGAATAAAATGTCATCCTTATAATTTCCCTCTCGGTTCAGCTCATTCTCGGCTTCTGCACGTGAGAGTCACTTAAAATCATGAGTGTCTCTCAGGGGCAAAGCATCCACAGAGGATGTTCTGAGGGGACCACAGTGGTTGAAGGAGACCGCACCACCCTGGCTCATTTGTCCTCCACTCCCAACAGCAAATGGACCAAAGTGGGGCTGGAGACCTCCATTCCAGCATTTCTCCCATGAGCCTTGCACTCAGAATGGGTCTTCCTATTTTAAATCATGTATATTGGCTCATAGAATTTCTGCTTCACACAGCACAGGAAGTCAGTCAATCCTGATCTATTTCTTCGGCTCTTTTCATCACTACTTGTGTGTCTTCATAGAAGGCCTACTTGGTGCTGCACTCTGTAAAATCGAAAGAAAGATAAATAGTTCCACCCCTAGTCTGAGCCTGTTTTGACTTCACCCTGCACAACTGCCTTCTGTGAATCTGTTTCCTGCTAGCATCTGGATTCCCACCCATAATCCACCCCTTTGGCTAGAGCTTGTCCCCTTCTCTGTTCTCCTAGCTAAATCCTCCCTTACACTTAGGGCCCTGCCCAGGCACCACCTCCACCAGGGACACCTACCTGCAAACTCCAGCCCTCCTGGAGTTTCTCTAGAGTTATTCTCCTGGTCTCTAAACCCTTACAAGTAAGAATTCTATCACAGAATTTAGTACTTGAAATATACCATCTTCTTTTGAACATTATTCTAGGCCCTCCAACTTTGAGGACATAGATTAACGTGGTGCTTCTTGCCCCCCCGCCACCCCGCGCACACACACACTCAGAATAGTGCCAGGCAGGGAGTGTGTATAAAGCAACAGCACAGGGCAAGAAGCACTTAAAAAATCTTAATGGCAGAAAAATCCTCATTGACCTTAAACTAAAATGGGAAGTGCTCTGGATATAACTGGCTTCAGGCAGATAATGCCTTTGGCTCATCCTTGAAGTCTCTTTACACACAGCAAGATAAGGAATTTCCAGCCCCCAGCACAGCACCTGGTATATCAGAGGCTCTGCTCATAGTTGTCAGGGAAATGTTGTGATTGCCCAGACTCCTAGCAGTAGGAAACCTAGGAATATGGCATACACTCAGTGGTTACAGAGGAATGCACAGTCAGAAAGAAAACACAAAACAGCTTATCGTCAATCGTCAACTCAGGACTAACTACCAGTAGCCAATCATCTCTGACTTCTGATACTCATGTCCTCTGGTTGTTTTCCTGGCCTCCCCACTGCTCATCATCCCTAATGGGGGAAAAGAAAAGACTTACCATAGAAATTACTATAGCTTCTAGTTAGAAATTCTGATATAAGGCATTTTTGGAGATAAGTGATGAAAATGAGGGCCACCAGGGTTTTCTTTGTAATTAACTATAGATAACTGGAGGTCAGAGGAACCTCAGACATCATCTCATCCATGCCTGTCTCTTAACAAATGAGGAAGCAGAGGCCCACAGGTGTGACTAGAACCCAGACATGCAGGTGTCGGGGCTACACAGCTCTCTGCTTAAATTGTAGCTGAGATGATCTATCAAGCTAACCTTGTATCTGGCTGATTGGATTCATTGCCATTTGTTGTATATACTGCATTAATGGGGCAGGCTTCCTGTATGAGGAAGACACCGTTGATTGCCTGTCCAGCAGCCACACCCCACTTACAAGAAAACCCCTGTGGGTTCACCCTACACTGAATAGCATGTTCTCAGGGGAGTCTGGTCAGTCTCCAGTCCTAAGGGGTGACTATTGATGGGTTTAAGCTGATTGTAACGGTCTTAATGGCCTTATTAGCCTTGCTATGAAACTGATTTAGTCATGGGCATGTGATGCAGTTGAAGCCAGTGAGGGGTGGCTTCAAATGCAAAGAGGAATACCGAACATCTTTGTCTGCACATGACTGCAGCAGCCACCTTAGGGCAGTGAAGACAATCAGCCTGCAGATGAGCTAAGGATGGCAGTGAGAAAAGATGCAAAGAACCTGGGTCCTTGGCGATACCACCAAGCCACTGAATTAGCCAGTCCTGGAAATGCCCTTCCCTGGGGCTTCTTACTAGGAGATGTGCAGGTCCTCACTGTGTTTACATTTACTTTGGTTGGAGTCCCTGTTCCCTGCCACCAGCCACAGTCTATCAGCCACACTCTGTTACATAGCCTTTGAAAAGGCCCTTATAAACAGCACTTCCTGCAGAAACACCTGAATAATGTTTTACACATTTGCCCTGAGAGTCCTTATTCCAAGGAACAAACCTGGCTCTGTTAACGACAGCTAACAAGATCACAGCTTGAGCTGATACGGCCCGAGTCTGTGTCTCGGATGCTGTAATTTGGTTTCCATAAAAATCCCTTTTGCTCATCATCCTTAAGTCTTGTATTCCTTGGTGAGATGCAAATTAAACACCACATGCTGCTGACATTCAGAAGCTCGCTTTATTTGCTTTAAACACAGGAGAGAAATGGAATTGGTTTATTCAGACAGAGATTGGGTGAGGAGGATGGTTTTCAGGAACCAAACATTATCCCATCCTAAGACTGGGGTGCTGCCATCTCTCGGAGCCTCTCCAGCACCCCCATGGGTGCTTTTTAAGCTTTGACCTTGTTCAAGATCAGAACTGCCTGGAACTTGGCACTAAAACTACCAGGTTTATGGAAAATTGAAGAGGACACATCTGAGAAGTAGTGCTAGAAAGCTCATTTGCCATGTGATTTTGGACACACTGGGCTACACCGCTTCTCTGGAGACCCAGACTAGTTGACCTCCCAAGTTCCTTCTTGATCACATATTTTAAAATCCCATGAAGTGACCAGATAGGTAATGTGAGTTAAGAATGCAAGTAAACTAGAGGAATTCCTACTTGTTTAGGCTACAGTGTTGGAAGAAGTAATCGTTATTAAAAATTAAAGAATTTTAAAAATTAAAGAATTAAGTTAACCTGTATTTATTGAACACTTGCTCTGTGCTGGGCACTGTGCTAATTAAGAACATCACATACATTTTCTCATTTAGTCCACCTAGCAACCCTCTGAGATTGGCACTGTTATTACCCCTTAATGCCAGTGAGGCAGCTGAAGCTCAGAGAGGTTAAGTAATCTCCCCCAAGGTCACACAGCCAGCAAGCCAAGGAGATGAAATGCCCACCGGGCCTGTCTGATTCTAAAGCCTTTATACCATTCTGTCTCATGTGGCAAAGCTATCTAAATGTGCCTGACTGAAGCCAAAAAGTCTGATAATTTACCCCCCCTCGCTGGGAAAGTTTGGCTCCCCAGAGAGCACAGGTTAGCATTAAGAGCCCAAGACCTGGGTCAAAACATCTCTTGTGCAATGCTGAGTAGGCAATTTAGCCTCTGTTTTACCTTCCATAAAGTGGACATAATGATACCTGACTTTCCTATATAGGTTAACTGTGAGGCTAACAGGAGGGGCTACCATTAATAATGGTCTACCATTATTTATTTAACAGTCCGCTATTGTCAGGCGTTTGGTTGTTTACAAATCCTTTCCTATTGCAAATAATGAAAGAGCATATATCCTTTAGAGAAATGTTTTTAAACCCGCCTAATTATTTTGATAGGGCAAATTTCTGGAACAGAAACCCAGCCCTGTCTCTTATTAGGGATATTGTCCTCACCTATAAATAGAAAGAATGATGCCTATAAGGAGGCAACAATGGTATCAATTAACAACAGCAACAAAAATGTTCAGGGGTCTAGGGTCATGAGGGAAGTATAGTCCAGTTGTGCTGAATCACCATTCCGTGTTGTATATGTGGCTGTTTCCTTCCACTCGGATACTGGCTAATCCAGTATGACTTATTTATAGAGCTTTTCTTTGATTTTCTAGATTAATGAAAAGTGTGCACATTTTGCATGGTCATAAAGTAGTACTGTAACTTGCGTTACAGTTTTCATAACTGATTTTGTCTGCTTTTTATGATTCTATACTGTTTCTGATAGTTAAAATTTTTCTTTGATGAAACCAGAAGCAACTGACCCCACTATTGCAGGTTCTTTGCTGTCCTGAGGGCCTGTCAGCTGCTTCCTTTTTTGTTTGATGTAGTTTCATTTGTTTATCTTAGCTTTTGTTGCCCTTGCCTGAGGATACTTGTCCAAAAAAAATATTGCTAAGACCAATGTCAGAAAGCTTACTTCCTGTGTTTTCTTCTAGGAGTTTCATGGTTTCAGGTCTTACATGCAAGTCTTTAATCCATTTTGAGTTTATTTTCGTACATGGAGTAAGAAAGTGGTCCAGTTTCATTCTTTTGCACCTAATTGTCCGGTTCTCCCAACACCACTTGAAGAAACTGTCTTTTCCCCCATTGCATATTCTTGCCTCCTTTGTTGTAGATTAAGTGACCATACATGTGCAGGTTTACTTCTAGCCCATTAATCTAGGAGTCTGTTTTTGTGCCAGTACCATACTGTTTTGATTATTATATCTTTGTAGTATAGTTTGAAATCAGAATGATGCTTCCAGCTTTGTTCTCGGGGTCTTTTCTGATTCCATACAAATTTTAGGATTCTTTTTCTAGTTCTGTGAAAAATGCCTTTGGTATTTTGATGGGGATTGTATTGAATCTATAGATTGCTTCAGATGGTATAGCCATTTTAACAATAGTAATTCTTCCATCTGTGAGCACTGTGTATCTTTCCATTTATTTGTCTCACCTTCGGTTTCTTTCACAATGTCTAATACTTTTCAGAGTACCAGTCTCCCACCTCCTTGGTTAAATTTATTCTTAGATATTTTATTCTTTTGATGCCATTATACATAAGATTGTTTCCATAATTTTTCTCTTTGATAGCTTGCTATTAACATGTAGAAATGTAGCCAATTTCTGTACATAAATTTTGTATTCTGCAACTTCACTGAATTCACTTATTAGTTCTAATAGCTTTTTGGTGAAATCTTTAGGGTTTTATATAAATGGTATCATATCATCTACAAATGGTGACAGTTTGTTTCTTTCTGATCTGGATGACTTTTACTTATTTTTTGTGCCTAACTGTTGTGCTTAGGATTTTCAGTACTATGTTGAATAAAAGTAGCAAAAGTGGGCATCCTTCTTTTTTTCCTGATCTTAGAGGAAAAGCTTTCAGCTTTTCACCATTCAGTATGATGTCAGCTGTCAGTGTCATATATGGGCTTTATCATGTTGAGGTTATGTTCCTTCTATGCCCACTTTGTTGAGAATTTTTATCATAAACAGATGTTAAATTTTGTCAAATGCTTTCTCTGCACTGTTGAGGTGATGGTAGGATTTTTATCCTTCATTTTGTTAATGTTGTATGTACCATGTTGATTAATTGGCACATGCTGAGCCAACCCTACATTCCTAAAATGAATCATACTTGACTGTGGCTTGTGATTCTTTTAATGTATTGTTATATTCTGTTTGCTAATATTTTGTTGAGAATTTCAATTCTTATTCATCAGGGATATTGACTATAATTTTCTTTTCGTGGTGTCTATGTCTAGTTTCAGTATCAGAGTTCATAAAATGAGTTTGGAAGTGTTCCTTCCTCCACAGTTTTTTTCAGTAATTTGAGAAGGAGAGATACTATCTCTTTAAATGTTTGGTAGAGTTCACCTATGAAGCCATCTGGTCTTAGACTTTTGGTTTTTGGGAATTTTTAAAAAATATTGTATTATTTATTAGAGAGAGAGGAGAGAGAGCACGAGTGGGGGAGGGGTAAAGGGACAAGCAGACTCCCCACTGAGTGGGGATCCTGACGCTGGGCTCAATCCCAGGACCCCTAAGATCATCCTGAGCTGAATTCAGATGCTTAGCCAACTGAGCCATTCAGGTGCCCCTGTTTTTTGGGAATTTTTAAATTACTGAATCAATTTCATTACTTACAGTTGGTCTGTTCAGATTTTCAGTTCTTCGCAATTCAGTCTTGGAAGATTGTGTATTTCCAGAAATTTATCTACTTCTTGGAGGTTTTTCAGTTTGTTGGCTTATACTTTTTCATAGTAGTCTCATGGTTTTTTGTATAGCTGTGGTATCTGTTGTCGCTTCCCCTCTTTCATTTCTGATTTTATTTATTTGGTCCCTCTCTCTTTTTTTTTCTTGATGAGTCTGGCTAGAGATTTATTGATTTTGTTTGTCTTTTTGAAGAACCAGCTTTTAGTTTCATTGATTTTTTTTTTCAATTTTTTTACGTCTCTATTTTATTTATTCCCATTCTGATCTTCTTCCTTCTACTGAATTTGAGGTTTGTTTGTTTTTCTTTTTCTTTTTCTACTTCCTTTAGGTGTAAGGTTGGATTAATTGAGATTTTTCTTGTTTCTTGAGACAGGCTTCTGTTTTTCTGAGAACTGCTTTTGCTGTATCCCATATATTTTGGGAAGTTGTATTTCCATTTCATTTATCTCAAGGTGTTTTTAATTTTCCCTTTGATTTCTTCATTGATCCATTGGTTGCTTAGTAGCATATTGTTTAGTCTCTAAGTGTTTGTGGTCTTTCCAGTTTTCTTCTTGTAATTGATTTCTAGTTTCATACCATTCTGGTCACAAAAAATGCTTGATATGATTTCAGTCTTCTAGAATTTATTGAGGCTTGTTTTGTGGCTTAGCATGTGATCTATCCTGGAGAATGTTCCATGTACAATGGAGATGAAAGTGTATTCTGCAGTTTGGGGATAAAATAGTCCATATGTGAGTCCATCTGGTCTAATTTGTTGTTTAAGGCCAATGTTTCCTCATTGATTTTCTGCCTTGGTGACCTACACATTCATGTAACTGGGGTATTAAAGTTGCCTAATATTATTTTATTACTGTGAATGTCTTCCCTTATTTCCATTAATATTTCCTTTATATATTTAGAGGCTCCTATTTTGGTGCACCCAAATAAATATTTGTGAATGGTATGCCTCTTCTCGTATTGACATGGTGATCCTTATGTAATGCCCTTCTTTGTCTTTTGTTACAGTCTTTGTTTTAAATTCTGTTTAGTCTTGGAGCACCTGGGTGGCTCAGGTGGTTAAGCATCTGCCTTCAGCTCAGGTTGTGATCCCAGGGTCCTGGATCAAGCCCCACAATAGGCTCCTTGCTCAGTGGGGAGTCCGCTTCTCCCTCTTCCTCTGCCTGCCACTCTACCTGCTTGTGCTCTCTCCCTGTCAAATAAATAAATAAAATCTTTTTAAAAAATAAACTCTATTTAGTCTGATATGAGTATTGCTGTTTCAGCTTTCTTTTCATTTTTATTTGCATGAATATCTTTGGCCATCCCTTCACTTTCAGTCTCTGTATATCTTTAGTTTGGAAGTGAGTCTCTTATAGGTAGCATATGAGTGGGTCTTGCTGGGGTTTTTTGTTTGTTTCTTTTACCCATTGACCCAATTTTGATTGGAGCATTTAGTCCATTTACATTTAAAGTAATTAATGATAGGTATATATTTATTGCCATTTTGTTCATTGTTTTCTGGGGTAGTTTTCATTCCTTCCTTTTCTTGTTCTCTTCCCTTATGATTTGATAACTTTCATTAGCTTTATTTTTGGGCTCCTTTCTCTTTATTTTTTGTGTATCTATTGTAGGGTTTTGTTTGTGGTTTCCATGAAGTTCATATATACTGACCTTTATTGTCATATATATATAATTAGCAGTGTATTTTAAACTGGTAATTGCTTAAGTTTGTAAGGTAATTGCTGTAAGTTGTAAGGTGATATTAATGGTGATGAAGTCCTTTAGTTTTTGCTTATCTGGGAATCTATATCTCTGTCCTTAAATTCTGAGTGATAATCTTGACAAACCATGGTTTCAGTTGTCAGTTTTTCCCCTTTTTCAGCACTTCAAATATATCCTGCCACTTCCTTCTGGCCTGCAAAATTTTTGCTGAAAATCAATTGATAGACTTAAGGAGTTTCCCTTGAAAGTCACTATTTTTCTCTTGCTGCATTTAAGAATCTCTCTTTAACTTTTGCTATGCTAATTATAATTTGTCTTGGTGTGGATCTCTTTGGTTTCATCTTATGTGGGATTCTCTATTCTTCCTGAGCCTGGATGTCTGTTTCCCTCCCGAGAATAGGGAAGTTTTCAGCCATTATTTCTGCAAGTAAGTTTTCTGTTCCTTTCTCTCTTCTCCTTTTGGGACTGCTATAATATGAAAGTTAGTATGCCTGATGTTCTCTTGAAGGTCCCTTAAACTTTTCTTTCTTTTTCTTCTTCTTCTTTTTTTTTTTTTTTTAAGTTCTAATGAGGCAATTTCCACTATTCTGCCTTCCAGGTCACTAATTCATTTTTCTGTATCATCTAATCGGCTGTTGATTCCCTCTAGTGTATTTGTCACTTCAGTTTTTACATTCTTCAGTTCTAAATGGTTATTTCTTATATTTTCTAATTCTTTGTTGAAGTTCTCACTATGTTTCTCCCCATTCTTCTCTCAAGTTTGATAAATGTCTTTATGACCATTACTTTGAACTCTTTTTCAAGTAAATTACTTACTTCTGATTTGCTAGTGTTTTTCTTCTTCTTTTACTTCTAGTGTTTTACTTCTTTTCTTTGGAACAAGTGTCTCTGTCTCTTCATTTTCTCTTACCTTCTGTTTGTTTCTATTGGTTAGGGAGAGTCACTATCTCTCCCAGTTTTAAAGAAGTGGCCTTGTGTAGGTGCATCCCCTTTATAGACTGCATGTGCCTGGTGGCTTTGGCAGGCCAGTTGGAGCAGGAGCAGTGCAGGGGTTCACAGGGCATGCTGCAACAAAACTGTTCTGGTGGGGTGGGTAGAGTTGGAGTGAGCACAAACTGAAGAGTCCCAGGACATGCCATACTGGGAGCTAGTGAAGACCAGGAGGTCCTGGATCACACTGTACCAAGGATTCCCCAGCAAGACAGATGGAGCAGGCATGAGCAGGGGTGACCTGGGGTGTGCCATGCCAGGGCTACCCCGGTGGGATGGATGGAGCAGAGCAGGTGTGAACCAGGAGGTCCCTAGACATACCATGCCAAGGATGCCTTAGTGGGATAGCTCAAGCTGGAAAAAGTATGAGCTAGTGGGATCCAAGGGCAAGCTGCATGGTGTTGCCCAAGTAGGATGGCTGGAGTTGGAACAAACATGAACCTGGCTTCCCAAGGCGTGCCATACTGGAGCCATTTTTGAAGGGCTGTAGAGTTAGTGTAAGCCAGAGGCCTGGGGCACAATGGGCAGCACTATCCATTTGGCTGGAGTGCCTCAATCCTGTTCCCACCTGCACTATCAAGGAAGAGGAACATAAAAAATGGCATTTGTCATCACTCCCAACCCTGTAGAGAACTCCAGCCATTTCTATCCATTGGCAGATTCTCTATAGTTAGTAAATGGCTTTCCCTCACTTTAGTCTAGTTGCCCTTTAAACTACTGGGGTTTTTGCTGCCCCAGGTGGATGAGTCTACCCATAGGCCCTTTGATGATAATCCTCTCTACTGCATGTCCCCATGTTAGGGATGAGGTTTCCATCATTATCATGTCTCTGTCTCTCCTACTCTTCTCTGGCTAGTCCTTCTGCTGTTTGCCATGAAGAAACTCAATCAGCCCTCAGTTGTTCTTCAGGAATAATTACTCTCTATGTAGGTATAGATTGTGTGTGTCCATGGGAGGAAGTGAGTTCAGAGTCTTCCTACATAGCCATCTGGGGCCACCCTCTCCACAAAGTGGATTCTTAACAAATGTCACAGCAATATCATCTCTTACTCCCATGCCGTTTACTGTGAACAGAACTTTTCCATTACTCACCTTTTTATCCTTAACATTTTTACAACCTCATTTTGTGTGAGTCTTTTTTCCCATTATGATATATGCACTCTTTAGTGACATGATCTTTCTAGCTTTGGTACGTAGACTTTTAAAATCTGAGCTTAATTTCCACAATAAATGGTTTTTAAATAAATGAATTAATGCCTGACAAATTTGATAAAGTGGGCAGGGACTATAGCAGATACCTGCATGGTTGTTTCATTCATCAATTTTGATGCAATTAACCAGAGCAGAGGCTAGAAGTATTGAGAGAGAGAGAGTTCCTTTCTACTTGATAAATATCAAGTAGGTCTTTCCCATTCTGGGACAAAATTCTGACGTTCTGATGTACTTTTCCCAATCTTATCTGCTAAATACAGCTAAAATCCTTAGATATTATATATAAAACAAACATAAGACTATAAGATAGAGAGAAGGCAAATCAGTTAGGGCATTAAGGCCCAAGAAAGGCATGGCAGTTGGTTCACTGGATTTGCACTGGGTTTGCATTTTTCCTCATATGGCTCAGATGGATGCTGGAAAAGCCAACAACCTGGAAATGCGAACAGGCACAGATTGTTTTTTAAATATATATATATATATATATGATTATTTTATTATATAGTATATAAATTTTATATACAATATTATATATTTTTAATTATATATTATATTATATAAAATTATTTAAAGCCCCAGGAAAGCCAACTTTCCCTAGTCAATGAACCAGGAAGTGAGTATTCTAGGAAGAAGAAAACTTTTAGACGAAAACTACTCTGTTCCAGCCAAACACCTCTGGCGGGGGTTGGGGGGGGGGGGAATGGCCGCATTTCCACCCTCATCAGGAAAAGCAAAGTTAAAAGCCTCGACTTCGTTCTCCTCTTGCCCAGCTGTAAGGAAATACCCTTCTGCCCCCTTGCTGGTTTTGTGTTAGTGGATGCCTACTAAAATAAGTGCTTTTTCTGAAATCCATCGTCTTGTAATACGAAGGTGTTCAAGATACAATAGAACATCATTCCTCATATCAAGAACCTGGAAAAATCTCAACTTGAACGAGAAAAGACAATCAACAGATGCCTATAGTGGATGACATAAATATTAGAATTATCTGGACAAGGATTTTAAAGGATCCATTATAAAATGCTTCAGCGAGCATTTAAGAACACACTTGAAACAAATAAAAATATAGTCTCAGCAAAGAAATAGAAGATATAAAGAGGAACCAAATGTCAATTGTAAAACTGAAAAATACAGTAACTGAAATTTAAAAATCCAATGTATGAGCTCAAAAGTAAAATGAAGAGAATAGAAGAATCCGTGAATCTGAAGATAAAATAATAGAATAACAGTGAAGCATAGACTAAAGGAAAAAAAAAAAAGGACAGAGCCTCAAGAACCGGTGGAACTATAACAAATCTAGCATTTGTATCATTAGAGGTCCAGAAAGAGAGAAGAGAGAGTAATAATCGCTCTAATTTTTCCAAGTTTTACAAAAGACTTAAGCCTATGGATGGAAGAATCTGAGCAAACCCCAGACAGAATAAACCCAAATAAATTCATGCTAAGACACATCATAGTCAAGGTTCTGAAAACAAAAGTCAAAAAAGAAATCTTTTTTTTTTTAAGATTTTATTTATGACAGAGATAGTGAGAGAGGGAAAACAAGGAGGGGGAGTGGGAGAGGGAGAAGCAAGCTCCCCACTGAGCAAGATGCCCAATGAAGGGCTCTATCCCAGGATCCTGGGATCATCACCTAAGCTGAAGGCAGACGCTTAACGACTGAGCCACCCAGGCACCCCAAAAAAGAAATCTTGAAAGCAGTGACAAATAAACACCTTACTTATGGGGTAAAATGACAAAAGCAATTTGAATGACACAGGAGTTAGAAACCATGGAGGCCAGAAGAATGTAGCACATCACTTTTTTTTTTTTTAAAGTGTTACAAGAAAAAGAAACTGTCAACTTAAAATTCTATATGCATTGAAAATTTCATTTAGAAACAAAGAACAAAGGACATTCTGAAATTATCAAGTATTGATGGCCAGCAGACCTCCCCAAAAAGAATGAGTGAAGGAAGTTCTTGAAGCAGAAAGGAAATGGTAAAAGAAAGAACCTGAACGAATGAACAGTGGCAACAAAAGTAGGGTTAATACAATAAATTTTTCTTCTTCGGGTTTCGAAATTGTATTTTGCAATTGAAACAAAATTTGAAATGTTGTTTGGTGTGATTCTCCAATGTGTATAGGAGAAATACCTAAGACAACGAAGGAGAAAAGTTTTCTGTACTTCACTCAAATTGGAAAAATGACAATACCAGTAGATTGTGATAAGTTATATGTAATGTAGCATCTGGGAAAACAATTAAAATTCTGTACAAAGAGATGAATTCAAAAACACTGAAGGAAAATAAAAATATAATTCTTTTTATTTATTATAATTCTTTTCTATTCTTGTGGTTGCCAGAGGTGGGGGATGGGAGGGTGAAATAGGTGAACTGTCTTTGGTTTTTAAGTTTAAATAGAGTGAGTTTAAATATATATACATATATATACATACTCACATACATATAATACCTATAATATAATTACAGATATATATAAGTATAGATATATAATTCTAAAACATTTTAGAGATTGTCAAAAATGGGAGAAATTTGTTATTTATAGCTGAGTTTTAGCTAGACCCACTGAGGTGAAGATGGAGATTGATTGAGGCCAGATGCTGAAGATCTTCAAAAAGCCATGTTTAACAGAAGATTCGTTCCTGGTGCTATAGCAGAGGAAACAAAACCATATCGGCAGGACCAACAGTCCTATCAGTTTTGTGCTTTTGAAGACTATTTCAGCAACAGATAACCTCTTTGCACAATCTTTTACCATTTTCATTTCACATAATTTAGATCAATTAGTATCAACAAAGATGCTATCAAAAAAGGAACACTGTTGCCAGAGCACCAATCACACTTTGGAAATTGAGCATTTGGAAATCAATACTGAGTGTTGAATGAGAAGATACTGTCGTGCCTTCTAAAATATCATCTGGCCATTATGAGTGGAATGGCCACAGGAAGTGAGGCCCCTGCTGGGCATCACAGCTGTCCACAGAGTGCCAACCAGGCAGAGAGCCTGCCTCCAAGTTACTTGTGAGCTGAAAGCTTGTGGACAACTTTGGGTATTTATCCAGGCCTCACAATACACTGGGCAGGCATGAGCACCTTTGACTGAGAGATCCAGGAATTGTCATTTAGGTTCCAAATCTTTTCTTTTACTGTCTGTATTCAGAATTCGCCCAGGCCAGATTCTGAAAGGAATGTGTCACCGAAGGCAAAGGAGGGAACACAGCAAATAGATCGTTTAGAATAAACCCAAGACTCCCCCACAGTTGTATTTGGTCTAGACCTCTCACGAAACCAGCAAAACATTGCATGAAGTCAAAATACAAAAAAGTAAATAAACCATCTAAGAGATGGTTTCTCTGAAAGGAAGAAGTGTTAAAATTGGAAGATCACAAGAGGTGCTGAAGTCCCCTTAAATTCGTTATTGGAGAAGAGAGATTATAAACCTTCTGAAAGGTTAAATCCTTTGTTTCAAAAAACTCGTTAGCCCAGTAATAGATTTTCTGTATTGATTTTCCATTCAGCAGTCATATGCAAATGCCCGTTATGTCCCAGGCACGGTGCTAAGTTTGATGACAGAAACACTTTTATTCCATTATCTCAATAGTGTTGTCACAACTGCAAATTCCATGCCACTGTGTTCCTGAAATAGCATAGGGTCCAAAAATTCTCCTAAAAATTGTCTAAGACTGTGTCATCATCTCAACTAATCTGTGTTACCATATAGGAAAAAGGTAATTTTTAACTAAGTGAATTTTTTTTTAATATCTTCGGCATGAAAACATGACAGGTTGGCACACTAACGTACTTAGTCTACAAGGAAATATTTGAATCTAAAGTCTTCTTTCCAGAAGGTCTTTCTAATACATCTTTGTTCATCTTCTTGATTTCCTTGACTCCCCAGAGCCCTCCTGGCTTAACCAATATCATCCTTCGGTTAGTACTAGTTGGTAGTGATGACCATACCCTGGCTTCCTCACCTCTCCTGCCACCCTCCCCTCCCTGCTGCAGAGGCCAATGCAGCAAAGCAGCTGCCCACACTCATGGCAACAACATCCGCTATGCTGAGGCTGGAATGACTCAGTGTCCCCCAAAGATCAGCCTCAAGATGAGTTACCAGAGCAGCTTTCATGGAGGTTGGGATAATTACCTCGATCCCACGACTGGAGCTATAACAGTCTTACCTTGGTCCCATCCTTGACATGGATTGTTTCTGGTGACATATTCTTTACCCAGACCATTGAAACACAAATATATTCAACCTTGCCCCCAGAAGCATGGTCAGCCTCACAGCCCTTACAACCAAACCACAAAGAAAATCCTAAAATTCTTGGCTATCTCAGTTGTTTTAAAAACAAATAATAGTTATACCAGTAAAACTGTCATTTTAAGGGAATTTCCTAATTTAAGGAAGGAAAACATGAAAGTAAAAGGCTTTTCTGCCAATCTAATTCAGATCAGAGATTCTCTCTCCTTGGGCCAGTATGTCTCATTACTAGAGGACAGCAGTCATAAAAGGAAGGCAGTGTGGTAACTGTTTAATGGACATTTTCACAGAAATTAAAGTGGTACTTTTCAAAAGACACTCAGTCACTTTGTGGTGCAAGCCCCAGGGGACTGCACACACATTGCTGTTTCTGCTGCATACACAATGCCCAGGTACACACAGCACCAGTATCACATGTCCTTTGTTGCTTGAATTAAAGCAAGTGGAAGGTACTGCTCAGTGATCAAAGTCTTTGACATCATATAAAATCCATCAAAATACTCTTTATTCATCCTCATTTCCCTGTCTTTGGCAAATGTCATTCCAGAGTATGGCAAGGAGACATATCTGTTTCCTCCACCATACATTGCTTTGCATTTGGGGGCTTAGGGTTTGGGGTTATTTGGGGGGGTGTTGTTTGGCTGTTTGGAGTTTTTACATCCAGTGTTTTGGGGGTTTACTGACAAAATCTTATGGATCTCAGATGTTTGTATTTGGTCCGAATCTAATAGGGTTTTTTTGTTGTAGTTTTTTTGGGGGGTTTTTTGTTTGTTTTTTTTTTTTAATGACCCCACTCTCTGGAGATAGTTTCTTGTCTTGTCATTCTGGGAGAACCAAGTCTCTAGTGAATATTAACCCCCCTCCCTGTCCCTACACTGAGGATCTATGAGAATCTGTCCTTAGGCAAAACACTTGTCAAAGATTTAAGGGGTAGGTGAAAGGGTCGTTCACCTTGTCCAGACTGCTTTGCGCTTAAGGCCATAAACCCTGACAGGCTCCCCCCACCCCTGGCCTTCACTAACATCCAGTCCGGATAAAGCAGTAGTCACAGCGGGAAGTGGCAAGCAGATCTTTGCTGACTCAACATTAAAAAGTGATCACTGCATTTTCTGGGTTCAGAATTTGACCTCAAAAGAACAGATTCATGCATGTTGCAACACAGTTAATAAAGGACTATGAAGATGTTGAGTATTATGTGAGTCCCGAAACTTTCTTTTTGACTTGAACTAAGAGTTGGTGTATTCCATCTGAATTTTTGTGGTTAATTAATTATGATTAAAATGTGTCCATTTTTTCTGTTATCTTTGAGTATATAATGATTTCCGGCAAATTTTCAGCATGGATATGAATGTCAAGGGTTTGAACATGTGAAACATTTGAACATTTGAAATGCTGTTACTATAAGCCACTGTACTGGGGTTAAATTTTAAAGTCTGGAATATATAAAACTGTGTAAAGGATGGATCTTCAGTTATTTAACAAAGAGCTCAAAGGAAAGTTACTGTTTATACAGCAAGCCAGCTCCTGCAAACACTCTAGCATTCAACTCCCTGGGCAGGAAGAGGTAGGAAGCAGGGCTGTAACTTTGATGATCCCACAGGCTCCAGAACCTTTCCGCAGGCCATGAAAGCACAGAGCAGAATGCTGTGCCCTTCCTCACAGCCCACTTCCTAAAATAAAGCAAACAGACATTTCCAGTCTTCACAAAATATTTCAAGCATTTTGGATTTCCTTGCCTTTTTGTAGCTGATCGGATTAGGGGTGCATTAGCAAAGCTGTTCCCAGAAACATTCATTCTGAAATGACACCACCCTCCCTTCTGAAATGGCCCTCCCTTCTGAAATGACACCACCCTTCCTTCGAAAATGACTACCTGACTACCAGCTTTCATTCCCAATTTGATTTATATACACATTTTTTTTTTCTTTTTTAACCATTAGGATGCCTGTGACCTGATGACTATTCTTTAGGTTCCAGGTGATGGTTGACAGATGGGCAGACCCTTAGGCACCTCTTCTCTCCTTTGGTCGAATGACAGCTTGCTCCGTGGTGTTTTGTGTTTGCTCACTTGGCTTTCCTTCCCTCTCCTTCCTGGGGGGGCCCCGCGGATTGGCAGTGCCGTGGTCCAGCAGGCCAACTGCAGAGCCTCCGTGCCTTCCAGCAAGGGCAGCAGCAGCGGCAGCAGCAGCAGCGGCAGCAGCTCATCTAGTGACTCAGAGAGCAGCTCTGGATCTGACTCGGAGACTGAGAGCAGTTCCAGCGAGAGTGAGGGCAGCAAGCCTCCCCACTACTCCAGCCCCGAGGTAAGAAGAGCCTCCCCCTCCCAGCCTTGCTTCTTAGCTCTCCAAGGTGAGCACAGTAAATCCCTGGAGTCTAGTTCTCACACCTGTCCCCTCCCCCACTCCCCATCTCCCTGAGCTCCAACTCAGGACTGGCCTGGAGGCCACCACCACTTGGCAGCCAGTTAAGGTTTGTTTGGACTCATCATTTTCACCACTCTGCCATCTCCTCACCGTTCTCCTAGCAGAGCTCCCTTTGAAGTACAGAAACTTCATCTTTCATTGTCCAAAAATCTCTGGGTTAACTTCCAGAAATTTCCAAGTATGCTGTACACATCATCACCTGGAAATAACCTCTGGATCCAGTCTCCCTAAGGGTTAGTGGAGGCAATAACTAGACAGGGCAGTTCAGCCCCTGGGAAGTGTGGGCACCCATAAATCAGGGGGAAAGGAGTTTTATGGATTAGAATTGGTTAGAGTCCTACCTTTTTGCAGTTTGTCATGGATTAGAAGAACTAAGGCTATAAATATTAATAAAAGCTTGTTAACTGTGTTTTCTTTGTGAAAATATAAAAAGAAAAATTAGCATCAACCTACAAATAATAATGAAACCTTTTATAGCCATGATGAGTATCTATGTGGAAGATTTAGGTGCCTCATATAAAAGCATTATAAGGTACCAATAAAAACCATTGCTGTTTTTACTTTAAAGGGGAAAAGGGGAAATCAAATAGTAATTCAGCACAAGGAGGTTCGTGGGAGAGGGTTGAAAACAAACTTCTCAAGTCCCTGGTTCTGTGATTGCCAGACATTGATTGCTAACGGGGGCATAAAATATGGTTGCTTCTTGGGTATATAAACATTTGACATTACCGTGGATCACAAGATTTACATTTTTGGCCTACAAGCCTTTGTACCACTTTGGGGCCAAAAATTCCAAATAGGTTCTGAAATAAAATTGAAGCCTCTGGGGTACATGGGTGGCTCAGTTGGTTAAGCATCTGCCTTTGTCTGGGATCAAGCCCCACATCAGGCTCTCTGCTCAGTGGAGAGCCTGCTTTTCCCTCTGCGTGCTACTCCCCCAGCTTGTGCACTTTCTCTGCCAAATAAATAAATAAAATCTTTAACTAACTAAAAAAATAAAACCGAAGGCTCTTTTGCAAACCGTGGCAGTGAGAGAGGAGCAGAACAACCTTAAGGGGCTGTACAATCCAAGGTTTCAGCTTGATACTTGTGCCTCAGGACATCCTCACACCCTAAAGCAATTGTGTTTTTATCTGCAGTTCAGAGACTGGCTCTTAAGTTCCCTCAGGTATTTCCCCTTCTCGTCCCCTACCAGGAGACTGAGGCTTTTTGCAGAAGTACTGAGAATTTCTCCACACTGTTCATTCCTTTGTCAGCACCTTTTTGCTTTGCACTGAGAGCTCTCCATTCACCCTCAAATCCGCCATCTCTATCTTTCTTGCATTTTCTCTCCTTTCCATGATGCTCACTCTCCTCCTCCGCCATCCTTCTCTCTATTTCTGTCTACCAATATAAGGGGAAGGTCCTTAGCAACATTAATCTGTAATGGTGATATAACCCTGACTTTCCCAGAAACTAAATTATTATTCCTTCTTTATAATTTCATTCATTCACTCATTTAGTATTCATTCAACAAATATTTACCAAGCATCTGCCACAGACTTACTGCTTGGCCTTGGAATACAGCAATTTTCTGACAGAAAATGTCCCGATCTTCAAAGAACTGACATTCTACTGGGAAGAATTTGAAACAAAAAAATACAGGCGTTAAACAGGCTTCTTCAAAGCCAACTTTATGCTATAATTTGTTGAGAAACTCCAGAATATTTAGTTATAAGAAATAACTGGGTACCAGAGATATCGCAAGATCCAAGGGGGCCAGTAGAGGTGCTTAAAAAGTATTAGTGTCCGTGAATAACCCTTCCCCTCCTCCAGTCTCTTTGTAACTTTGAAGGTTAAATTTATGAATGTTAAGTCTTATTTTCATGCTGAAATGTAAATCCTGGAGCTACTGGCTAAACCTAGTCCAAGAGAAGTACAGTTAAAAAGTGCTTGAAGCACATTCTTTCTAAATGTCATTGAGATAATTACAAAGACTTGAACTCCTTGGTGATGAAAGGAAGCTCTTGTCTAGAGAGCTTTCAGCAGCTCTCAGAGGCCTTTCGCCAGAGGGAGGGAGTGTAAGTCTAGTAAAGCTGGCGAAGAAGTTTAAGTTGCCTGAAGCCACAGAGTTTCTGCTGCTCTAGGCAGAGGGAATGCAGAAGTGACAAGTGTATTAGCCATGCTACATGGTACTTCTTCCACTGGAATGGAATGTATCAGTTGGAGTAAAAGTAAGGTTACTTTTAACACTTCTCCCAACATTAATACAGACATTCACACTTGAGAAATAAAATGTGTTTGCGGAATGAAAATTGCAAAGACATGAAGTAGCATTATGTGACCGACCCTCCCCAGTGTCTCTCTCTTCCTGGACTGAGCTGGCCCTGGTCATCTTTTCTTTTCTTTTTCTTTTTTTTTTTTTTAATTATTTATTTATTTATTTTAATTTCTTTTCAGTGTTCCAGAATTGTTTATGCACCATACCCAGTGCTCCATGCAATATGTGCCCTCCATAATACCCACCACCAGGCTCACCTCCCACCCAACCTCCCACCCCCCGCCCTTCCAAAACCCTCAGATTGTTTTTCAAAGTCCACAGTCTCTCATGGTTCATCTCCCCCTCCAATTACCCTGACTCCCTTCTCCTTTCCATCTCCCCCGGTCATCTTAAGGAGAGCAGTGAGACCCGTTTTCCTGAACCCCACGAGACAATGGGACTCTGTGATATCCACACACTTCCATTCCACTACCCGGAAAGTTCATGCTGCTGCTTTGCAGCAAAATGCTTCTGGCCCTCCTTTCCCTCCCAGTACCATCCTGCTATGGAAGTAGAAGGAGGTACTCATGATGTTCCAAGGCACCTGCGTGCTCCCTTTTAGTGTGCCAGCACTGGAAACCCACTGGGCCCAGCTGAACTGTTCTTAATGGCTGTGGTTGTAGAAAGCCACTGCATTTTACATGAATCACCATAGGTAATGTCCTAGCTGCCACCAGCATGAAAGAGCCACCATAATCTGCTTCTGTCACTACAGATCCCCTCTCTATGGCCTGACATTTGCTTACTTGTTCTCAGGCTAGTTTTCTTCACTGGAGTTTTGTCTTCTTTCCTGGCGTGGTACATCCTTTCCTCTCAGAGCATTCCAGAGGGCAGCACCTTCCGCCTCAGCTAGCACACACATAAGAGCATACAGAGCTCCCTAGATCAGTGATCCCCAAGTAACAGATGCTGTGTGGGACAAAGAGAGCCTGGTCCCATGATTTTGAGGGGTGTCAGGATAAAGTCAGTTTAATTCGTCTCCTTAGGGAATCACCCAGCCCTTCAGCCCTTCCTATTGCTCATGTGAACTGAACTATTCTCCATTGCGACATTTCCCAAACTTACCTGACCGTGGAAATTTTCTTCATGTAAAGTATGAGCCAAATGCACATTTTGGAATATGGGGCCCTAGACCATTCTTGAAAATAAGCATAAAAATGTGATGCAGTTCACTCACTAATTAAACAGGCTTCTCCTTAATTAGGCATCTGTGGGGTACATGGGCGTGGGTGCTGTGAAGGATGTGGACAAAGCAGGGACTCAAGTCCATGGTGGAGAGCTTGTGTGTGAATCAGAAGGAAAGGAAGATTAATCAGGGAGGAGAGTAGAGGCTGAAAATACAAAGCAGCCAGCAAGCAAATGGACAACACCAGGCGGAAACCCTGAGGAAGTCCACCACAGCCAGCAGCATACCAATGAAGGAAAGCCCAAGCCCTGAGTTTTCCCTCCTCTGCTGCGCTTAGCTCCTCACCATTTAAGCTTCCATGGCCGCAATTGCCTCAGCCCCAAAATGGTGGATAGTCCTGTCCTGCCTAATCTGTAAAGCTGTTCTGAGGAATAAATGATAATAATTTGAGCAAAAGCCCGTTCTAAATTGTTCTTAGTAGCAGCAGAGTCTCCCTACCCTATTACAGACACTGCAAGCCATACAAAAAAACAGAGTCCTGGCCTCCCCGGAAAGAAATGTTTAGCTTTGTTGAAGACCCAAGATGTATACATGTGAAATGAATATGAACGTCACAAGACTATGCAGTTAAAAAAAAAAAAAAAAAAGGCTATGCAGTTGAGGATAATAGAGGCCAACAGGAATTGTTTGGAGAGTCAGTGGTGTTCTCCAAAATTAGATCTAATTCTGTCATTTTAGGTTGAAGACCAACATTTCTCAAAGGAATGAGGCCCCCCTTTCATGAGGCTAAGTCAGTGAGAAATGGGAGATTAGACAAAGCAGCAGGGTTGAGAATCTGATTTTTATTTTTTTTACTGATTTTATTTGAGTGTAGGTGACACACAATGTTACATTAGTTTCAGTGTATGACGTAGTGATTCAACAAGTTTAAGCATTCTGCTATGAGAATCTGGTCTTTAAACTTAGATATGGTCTACGCCCATACCACCCTGAACGCGCCTGATCTCATCTGATCTCGGAAGCTAAGATATGGTCTTAGACAGATATGGGTTTAGCCATGGTAGTGCTTGGTAGCTCTGCAGTTTTGGACATGTCACTAAACTTCTCTGAGCCTCATCTACAAATTAGGAAAAATAGTATTTCTTATCTGTATGGATTAAATTAGATGATATCTGTAAAGTGGAGTGCACAGCCATGTGTTCAGCCATGAAAGATGACTGTAAGATGAAGGATGCTCTTGAAAACCCGTCCAAGGCATTTGAATTTCCTTTGAGAGGCAATAGGAGGTCATTGTAGGTCCTTTAGAAAGGGAGTGTGATTTAGTGATGTGTTGAAAATGGTACTTTAGACTGATTCTTTTTAGCTGTGAAGTGCGGAAAAAAATGACATGATCCTAAAGCATACCAGGCAATGGGCCCATACTAAATCTATTAAATTCTTCCCTTTACTGTCAATGCTCCCATCAGAGAGTTTTAATGCAAATCTCCCTGTATGCAGCTGCATTTTTGGCTACAGGCATTTGTCTGTGTTCTCTCACCTAAGACCTGAACTGTGGAAGGCCCACGGTGGTGGGGGTGAGGGCAAACTAGTGTTAAACGTGGTGGTAGGGCCAGTGTGAGTGCCTGCTTTGCCATAAATATTTGCACCCTCTCCCCAAATGTGGCCCCTTTCTACAAGAGGTCCCTTCAGCATCCATTCATACTGACCGTGTCCTATTACACTAGGGCAGCTGACGCACACAAGTCATTAACGTGCCTATGGTCACGTTGGGAGCTAAATGGGGCAGGGAGGAGACACTACCAGAAGCTATAAATTGTTTGCCACCAAATTCACTTTCAGCCACACTCAGCTAATCCCAGTGAAAGCTTTCCCCTGGCAGCAAAGCTGTTTGTGTCCTGTTGTCCTGCTTTCTCTATTGCATGCATCTCCCATTGCAGTATGGACTGGGTGTGCTCTTAGGATTCCTGGGTTCCTTTCCTCTGGAAAAGCCAAAATAAAGCGAGGTCAGACTTTACATAGAAAAACTTAGAGGTGCAAAATGATAACTTTTTGCTTTTTTTGCATCTTGCCCTGGTCCTTTTGGTACACAAAAACAAAGGAAAGACAAGTAGAAGGACAGACTCCCCAGAGGGGCCATAAGTGTTTCCCCTCCCATGCCTGTGTCCCTGGGGGGAGGCCTCTCCATCCTCACTGCCTGCCCTGGGAGAAGGGCCCCAGATCCTTAAACTGGCCTCCACTAAATGTGGCTTGTCCTTCCCAGTCACTGAACACCTAGTGCTGGTGTTCTCTGAAGTGCAGTTGGCTTCATCTCTTTTGGGGGAAACAGCAGGTTGTCCGTGATTCCTGGCACAGCTCTAGTGCTTGGTGCCCACACTCTGTGTCCTCTTCATCTTGGCTCCAGGCCCCTCTGGCCCATCATAAGCTTCCCATGTCCAAAGCTATGTCTAGCCCCAGCCAGGGCCAAGACTGCCTGTTCCACTCCCCTCAGATCCTTACTGCAAGGGCTTATGCCACAGGTTCTCTTAATCTGGACCTCACTGTTGAAAAACAAATTCTGACACATAATAGTAAGCTTTAGGAAATTATTATGTTTTAAGAAAAGGGTTTTCAGGTGCCTGGGTAGCTCAGTCATTAAGCAGCTGCCTTCTGCTCAGGTCATGATCCCAGGGTCCTGGGATCAAGGGCCGCATCGGAAGCCTGCTTTTCCCTCTCCTGCTCCCCCTGCTTGTGTTCCCTCTCTCTATGTGTCTCTCTCTGTCGAATAAATAAATTTTTTAAAATCTTTAAAAAAAAAAAAAAAAGAGGGTTTTCTCTTACAAGGGAGCATGACTTGCTCTGGACTTTAACCAATCCAGATTAAATGCAAAGGTAAGCAATGTCTTCTTTGTTTTAAGCTGGAAAGTCGTCTTTTCAAACAATAGATGCCAGAAATTCAGAGGGTGGGAGGCCATAGGGAAGGAAAAATCCATCACTTGAAATAGCCAAAGTATTTTCCCCATGTCACGCATGGTCACAAATAGGAAACACTCTGCCTAAAGCTTTACACTTACCAATATACTTCTTTTCTATTAATAATCACAGATGCTGGAAAAATGAACTTGTATTAGAAATCAACAGCACTTACCCTCTGTAAACTCATCAATTCTTAACCTTTTTCTGAGCCATAGATTCCCTAGAGACTTGTGGACCTCTCTCTGAGAAAAATGCATCTACACAGCACTCTGATTCAGGACATTCCCTTACTCTCTGGAACCAAACCATGGGGCAGAGTGTAAAACCTAGTGTCCATGATTTGTCCTAAGGTGATTTTTCCTCTAGTGTCCTAGAGTGTCCATGATTTGCTCTTAGTTAACAAAACTGCATGCAGGAAAAGTTTCCATCGTCATTTCCATTTCTGAAACATTTCCAGCAAAATGGAATGGAAGCAGGTTGAAGATGGACTAACCAAGTCCAGCTACCAAAGCATACGTGGCACACAGAGCTCCTTTTGAAATCCTTCTCTGCCACTAAACAAGCCATCCCCCCAAAGTTATTGCTTCTGCTGTTAAATTACCATAACCTACTTGCCTTTACCACATTAATTATATGTTAATTGCTTGTGATTATAGTTTCTACTTAGTCCCCTCTTTTAATCTCTTCTCAATTTTTCAGTCTTACCAAAAAAATGAATGTTTTAACACTCAGGGTCTTCATACTATTTCCCAATTAACTTTCCTGGAATCCCAAGTTTATATACATATGAATAATTATAAAAAATATACATTGTGTAACAATCAAAAGTGCTGGAAATGGGTTCTAATGAAGCGCAGGACTATCCCCTTATTTTTTCCAAATAGGCTTCATGCTACTGCGCTGACATATAAGTGCCTTGGGACAGAAAAGGGATGCCACCCCTGCCTCCTGTGTGCCAGGCCAGCAGTCACTACACACACTTACTGCTTACATATTCCTTTTGCTTGCAACCCATTGGTTTCCTGTTCATACACCTAGGGGAGTAAGTGAAGATTAAAAACAGCCAAGCCTCTTTTAAGTGAGTCTAATAAAAGATGTTTTGTTTGTTGCCGGTATTCTTCTTTTAGGCTGAACCAGCGTCTTCTAACAAGTGGCAGCTGGATAAATGGCTAAACAAAGTTAATCCCCACAAGCCGCCTATTCTGATCCAAAATGAAAGCCACGGGCCAGAGAGCAATCAATACTACACTCCAGCAAAAGAGGAAGTGCAGGACTGTGGGAAACTTCCCAGCGTTTGCCAAACCAGCCTGAGAGAGAAGGACATCAAGAGCGCTTGCAAGGAGGAGCAGAGGCCAAGGACAGCGAACAAGGCCCCAGGGAGTAAAGGAGTGAAGCAGAAGTCTCCTCCCGCGGCCGTGGCTGTGACTGCAGCTGCCCAGCCGCCCGCCGTGCCTGGCGCGCCAGCTGAGAGTGTGCCCACGCCCACCCGGAGGTCTGTAGGAAAGAAGCCCACCAGGCGTACCGAGAGGACCTCCGCTGGTGACAGCACCAACTGCCATCGGCCCGAGGAGCCCGCAGCCACAGACACGCTGGGGGCGAGCGTGGTGATCCCTCCAGAGCCCACCAAAACCAGACCCTGCGGCAACAGCAGAACGAGCCACCGCAAGGAGCTGCGCTCCTCAGTGACCTGTGAGAAGCGCCGCACGCGGGGGCTGAGCAGGATTGTCCCCAAATCCAAGGAGTTCATAGAAACAGAGTCGTCATCTTCCTCCTCCTCCTCAGACTCGGACCTGGAGTCAGAGCAGGAGGAATTCTCTCTGTCCAAAGCGCAGGCCGTGGCCGCTGCTGCTGCCGCCTCCTCTGGGAATGACCAGAGGCTGAAGGAAGCGGCTGGCAGCATCAGCAGTGGCAGTGGCCCCCGAGCCCCTGTAGGCTCCATCAACGCCAGGACCACCAGTGACATTGCCAAGGAGCTGGAGGAGCAGTTCTACACACTGGTCCCTTTCGGGCGCAATGAACTTCTCTCCCCTTTAAAGGATAGTGATGAAGTCAGGTCTCTCTGGGTCAAAATTGACCTGACCCTCCTGTCCAGAATCCCAGAACACCTGCCCCAGGAGCCTGGGGTCTTGAATGCCACTGCAGCCAAGGATGCTGAGAGCACACAGGCAAGCCATCCATCTGACACTCCAGCCGAAAAGGCTTTGCCAAAATCCAAGAGGAAACGCAAGGTAGGCCTTGGGCTGAGGGCCTGGCAAGGGAAGGCGGGCTTTCCCTTAAGTTGTGGGGAAATGTTGAAGCCCACAGGGAACACCGGTCTGCATTGGACAGGCAGTAAGTTTTATGTGTGTCCTTACTCAACATCATTCCTCGAGTACTTCCTGTATGCCACATGCTTAAGTACCTGACATTGATTAACTCCCCTAAATCCTTAGAGCTGCCTGATGGGAGAAGCACCATTCATAGTTCCATTTTGTCATTATAGATAATTCAGCCCTGTCCAACCACATGGGAAAGCAGGCATATGGGAAATCCTTACCAAGAGTGTGCAGAGGCAAGCTGGATCCTGGGGCCAGTAGAAAGCTAAATATAAGGTGACCCTCACTCTTAGCTGGAAGGGACAGGGTGACAGTGATCAATCATAGACCTAAAGCCAATAGCCTGACAGAGTGTAAGACTGTGACTGGGGTGAAGCAGGAAACAGGAGTGTCGGCCACCAGGCCGGGGGTGGACAGGCCGAGGGAGGGGAGCACTAGCCTGCAGCGTCCACACCAGTGGCTGCTGCTCCCAGTACCCTTGACCAAGGAGAAACTCTGTGTTGGAGAGGGACTGGGAGCAAGGCCCTGAGGAGGACAAGCATGGAGCAGTCAGAGAGCCACGGAGGTAAACAGGGTGCACCAGGAAGGCAGGGAGTAAGAAAGGAGGCTCAAGTGCTGGGGGTTGGGGGGGTGGAGCAACTCTCCATCTGGAAGCAGCCCCCACTATTTGCCATGTTTGCAGACTTTTGAGGGCAGAAATAACTTACTCATAAAGCCAATTTTGAGGAGTTTGGTCCCCTCCCATTATTGTTACCTTCTGAAGTAACTCGGGCCACAGCAAAACACACACAGGTGACAAACCAAAGATCTCACTATCATGCATAGTTCTAAATTGAGGACAAAATCATTCACAATAGTTAACATACCTATGATGTCCCCATGAGGGATGCTACTCTAGGCACTTTGGACCTATTAAATCATTCAGTCCTTACAACTTAATGAGGCAAAGTTTGCAGATGAGGAAACTGAAGCTCAGAGATCCTAAAGCCTCATGCCCCAGATTCCCACAGGTGATAAGGGGCAGAGTCAGGAAGGAACCCGGAATGTCCGGCTTTGGGCTCTCCCAATAAAACATTAGTCTGAGGGCTGTGTAGTACTCTCCCCACCAGCCTCTGGCCAGAAAGGCTCTATGTCTGGAATTTTTTTTTTAAAGATTTTATTTATTTATTTGATAGAGTTCACAAGTAGGTAGATAGGCAGGCAGAGAGAGAAAGGAGAAAGCAGGCTCCCTGCCAAGCAGAGAGCCCCATGCGGGACTCTCCCAGGACCCTGAGATCATGACCTGAGCAGAGGCTTAACCCACTGAGCCACCTGGGCGCCCCTATGTTTGGAATTTAATGCTTGAGGTTGCCATCTTGAAATTCATTTTATCTCTGATTTTGTGTTTTTGTTTTTTAATTTTTTTTTAAAGATTTTATTTATTTGACAGAGAGATCACAAGAAGGCAGAGAGGGGGGGGGAAGCTGGCTCCCTCTTGAGCGGAGAGCCCAATGCAGGGCTCGATCCCAGGACCCTGAGCCAAAGGCAGATGCTTAATTCACTGAGCCACCCAGGTGCCCCGATTTTGTGTTTTTAAGTGAAGTGCGATGGACGGGATGATAGAACCCAGGCTCGCGGGAGGAGTGTGGAGCTCTAACTCACATGTGGTCCCCCATCCTGTCTGTTTCCACACCATGGCTTCTGCCAACCTTTTGGCCCCTTGGCCCTCCAAAGTTTGTCAGAAGGCTTACAGGAAAAGTTTCCATCATCACTCCCATACTGAAACACTCTGGCAACACAGTGTAGAAGCAGGCCCTGTGCCACCCTCTAGTCCCCATCTCCTTCCAGGGACCTGTGCTTCTCCTCTAAGCCCCCAGGGGCCAAGGCACATCAGGTCAAGATAAGCATCTCACCCAGCCCTCATCCAGGATGTGAGAAGTCTCAGAGCAGGGGACTACAATCTCCCAGGAGTTGCAGGTTGGCCTTGGGTTGAGGAGTGGGCCATGGAAAGGAAATGTCGACTTCCCTAGCCCAATACATCTGACAGGCACGGGAAAACCACTGTTGGGCCTGTGCATGCATATAGTCACGGGACTGGCCTGGGCCCTTCAGTCTGCCTGTGACCCCTACGTATCCCCATGCCTGAAGAAACATGATATGAAATGGTAATTAAAACATCACCATGATAATTCAAGAGAGAGACTTTGACAGACAGGAAAATGTTTTCTACTTTAGTACTTTATAACATTATTCTTTTCCTGCTCTTTTCTTCAGTTTATCTTTTGAGGCATAATTGACATAACATTATATTAGTTTCAGGTGTACATCATAACAGTTCAGTTTTTGTATGTATTGCAAAATGATCTCCGCAATAAATACAGTTACTATTCATCATTATACAGTTAGAATGTTTTTTTTCTCATGAAAACATTCAAGATCCACTCTCCTAGCTACCCTCAAATATGCAGTAAAGTATTATTAACTACAGTCACCATGCTCTGCATTACATTTCTATGACTTATTCATTTGATAACTGGAAGTTTGTACATTTTGACCCCCTTCACCCACTTTGCCCTCCCCTCACCCTCCCCTCAAGCAACCACCAGTCTGTTCTCTATATACCAGCTTGGGCTTTTTTCTTTATTTGGGCTTTGTTTTTATATTCCATATCTAAGTGAGATCATATAGTATTATTTTCTGTCTGACTTATCTCACTTAATAAAATGCCCTCAAGTTCCATTCACGCTATTGAAATGGTGGGGTTTCATTTTTTAATGACTAAATAATATACTAATACACACACACACACACACACACACACACCACATCCTCTTTACCCATTCATGCATTGTTTCCATGTCTTGGCTGTTGTGATAAATGCTACAATGAACATGGGGTTGCATAATACCTCTTTGAGTTGTTGTTTTCCTTTTCTTCAGATAAATATACAAAGTGGAATTGCTGGATCATCTGATAATTATAGTTTTAATTTGGGGGGAAACCTCCATACTGTTTTCCAGAGCAGCTGCACCAGTTTACATTCCCACCATCAGTGCACAAGGGTTCCCTTTCTCCACATCCTCGCCAACACTTGCCATTTGTTATTTTAGCAGTTCTAACGGGTGTGAAGTGATCTTATTGTGGTTTTGATTTGCATTTGCCTGATGATTAGTGATATTGAGTGTCTTTTCATGTATCTGTTGGCCATTTGCATGGTGTCTAAACATCTGTTCAGATTCTCTGCCCTTTGTTTAATTGGGTTGTGTTTTTGCTATTGAGTTGTAGGACTTCTTTATATATTTTGGATATTAACCCCTTATCAGATACATATTTGCAAATATCATCTCCCATTCGGTAGGTTGCCTTTTCATTTTGTTGGTGGTTTTCTTTGCTGTGCAGAAGCTTTTCAGTTTGATATAGTCCTACTTACCTACTTTTCCTCTTGTTGTCTTTGGTTTTGGTGTCAAATTCAAATAAGTATCACTAAGACCTATATCAAGGATCTTTTCTGGTTTTTTGATCAAGGGGCTCAGTGTTTTCACTTTGCACTGAACCCTGCAAACTATGTAGTCAGCCCTGGCCTCCTGGAGAACCTTAATCAGGTGACCTTACCTTCTCTGTACTTCAGTTTCTTCATTTGTGAAATGGTGACATCTTTGCAGAGGTGTTGTCAGGTATAGACCATATAATTCAGTTATATGGGCTAGCTCACTACTTCTTTATCCCTCTTCCCTTCTGTTTCCCTCTAGATAAACTGCCCCCCTCATTATTTGTGGGACTGATGGGTAAATGGATAGACTAATGGAAAGAAAGACAGAAAAAAAATAGTTTTTTAAGAAATATGCATAGCTAGAAATTGATAAACATAGATTGGAAATACATATAGCATACATAAATAGATGTACAGAAAGACATATATATAAATTCCATAATATTCTATATTTAAATAATTTTATTATGGCATTTCTAAAAATTTTTAACTTAATGAAACTTCATTTACACCAAGCCTGACACCTAGCCCTCCTCCTAAAATCTAGTGAGTCACCATTAAATACAGACACAGAGAAGTGAAAGAACATTTTCATAACAATCTTCACTCAGCATCTGGGGTGTTAATACCCAGCTCTGGGACACCATAGACCTGGCTGCCAAAGGTTCAGAGTCTAGCCCTGGTAGGAACCCAGAGCAGAAGACTAGGGATTCAGAGCTTTGGTTTGGGGTCACTTGGGGTCAGCTTCAGTGTAAGCATCTGAGATCCTGTGACAGAGGCTGTATGACAATCCCAGCTAGAGAGAGAAGGTCAAAGTCTTTCTATCTTTGAAGTCAGCACTTACGTCCTGGAAAACACTGCTGAAAGCCCTGAATATACTGTAACTGTGTCCACTTTCTCACCCAAAATGGAACTTTGTTGAGTATTTACATTGTACCCTAAAAGTTAAACACAGGGCACCTGGGTGGCCTAGTGGGTTAAGCCTCTGTCTTCGGCTCAGGTCATGATCTCAGATTCCTGGGATCGAGTTCCACGTCAGGCTCTCTGCTCTACAGGGAGCCTGCTTCCTCTTCCTCCCTCTCTCTCTGCCTGTCTCTCTGCCTACTTGTGATCTCTCTCTGTGAAATAAATAAATAAAATCTTTAAAAAAAAAATTAAACACAGTCATGGAAACAAGAATTCCATTGAAATACTATTTTTTAAATGTAAATTCAATTAACTAACTTATAGTATATCATTAGTTTCAGATGTAGTGTTCAGTAATTTATCAGTTGTGTATAACACCCAGTGCTCATCACATTCCATGCCCTCCTTAATGCCCATCACCCAGTTATTCCATGCCCCCCACCCACCTCCCCTCCAGCAATCGTCAGTTTATTTCCTAGAGTTAAGAGTCTCTCATGGTTTTTCTCCTTCTCTGATGACATCCCATTCTATTTTCCCTCCCTTCCCCTACAGTCTTCTTCCATGTTTCTTATATTCCGCATATGAGTAAAACCATATGATAATTGTCTTTCTCTGATTGACTTATTTTGCCCAGCATAATACTATTTTATAATAAAAGTTACATTAAGAATTCTAAGCTGTCATGGGATAGAAATTGTTAACTAGAATTAAGACACCAAGAGGTAACAACATTTGCTTGAAATTCATAAAAGCCATATATTTCAAAAAAATGTCTAGGCTTGTCATTGTCCTTATGGCATTAAGCCCAGGTTATGGTAATTATACTTTATTCAGATGCCAAGAAATGCTAAAATGAGAGACACTGGAGGTACAGTGTGAATTCAGAAGAGGTCGTCTTTGGAGAACTAAGTCAGATATATTGATGACAGACCAGTTTTCATCATTCACAATGTTCCCTCTCTAATGTTGATCCTGGTGTCGTGCTTTTCCTCTCAATAAAATGTCTATAGTAAAACTGACAAGATTTCATTCTTGTTGGTTGAAGAGCTGACCAGTAACCTAGAACAGGGACAGGAACAGTGCAACCACATTCCTGTTGGGATACTCTCTGGAAAAGCCGAGTAAGCTGGTCTCCTGGGAGCCCTTGCTCTGCAGAAGGTTTTGGTGGGAGCTCATTATGATCCCTTGAAATCCAGAGCTGATTAGTTTTTGCTTATTTCCGTGCAGTGTGACAATGAAGATGACTACAGGGAGGTCAAGAAGGCCCAGGGAGAAAAAGAGAGCTCTTCACGACTGACTGCCTCTGCCAATAATACTTTACCTGCAAACCACTGCAGCATGAATATCAACAGGTATGCATGTTCCACTGAAGGTACAGGTAAGCCCAAAGGATCTCTGGGTCCAAAAGGCAGGTGCCATATTTTAATGACTGCTCTGGTCTGGGTCTTCAGACTTGTTTCCCTTGATTTAACTAACCTAAGGCTAACAATTAAGCCTGGATGTGTGTTCCTGTCAGAACCCCCAGAGCCACTGTCAGGACTCCTTTTTAACAAAAGACCGGGTACTAGTTATACTCATTCTGTGCTCTCAAAGACACACCTTCCCTCTGAAAACTCAGTAACTGGATTTTCAAACCATTATTTTAATAGCCACTAAACCCATAAGAACACTAAGCCTATTAACATGAATGAAAAAATATAAACTGAGTTTAATCTCTTGGATATAGACTAAAATCATGGCATTAGACAGGATCTGTGTCTCCAAGGTTAAATGGCACCAAGTCACTCCTCTAAAGGGGTTCCAGATAGAACCACATTGCACCAAATTCCCTCTCTGACAAATGGCTTTCTAGCAAGGCAAGGTCCCCCATATTTATTAGAAGTGAGTAGCTTATCATCAGTCATAGACGCTCTTTCCATTTAGAAATACCACAGCTCAGAAACCACTTTTCCTCTGCTAAGACAGTCCTCACTCTCCCTAACTGTGTACATAGAATTTTTAAGGGGAGATTAATGTTTCAGCACGACACATAAAAATGTAAACTGAAAGGTTAGGAGAAGATGTAGAGCAATACTAAACCTCCAAGAGGAAATTGGAGAGTGAGGGCACACAAGCACAGGCCCACTGCAGTGTGAGAGTCACCTTGGGAAGAAGACGAGGGCTCTTAAAGGTCTGAGCAAGAGGGAGAGTATGCGTGTAAGCTGGCCTGGCCTAGCCCACAGTGCTCTGTGCTTAGTGGGTGGCACTGTGCCTAGTGGGTGCCCAGAATCCTGGGGAAATGTGAATAGGAGAAATGTGGCTCCAAAACGTCTTTTAAATATGTGATATAGTTGTAAACGTGCTTCTTTGTTAATGCACTGAAAACCTTTCTAGCAGATCCTAGTAACTGCCATAATATCTAAGTAGCGACAAAGAAAAATAGAAGCAATATTTCAAAATGTCTGCAACCGCTGTGACATGACAGGAGAATATCTGTGATTTCCTGCTGATGACACAATCACAGGCATTGTTAGCACAACTCCCGCTAAACCACTACTCTGGAAATGTTCCATTTCGGTGAAAAGTTGTAACTTTTTCCCATCCACATTCCCAGACCCCAGGATAAAAGCTCTTGTTCTAGAGCCTTTGTCTGGCAGAGCCTTTAGCTCAGATAGTTTTATTCATGTTACATAATTACCCGTGCATATAAAAGTGCTTCAAGTTCTTTCTAAGAAAGGTGGTCTGTGCACCTCAGGAATGTATATAAGGGGATCAGCTATCCCAAAGATGAGATCCAAATAAAGTTGGTTTGGTCACCTTGAGTATGTAAACTTAGAATGATGGAGAAGAAATAATCCTATGTCCATGATAATGTTTAGTGTAATAATTTGGTTTTCCGTGAACATTTCAAACCACATAATATGTAAAATAATATTTAGAAATATGACTTTGTTTGCTTACTTGTCAAGACACAATTATGTACAGACTGTTCACATCTACAACATCAGTGTTTTCATTATCCCTGAGCCACTTTTGATTTGCCCAAAAGAGTTTTCCAGAACACATCTCACTTCTGGGTTGTTAGACACACAGTACTTTTTGAACCAGAAATCTATCACCAGAAATTCTGTCCCTACCCAGATCTATTTGCATAACAAAAAGAGCCTTGTTATTTTAACATTAAAAACTTTGGCTTTATTATCTGTTCTAGAAGCCTGTGTTTCTAATTTCTACACTGTGACCACCAACTAAGGAAATTGCTTTTTGAAGTGACTTGAATGGCTTATTTGCAATGATAGCCAACACATGCAATTAAGAAGTAATAATTGCAGGACTAGAGACTAAGTCTTTGTTAAATGGATTTACCCTTTTTAAACTATCTATGTCAAGTGACTTCTCTGAGCATCCCAAATTAGCAGTGTTTGAGTTTATTTCAGGTTAATGTGTCTTCCCTCATTTTTTTTTTCAGAGTAAAGTAATGGAGACAAGCCCATCAGTATTAACATATATAGCAAAGATTCAAATATAGGTGACTCTTTCTCTGATGGTTAATTTTGGGGAAGAGTTATATTCAGGGATAGACCATAGTTTTATTCATTTGTTTGTGGGCTTTTTTGGTTTTAATTGAAGTATAGTTGACATACAATATTTTGTTAGTTTCAGATCTACAAGGTAGTGATTCACCATCTGTATACATTGTGAAATGCTCGTCATGATAAGCACGGTCACCATCTGTAACCATCCAGAATTATTATTGTATTACTGACTTTTTATCCCCACAGTTTATTTATTTTATAACTGGAAGTTTGTATTCCTTAATCCTCTTCCCCCCACACCCCCTTCTGTCCAGCAACCACAAGTTTGTTCTCTGTATTTATGAGTCTGTTTCAGTTTTTTGTTTGTTTATTTGTTTTGTTTTTTAGATTGTACATAAAAGTGAAATTATATAGCAATTGTCCTCCTCTGGTATAAACAATTAATTTTGGATGTGAAATAAGGAACTAGAAATTAGAAAATGTTACTTTTTTTTTAGAAGGGGTGAGGGGCAGAGGAAGAGAAAGAATATCTTAAGCAGGCTCCACACCCAGTGCGGAGCCCAGTGCGGGGCTTCATCTCACAACCCCTGAGATCATGATCTGAGCTGAAATTAAGAATTGGATGCTTAACCAACTGAAGCACCCAGGCACCCCCGGCAAATGTAACTTTTAATGACAGTTTTCTGTTCTGTGTTTATTCTGATGAATGTTTGGTTAGCTCAGAAACCTAACAACTGAAAGTTGGCCTCACACTTTGCAGATTATTCTGTGATTCTGCTATTCTTCATATAATAATTTGTACAAGTTCAGGTGTTATAAAAAGTCCTTTTACAGGTGGAGAACTCATATATCTTGTGATTGACTTTCCCATTATTTGCTACTTCGGCATGTTAGAAAAACAGTAAGTTGTTAAATGTTTTGAGATCCTCGGATGAAAAACCCAGAAAAATGAAAGTCTTACTAGTGTTAGTCATTTAGCACTAGAATTATTATTCATCCTAATAAGATGAGTAAGGAAATAATGAATAAAATTTACTTATTGTTTTTTATGGTCCTAAGGCCATAAAATTGTTTCCTGGTATAATAATTCCCAATAAACGCCTTCCTACCAGTAGATTTTAAATGGGAGGTTTGGGTCATATATAAAACATTTACCTTTCCCTGTGCTGACTGTGTGACATTCCATTACTGTGATTTCCTTTTTCAGTTTGGCAATACCAATAAATAAAAATGAAAAAATGCTCCGGTCACCCATCTCACCCCTCTCGGATGCATCTAAACACAAATATTCCAGTGAGGACTTAACTTCTTCCAGCAAATCAAATGGCAGTGGCTTGTTCACTTCTGCCTCCTCCAACAAAAAGCATAAGGCTGAGAACCAGCTGCAATCTCATGCCGGAGACCTCGCGGTATGTTGATTCTCTTCCTTTCCTGATAAAAATAAAAATGAAATTGAGCACACCTCTATACTCATCTGTCTCTAGCCCGGTACAGTCTAAACACATGCTTGAGGTCTCGTAAAAATCCCTAAATGCTGCTCTGGAAAGTCCAGGTGAACCAGCACACCCCATTACTTCTTCCCACAGAGAATGACAGAAGAAGAAACCAGAGGAGACATTGTAAGCCTCTTCTGCTTAGGATGTCTCTTTGTAGAATTGCATTTCCCACTCTGAAGAGAAATGACCCCAAAGGATTACCATCTGGAGACACTGTAAATTGGGAGTTTGGAACCAACCAGCCCTTTCATTTGGGAAGATTCCTTGCCCCAGGGCAGAGTGAAATCTGGGACTGACTCTAGGCCAAAACTATGGGATTTCTCATTCCAGTTTAAGTGCAGTGGCCAAAATGTGGGAGCAGGCCCCTACCTCTTTTCCAGCAACTTTCCCAGGGGTGATTCCAGCTGCCTGTGTTGCCCTGGAGTAGGGCAGGGGTCTGGGGTCCACAGACTGTCTAACCTCATATCTAGTCCAAATGTGACTTTGGCCAGTTGCTTCATCTCTGAGCTGGTTTCATTGGCAAAATGGTGGTGAGAATATTTAAATGAGCTTGTATTATCTGAAGAACCGATACCTACAGATACCTATGTAACTAACTCTACATGTTAGTTCCTCTTTATGGCCACTCCTTCTAACAGCTGGTGGCTCTGGATCCTGTGGGGGCACATCCTCCCAAGTTCTCTCACATCACCACCATGCTGTCAGTACCAGCAGGGCTTTGTGAGGCAGGGAGAGAGATGAGGCATGAGAAGAGGGCTCTGCAAAGAAAGATGGGGGAAGGCAGTATTTAATGTTCCATCCCATGAACTACAGAGGTAAAATAGTTGGTAGAAGGTCCAGCAAGAGCCAAAATCTTGTAACATCAGGATATTAATAACTAGCTGATGCACCCTTATTTGAGAACAATTATCTTTAATTCTAGGCTCAAAGAGTCTAAGACCTTACTAGAAAAAACTGGAATAAAAAAACTACCAATTAAAATCAAAACACAAACAAAACGTTTCTTCACCACTAGAGCCCAACATAAAAGCAACCATGATGTCCAGAGAATTGTAAAATAATTACAGACTTTATTCAGTCATTCTTTCTTTCACCAAACAGATGTTTATTGAGCAAGTACTTACTGTGTGCCATACACTGTGCCAAGCAATAGAGAGCCAGTGATGACCTAACATTTATTCTGTGCCTGTGGGAACAGTCTGGCTGGGCAGAATGACATAGACAGGAAATCACACACATTGGTAATGGCTGCCGTGAGTGCCAAAAAGGAATGCAGAGACCTGGGGGCTCTTACAACCAAGAGGCTTGACTACACATAAAATCAGTCCATATTTATTTATTTTTTTTTTAAAGATTTTATTTATTTATTTGGCAGACAGAGATCACAAGTAGGCAGAGAGGCAGGCACAGAGAGAGGAGGAAGCAGGCTCCCCACTGAGCAGAGAGCCCTATGCGGGGCTCGATCCCAGGACCCTGGGATCATGACCTGAGCCAACGGCAGAGGCTTTAACCCACTGAGCCACCCAGGTGCCCCAAAATCAGTCCATATTTAAAGAAGCATTCATACACACTCAACACATTTTAATTATTTCAGAGGAAACTGTTTGAATTTTGTAATCAAAGTTGCTTTATGATTCATGGGTCTAGCACACAATAGGTGCTCTATAAATATTTGAATCTCCAGGGAATGTGATTTCTTAATTTTTCCACAGATCAATAGTGTTCCTTTTAAAAACACATTTTAAATAATTTCTAGTTATTCCCTTTGCCTTTTCCTGCTTTTCATGGACAGCTCATGAGAATCAGTCCATTTGTGACCTGAATGACTTCTCTTTTGAGAGGGATTATAAGCCAGCAGTTCTGAAAGCTTGGTTCCTGGATCAGCATCACTTGGAAATTGCTAGAAATGTGATGTTCTCAGGCCCCACTCCACATTCTAAATTCAGCTCTGGATGGGTGGGGGTCCAGCAGTCTGTGTGTTGACAGCACTCCCCAGGATGATTCTAATGCAGACATCATCTTGGAGAACCACTGGTCTCCAACCACTGGTCTAGCCAACTGGGAAAAGTAGGGGCTTGAGTCCTAAGCCCTGGGTGTCACCCACAGTAGTTATTTGAACTTGGGGAAGTTTCTTAACTTCAGCTAGCCTCAGTTTCTGGATCTGTGAGTGTGGGTCATTAAGAACTTCCCTTCTGATACTGTTACAAGAATGCCATTTGACAACACATGCAGAAGCCCTCAGCATGAGAACTGGAACACACATATTTCTTTTTCTTTATTTAAACTCAAGGGATCATCAGTTCTAACCTAGAACACAAAACAGCGGGTTGCCCTTTCAGCCAGGTTTCTGAAAGACTGGTGTGTTGTTTTTTTGTTTGTTTGTTTAGAAGGCCGCTCACAACAATTCCGAAAACGTTCTCCACAAGTCACGGCCACAGACAGAGCCATGGTCTCCAGGTGCCAACGGCCACAGGGACTGCAAGAGACAGAAACTTGTCTTCGATGATATGTGAGTGTGGACTCTTTGTTGATGTGGTAAGGGGCAAGGTAAAACAGAAACTCCACAAGTAAGAGGGTTATATGCATGACTTGGTCAGGTGAGTGTTGCTTTCTCAAAGGGAACTGGAGCTTAACTTTGAATGCACCTCAGAGTCCTCATGGGATTTTTGAAAGGCTACAACAGCCAAAGCTACTGGGGCTACATCCAAGATGTCAGGAAGCTAAGGCAAATGGCATCCATGAGCCTTACATTCCTGAGCACCTGCATTTTGGACTGTTGGCAGTTGTATGCTCCCAGAAAGAGAAGCATTTTTGTTTTAGTAAATTATAATGGGCAAAGAATAATAGCGATGCACTCCTGGTTTATTTCATTCTAAAATGCTGTATTCTTTATAATAGCATAAACAGGTCTTAAACAGGAAAATAAATATCCTGTCATCCTTCCCAGCCCTAGCCCTTGAAACCCCAAGTATTGCTTCCATTCCCAGCATCAATTTAAAAGGAGAAGAAACAGGAGAAGAAGAGGAATAAAAATAACATCCTGGGATGCTCTTGAGATTCTGAAAATGATAAAGGAGAAGTGATATAATGATACTGGAAATTATTTAGGCCCTTAAGGAAAATAAATATGTGCCCAGGACAAGTCTGGAAGACAGAAGATACGGTTTCAAGAGTTTGGCTTGAATCCTGGTTTTGACGTTAACTATTAAACACATATCCAGTGCATGTCTGTGTGGGCTCCCCACTAAATCCCAGGGTGGAACAGTGTGCAGCACTGAGTCATCCTGTCCTCTCATTGCTTACAGTCTGAGGGGACAGACTATAATCCACTAACCCCACCCAAAACTGGAAAAAGTAAGGGGTGCCGAATGTCTTCGACCTTACTGGGAAAATGGTAATCATGATACCTCTGTCCCAGAGGTTCTCCTAAGACCCGGTTAGATGAGATCTCCTGAGAGTGACCATCTGGGCAGAAGTAATGACTCCTTCATCCCCATCTTCCACCCAACCTCTTCTCTGGCCCTGACTTCACCCAGGGTATAGACACACTCTATTTATTCACCCCATAGACATCTCAAGAAATGAGAATATGAAGTTATAGTCCTGAATTTATGCTTGGACTTCAGTGAACTAATTAAGGGTACAGAATTGGGGAGTTGAAAGCCAAATCCACATTTTTGGTTTGTTCCACTTACTGAACGCATTCCAAGATAATTGGATTTATGGAAGTTTAAGGGTGGCCCAGGAGGGCGAATGTTTTTCTCTTCTTCCCATAGCGGCTACAGCCGCACTCAACCCCCGCACACTCTTCTGGCCCTCACCATCTCGCCTTCCCTTGGTTTCTCCACTGCCCTAAGCATCAAGTGAGGGAGGTGGTAATTAATCCCTGAGGTGGGTGCATATGATGGAAGGACAGTCCTCGGTCAACCACATATAAATTAGGGTTTGGTGGTATAAATCATTCTCATGAGCTCTAACAATTTGTAAAAACAGGAGATTAAAATTGTGTCTGATGACAACATGGCAGTTTGCATTCAGAAGCCGTAATCTAACAATGCGATCAAACACAATGTGTAGTAGACCCTAAAGTGCTTAAAACCTCCCAACATTTCCAGCAGGTGATGTTAAGGGCATGATATTTAAACACACACACAAGGGTATCACATATATTAATACAATGATATTAAATATACATATGGAAAATTTACATATAAGAAATTTTCCAGTATATAGACCAAAAATCTAAGTCAGAAACAGTGACAAGTAAATGGCCATATTCTGATCTGCAGTTTCTCAGACTACTTACAAAAGGAAATGTTTCTGAATCTGCTGGGGCTATTGGGAATATAATTTTTTCACTTTCTGTGTCAACAAAGCTAATGTCTTCCCATTAGCAATATGTATAATTTTTCTGGCTGACAGCTACAGTAAAACTGTCTTTTTACGGATATAGATATAATGGAATAAAAAAGCACTCTTACATATCCATCATATGGAGAGATAGATGTCATGTTCCAATTGCCATGTGTCCTAGTTGATTTGAAATCCTTAACAGTAAAGTAAACATGCAACTCCAACAGCCAGTCGACCACTGAACTAAGAAAGTCTTGGGAAGATCCATGAAGCTTGAAAAGCAAAACTAGGCATTGTCTCTTCCTTAAAACCATAAAAATCCATGTCCCTCAAGAGATGACTGGACTAGGAAGTCACCCATACTGATGCAGAATGTCTCCCAGGTCCAGTTCATATGTGCTGAGTATTTTTACTAAGGGCCAGGTACATTGGCTAGAGTTAAGATATGAAATTAATTAATCCTCAGTCATTAATTCAGGGCATAGGGAGGCACATGGCTGGCTTCTGCAGGAAGGTGCCTTGGGACCCCAAAACTTCCACCTCCTGCTCCTCTCTGTTCTACACCAGTTTCCCCACCAGCAGCCTCTTTGACAGACAAGGACCTGGCTCCTGTCACTTTCCTCTACTTCTCCTCGCTGAAGGCGTCCACAAGCAGTGAACCAACCAGACAAGCCACCAGTGGGGAAAAAAAAAAAGAGCGAGCTAGAGAAATCGCTCAGGAGTAATTTAGAGTTGATGGAAATCCAGCTACAGTGATCCAAAAAGGAACAGATGCCACACTGTCATTTAATTTTTAAAGCTGCATCATGTAGCTTCTAGATAAAAGTAAACTCATCCTTTTGTATTATAAATACTGGTTAATGGTTGAATAAACATGCGATTCAGACAACAGCTGAATTCAGTGGGCGCTTAATAACAAGTGCTGAATGAACACAACTGAATGAGAATAACATTCCCAGAAGAGTAAGGCCTGCAGTTTTCCCCCCCAGTGAATATAAGGAATCTAAATGCAGGTAAGTTTAAATTCATGGCTTCTCAACCCCTTCTCCTATGTTACTTACCAATTAAACAGGCACCAGTTTATGTCTTCGGGATGTAGAGGGAACCAAACAAAATAACACTTATTTTTAAAAATGTGATCTAGGTCAGCTTGTTCTGTGTAATTTGCAGGCTCAGATTGGTGGCAGAGTGGCTGCACCTCCCTGACATTTAGCCATGCTCAACACTCACTACTTGACAGCCACGGTTTTAAGGTGATGCTGGTGTGATTGCCAAACTTTTGTTTAAAAAAATCTGTAAGAATTTATGTCAATAAGTGACAGCACTTGATTCAACTCAAAGCCTAGAAACTGATCTTAGTAGTGTGAAGCCATGAGCTGCAGATTTCTTTGTGTCATAATTAGTGTCAGGGGAGTTCTTGGCCCAGGAACATCAAGAGAGAACAACTGTGTCGTGAAGGCCTCAGTACAGAAGTCCTGAGCAGAGCTGAGTGGTGAAATGCTTGGCTGGGAAATCAAGTCCCCTTTCCCAGCAACCATATTGCTGTGTTGGGGAGCCAGCGAATCCTGAATGCCAGGACTGCCTGCTGCTCCCAGAAGGATGTACTGTCTCCTGCCCATATTTCACAAGGAAGAGTCAGTCACGATCATCACATTCAGCACCACCACCAAACATTCCATCTGTCCCTGTGCACCCGTAACAGGAACCCAACTACTTAAACCCCCCGACATTGAGAAAAGACTCCCTCAGCCACGTGGTGCTGAAGGCCATGGAGTGTGAAATGTGGCTGGGAAGGAAGAAGGATTGGCATTTGTGATATAATTATGCTCAGCAAATCTATAGCTGAAAGGATTTAATTTTTTAGAGGATAGGAAGAGTTGTGTATGTAAAAGGTCAGATCTCTTCTGGCATGATTTAGTCAGAGGACACCAATTGAAATCCTTGAGGTGACAGTATGTTGGGGCAGGTGCTCCCACGGAGGGCTTACAATTACCATTTGTTTTTTCCTGAAGGTCCCCCTTCCCCACCTTTCCTGGTAGACCATTACTACACCTTTTTTTTTTTTTCCAAGATTTTATCTATTCATTTGTGATAGAGAGAGTACACAGAGCGAGAAAGAGAGGGAGAAGCAGACTCCCTGCCGAGCAGAGAGCCTGATGCGGGACTTGATCCCAGGACCCTGAGAACATGACCTCAGCTGAAGGCAGACACAACCGACTGAGCCACCCAGGTGCCCCCCCATTAGTACACCTATATGTTCTTTATATGTAATTCTCTACTTTATGAGATCCCGGTCTCTCAGCCAAGTTATTTTGTTCTAACTGGAACAGTAATAGAGAGAGAGAGAAAAAGGGAAAAAGACTAAGCTCGGGGTGGTGGGGAGTAGTGAAGGACAATGCTTCAGACCTCCCTGATTGAAATCTTAGTTCTCTGATCACTTTAAGAGTTTTGTAAAATTATTTTATTTTAAATGTCACACCCAGAGAAGAACAACAAAGTGATGAGTTTCCGTTTCAATAGAAAGTGGCTTTTGACTAAATGACAAAAACCTGCAACACTTAGCCTGTGCATCCCAGAAAACATGCTGTTTTCTGTGCATGACCAGGAGAGAAGCAGTCATGGGCAGGAGCCCATGGCCTGCATGAGATGCAATGAGTGTTCACTTGTGCTTCTGAGAAGCCGGACTCTGGAGACCCTGGGGCCCCAGCCAGCATCAAGCTAATGGAAACCAAAAGTGCATTTGAATCCTTGCTGCTTAAATGCAGTCTAGTCTACCTGCTTCCTTCAAGAAGCACTCATAAAGTCAATCCCAGCCTGCCAGAGACCCTGACTCTAAAGTGCCCTCCTAAATCATGTTCACTTCAGTGGATTAAAAAGAATTACAGTTTCCCCCACTAGCTGAAGATAGAGCATTCATATGAAATCATTTGTAAGCCAAAATTGTGTAATGCAAAGAGTATCCCAGCTTTCCGAGAGCTCACCTTGCACTACTACTTCACTTGGAAGAGAGACCTACCCTAGTACAGTAAGGTTTTTTTTCGGATACATTAAGATCCTCTCCAGATTAGCAAAAACCATTCTAGGTCTTTCGTAAAAGCCAAGTGGCTTGTACCGCAAACTTTGAGAAAGCAGGGGGTTGCCTGCACCTAACTTCTTACACATTCTTCTTTGTAAAGAAAGTACTTCAAAGCTGAGGGACACAGTAACACCCATGGGACTTATCAGATGACAAGCTGACAGGATCTCGGATGATGAATTCATTTGGTATGCAGTTGCCTATCTGTCTGATTTGGACTCCAGCTTCCCTAAGAAAATTATCCAGATTTCTGCTGTGCCAAGGAACCTGTTTGTTCAAACACATTGAGCTCCCATCCCTGCCAGTTTTCACAAAACAGGCGGCTCTGCTGGGGGGGAGGAGAGGGAGGGTGAGGTGGGGGGGTGTATCTCACAGAGGTAGGAATTACAGAAAGAAGGCTGCCAGCCTCTCCGTGGGAGACCATTCAACTCTATCTCAGCCTTGGAGCAGAACAAAAAGCAAGGTAGCTTTAATGCTTCTCTGCCAGAAGAAATACCAGGGTGGCTCAAACCCTGTTGCTGCTCAGAACTAAGGCTGCGTGTTTATAGGTGGGGTAGTGGGAGGGTGAGAGAAAAAAAACATTCTATTTGGATCAAGTGTTGAGTTTTTTTTTGTTGTTGCAGAGAGCTCTTACAACAAAGATACACATGGCTAAGCCTTGGCTTTTAAAAAGATCACTCACAAGCCCCATTTCTGAAGAACCAAAGATACACAGTTAGTTACGTGTGTGATGTTTAATTGAACTTCTGTTAGGTTCATTGATGTATCATCATAAAATACCATCACTGTGAAAAAACAATATGAGGAGTGTTATTATCTAAATGAAAAAGGAAAACTCGAGGCTTTTCATGTTTAAAAAAAAAAAAAAAAGATTGGATCACAGATCTGTTTGAACACTGAAATAATTAGATTTTATTGTAGTAAAGACTTGGCCAAGTTATAGTCTATAACTGCCACAGTGGTGATGACAGTTCTGCATCCCTCCTGACTTGTACATTGCCGTCAGAGTGGTGCCTTCATGATAGCATGCACCCACTACACTACTGGACAGTGTTGGTGGCATCCCATTGGCCCCACTGCCTCTGTAATGTTCTGGTCTAGGAGTGGGGCACTGGAAATCACCTGAAAGGAGAAAATGAGCCAATTATCCTGCAATCTTCAGTGACTCAGTGTAGTGAGCCCTCCATTACATGCGAAGATAAGAATTCTTACTAATGTGTTTGTAAATGGCCTCTGGATGGTACACTTTTTTCCCAGCATCTCAGGTTAGTGTCAGCTGCTATGATACAGTCAGAAAATTAGATGTGTTACTTATCCATGTGCACTATTATGAGAGTTTGTGACTCAACCTCTGTATCAGGTCTAAAAAGTACATTCATAGGCTGCAGATAAGAACAGTGGTGATTAAGGAACATGTATGAAGAATTAGGAGATCCTACTGTCCCTAAGGGTAAGTTAGAAGGCTAGTTGAAACTAAGATGCCATACCTTATTGCTGGGAGAATTCTTTCTTGAAAATGAAGTGCATTTGAAATGATGATCTATTAGTGAAAAGGTTTGCAAAACCAGGCAAAAAAAGATTGACCAAACTCATATACTAGAGTGTGGAGTCGATAATGATGTGGAGAATTTCAAGTTGCCATGGAGACGTTCTCTGGCTTGTTGGCTGTGATGCTGCACCCCATCAGAAGCCACCACTCTCTTCTAAACTCAAAAATGAATTCAGCTATTCAGGGGGGATTCATGGACCTTCTACCATGTGCCTAAAACTATAGGGTGGGGAAGGTCAAAGCATAGGCCACAGCATAGGCCCTGCTGAATGTGTACCAGCTACAGAGCTGCCCACATGCCAGGACTTAGCCCTACAGCTCAGGAGGTAATTAAATGTCTAAAAGTGTAATGTAAACAGGAAGGGGCATCCAGGAAGGACAGAGATGAGCATGGATCAAGTTACCAAGAGGATCTCACAACATAAGAACTTGGGGGAGTGGTAACTCATAGAAGGAACTCAGTGAATATGCACGAAGTGAGCAGAGTATTCCAGGTGGGAGGAAAAGGATGAGCAGAGAGGTTCTAAGACAGAGATGGCATGTAAACACCACAGCAAGGAAGACACCCATGGCTGTGGTTGAGGGCCTTGGGGAGTCATTGGTACAGTTCAAGAGTTAGGCAAGATCTTTGGCGGGCTGAACTGAGATTGATTCTTTGGGAGCTGGAGATTGATTTTAGGTCTATGAGTAGGATGGTGATGTAATGAAAGCCATGTTTTACAAACACAGTCAAGGTTTGTTAAAGCTCAGGATAGGTTGGAGGGAAGTAAAACTGGAGGTCAATAGAGGTGATGAAAGCCAGGCCTGGGTGGTAGATGTGGTCCATAAGGAAAGGAAGGATCTTTACAAGGAGAATGCGCTCACAACATCTGATAACAGGGAAGAGGAATAGATGAAGATACCGGAACTCCTCTCCTGAGCAGATAGGCTCTGTGAACTCATCTGAAGCTCAGGAGTCAGGTCTGGGTGTGGGCTAGAGGTAAGGTCTGCCCTTCTATGCTGGGACATTTAGCAACAACACAACAAAAAATAATGGAGAAGATTCTTAGGACAGTGCAACTATTCTCTATGATACTGTAATGGTGAATAAACATCTTTATACATTTCTTATACCCCACGGAATGCACAAGACCAAGAGTGAACCCTAATGTAACTATGGACTTTGGGTGGTAATGACAGGCCAGTGGAGGTTCATCAGTTCTAACTAATGTGCCTCTCTGGTAGGGGATGTTAAGGAAGGTAAGAGAGGCTGGTGGGAGAGGGGCAGGAGGTATTTGACAACTCTCTATACTTACCATTTAATTTTGCTGTAAACCTAAAACTGCTCTGAAACATGAAGTCCATGAAAAAACAAAAACAGTAGCAACACGTATTTAAATTTCAGAATTGGAGTCTAAGACCAGTATTCAAAAGTCAGTGTTCAAAGGTCAATGCGTGGGCAAGGAAGGGAAAACCACATGTAAAGTCAACTAAAACCCATTCAAATGGAAGAAGTGTGAACATCTAGGAGATGAACTAGAGAAACAGAGCCAGTAGGAGCAGGGCCTTCCTATGAAGGACACCTCAGGCCCCACTGCCATGGAGATCCCCACTCCCAAGATGAAGGAAAGGTTTCAGGCCTAACGGCAAGAATGATAGAGGGATGGTGAGCCAAAGACGGGGAGTTTCATTTTACACATTAAGGAAATTGTGTAACTATGTCCCTTATTTCTTTGTTGGGAAAGTTAAATATTCTCAGCACATTACCACAGTAATACAGTGTTTTATGGGGAAGTAAAAGAAAACCAAGGTCCTTTTCTCACCTCCATCATTTGCACTTGAAACTAAATGGTTTGTTTATTTGTTTAATTGATTAAAACCATTAAGATGAGGATAAACTTTTGGGATTGTCACGGTGCACATGGCATTTCTAAGCATTTTTGATAATCCCCTTTGAGTAAAAGGATTCTCTGACCACCTAATATTGCGGTAAGGGAAAAGACCAATTAGAATCTGAAAGAGGAGCGTTCAGAATAAGCATGTAACAATAGGTGAGTCATTCTGTGATTAATATCACTATTTACATCTTACCTCTCGTTTGGGGAGTCCTGGCTTATATTGGATATTCATGAATAGATCAAGTTTATTGATTATATAAAGACCCATAATATAAAAAAGTATATGTGTACCTAGAGTATGCAGATTTTTAAAAATCTATCAGACTAAGCATAAAAGGTACTGTCTGATGAGTAGCTTAGCATAACTTGGAGTCATTACACACACTCGGATCTGTCTCTGTATGAATTACCTTCATCTCCCAGCAGAGTTAGTGCTGGCCAGGGTTATTGCTTTAATAATGCACATGTCTGCTGTTAATGTTTACCAGCTAGCTAATCAGAACTCTGGAGAATACATGCCATGTTTGCATTGTTACAAGGTAGACATCACTTTACAATTAACTTCATTACAACTGGAATATAATGATACAGTGTTACTTCTTTTCATGTTCCACAGGGAAACCCTAAAATAATTATATATAGATACATGCAACTGTATTTATGCATATAATGACATGTACTTTCATAAGAATACATAAACATACATCCATACATGTCCATACAGTTATTATTAGGTATATTTATGATCTTTACATTAAAAAGGGATTGTTGTATACAAATATTGTGTAAAATAAGATTTTTTACTTGTTTTCTTAACCATGCAATAAGAAATCTGATTCATAAATTAGGCACTGGGGAACCATGTTAAAATCACTATAAATGTAAACTATCTGCATATATTGAGTGTGTTTTTAATAGCTAATTTAAGAGAAAAAGAATTGTGATATTTCACATATACACAGTAATTTGGGAATGCAAAAGTGCTTGATTCTATATTAAACAGACTTTGAAAATTGTGATTCAAGTTTGAGTAAAAGGGAAGAATATTTTCAAAAGATCTTGCACTTACACAATAATGGCATTTAATATTCTCTCCTATAGGCCACGCAGTGCAGATTATTTTATGCAAGAAGCTAAACGGATGAAGCATAAAGCAGATGCAATGGTAAGACCCTTTTCTCTCCAGATATGTTCTTCCAAATTATGTTTGTACTGCAGCTTCATCACTGGGGCCATATAACTGGGGTAATTATAAAATCTATTACAAGGATGGCTGGGTCTGTTAAATGGAGAAATGTTTATATAATCAAGTGTTCATAGCCCAATAAATTATGACTTCAACCAATAATGTCTGACTGGGAGAAAGTCCTGGATAAATGAATATTTCAATTTAGTTCTAAAGTTTGAATAGTAACTAGAGGCAATGGAGTCAGTGGGTGGTAGTATTTTGTTCCTTTAAAAAAAAAAAATCTAGGTTTGCATTTTTCTTTCTTATTAGCCTGGCCAGCCCTTGGCTTGGTCCCAGGATCAAATCCCTTTTCAAAAAGACTCCTGTTTTGCCTGTCTATCTGCCAAAATTAATACTTCCTCTGAAACTGTATAACACAGAAACTATTATGCTGCATATAAGACCCTAAAGTCACCATGACTTGATGTTTAAAAAAAAAAATACAACTTAGTTAGATAATCTCCTGTCTTGGAAAGCTTGACTATTCCAGGCAAGACATAGAAAACTTCTAACTTTTTCTATGAGTAATCACATTGTTGTTCCATCTTACGGTCTCCTCCAAAGAGACTTTTTCCTACCTAGTAATTCCAGTTCTGTTCCCCTCCAGCATTCCTAACTGGCATCAGGGTGCTGCAGATGAATAAGGCATTTCAAATGCCCTTCAGGGTATTATTCCAGTGTTGAAGATGCTGAAACCAGAAGCGTACTCCTCCCAGTGCTAGTGATGTTGCCAATCAAACATTTATTTGTAAGAAGATCTCTGCCTAGGGACATGGGGTTGCAGGGGAGATAAGCAGAGTTATCAGAAAATAGACAAAGGAAATGGAAGGTCTAGTTCTTCTCCTCACAACCCCACAATGTGGTGGAGAGTTCTTCACCTGAAGAAGCCGATGCCTGGTCACTATTAAAGAAGAGCACCGAATGTTAAAGCAGAGTGGGATTTTCCTCCTGAATCACCCAAGGTTTACCAAGATCATTCCTTCTGGTCGTGTTACCAAATGTGGCCTTGCCTATCAACATGCTGTTCCATCCAAGCTGATGCCCTCCCAGCCTCTGAGCACACCTCACTCATCCCAGTGCAGGCTCCTGCAGCCACAGAGCCTCACACAGACACTCACAGCTACTCACACCTCCAGCTTCCTCACTAAACCCAGCCAAATCATACCCATTCCTTCCTACTCTCATTTTCAGGTCTCCCCCCGAGGCCTCCGCAGCCCCTCTGAACCCCTGACTTGCTCCCTTCCTACCATCTCTTTGCATTGGACTTTTGGCTTTGCATTTTCTCAGTTAATCACAGACTGCCTTGTACTTTGAACTATATTGTGGGTGCACGTTTTTTCTTTTCAGATATATTCTGGGTTCCTGGAAGGAGCTTTTGTGAATCAAGTGCACACTACACAGAACTGGGTGCTGTAGAAAATACTTGTTGAATGAAATGAACTCCTTGGTCTGAAAGCATTGCCAAGAAATATTCCTCTATGGCCTATTAGATTTATAAGCTGTTTAAAAACTTGGTTTGCCATGGAGGGAGGGTTTTGCTCTCCATTGGTGTTTTCTACAGTATCCACTATGAATGAGAATTGTTTTTAGAGGCAAGACCTAGTATAATAGAGTATTTGTGTAATTCTGTTTGTGTTGATGAATGAGTATGTGAAAACTGGGAAGATTATACAATCCAAATTTAGAATACGTAATTACCACAGAGAGTAACAATATATGAAAGTAGGAACTTGATATGTAAGTTCAGATTTATGAGATGCTGATTTCCTCCTCAGTGATGTGGGAGGAAATTAGCATAAATTGGACAACTTGAGGTCATCCCCCAAGTTTTTTTTTTCTTATTTAGCATAGCATGGAGGGACAAGGATGGAAGTTGCCCAGCAATTACGGGTTAGAAAGAGAAAGAGAAATTAGAGCAACCGTGTAGTTCTGACCAATTCTGATTGGCAGCTGTTGTATGGATTTGGGACATAGCTGTCTGTAACCATTCATTCACCTACCCTCAGCCAGTAGCAATTTGTGAAAATAACTAGAGAAGGAAGCATTCTATTTTTTTCTTCTCTCGGCTCCATTCACAGGATTTTGGAACTCAAAGTCGGGTTTCTCAAATAAAGCATATAGACTATGTGACAGTGCTGTTTAAAAAAAAAAAAATTGTACTTAGGGAAGACACTCTATTAACTCTGTTGATCAGGTGGAAAAGTTTGGGAAGGCTTTGAACTATGCTGAAGCAGCTTTGTCATTTATTGAGTGTGGAAACGCAATGGAACAAGGCCCGATGGAGTCGAAATCTCCTTATACAATGTATTCGGAAACAGTAGAGCTCATCAGGTAAGCACTTTGTCTTGTTGGGGAAGTGGAGGGGGTAAGGAATGTATGTCAGTTCTCTGAAAACAGAGAAAAGAATCCCAGCCTTCACTATCAGCTACCAAGAACTAAGGTTCATCCTCACAAAGAGGAATGTAAGATTTTGCAAGGCACTTTAACACACCCTGCTTCCTTTGCTTTCTTTGTGAGTGAGTAGGAGAGCTCTTCTAACCCTCGATTGCTACAGAAAGAAAGCTGAGTCCAAGTGAGATGTGACATGCCTACCTCACCCAGGTGGGAGTGGCAGATTTTGAACTGATTTCACCTTTATACTGTCTTTTTTAAAAAAAAAAGTCTGATTCAGGTTAGTATCATAAAAATCCTAACTCTATCAGTAAATGATTCAGGAGTATTCAATGAGAGAAAAGATTCAGGGGTATTTTAGGAAAGGAAATCTTTCCAGTGATATGCTGTCTCAGAGGATACTGATGTTTTGGTCTTAGACCTGAATAGGAACACCATCCCTCACCTGCAGTGAGACATGTAATGTGAACAGAAGCAGGGTTCTAACATGGGCACATCAAGGGATTGGTTGGGAGACTCTTGTCTTCCATCATGGAGACCCAGAAATATACATCTTTAATGTGTTTTTAAGGAACCCTTAAGGAAATCTCATCCATGAACCATACTGAGAACTTTGTCATACAGTTTATGTCTCTAGTTAATTCAACTGCTTGGATAATATTTAATACCCACAGGTAAAACTATTCTTCTCCAAAACTAACTTTAAGAGACTTTTCTAATTCTGGAATTCTTTGCAACCTAAGATTAGGTATTTACTCTGTCACTCCAGATGAAAGATTTCTAGCCATCTTAGGTCATAACCTTTTTGATCTGCATTGGCCCAAAGATGCAAGTTGGTATTGTATACCACTTTCCTTCAGTAAGTAGTTTCCAACCTTTGAAACTGTCATCTCAGTATCAGAGTACACGTCATCTTCATAAAATACCTCTTAATAATGTTTTTTAAAAATTTTTTAATGTTTTGAAAGTCAACACTGTTCAGTCACTTTTCTTATTAAAATATTTCTACTATATCAATGTATTGGTGATTTCCTCATTCTATTTTCTTTTTTTTTATTTTTAATTTTTTATAAACATATAATATATTTTTATCCCCAGGGGTATAGGTCTGTGAATCGCCAGGTTTACACACTTCACAGCACTCACCAAAGCACATACCCTCCCCAATGTCCATAACCCCACCCCCCTTCTCCCAGCCCCCCTCCCCCCAGCAACCCTCAGTTTGTTTTGTGAGATTAAGAGTCACTTATGGTTTGTCTCCCTCCCAATCCCATCTTGTTTCATTTATTCCTCATTCTATTTTCTTAAATGGCATGCTCTTTTTGTCAGTGAAGGCAAGAAATCACCATAGTAAAATACTTAAAATTACTCTAAGAGATCCTAGATTCTTCCATTGCTTCCTCAGAATAAGGCACAAACTCATATCCACAAGCACGTAAGAAAATGGTGACACTGGATGGGCACAAAGAAGTAAGGTGCCCTAGAATGCAAGTATGCAAGTGCCTCCAACACAGGGAATTGGGAGGGGGTGTTCTGGTTTGTTTGTTGATATATCCCTAATCCCTGGAACAGTTCCTGCAATGTAGTATGTGCTCAATAAATATTTGAATGAACAAATAAGTCGGAGGGCCTATGGTGAACTGGAGTGTGCATGACCCCCTTTAAGGCATTCAAATTTTAAAAAATAAATAAACAAATGCAAACAACAATAAAGCCTGATGTCAGTCAAATACACCTGGAGGTGTGATGTGCTACACTTGCTCCACACCAGGGTTAGGACTCTGGTGTGTTCACTGATGCACGTGTCATTGCATGTTGGAGAATATAATCTATCTTCTAGATAACTCAGACTGAATAGAATCCCTTAAACCACTTAGAAAACTAAGACAAAGAAATTTTTCTTATCTGAGTTGGAAAATAACATTAATTCACCACCTTAAATCTGCATGTTGCCAACCAGGCTTAAGATTCTTCTCCCACACTGAGAAACACCGGGAGCTGGGAGCACTGGCAAGGGAGATCTCCTCACAACTGTCCAGCTCAGGGTACCCTCTTTGTCCCCAGAGGTGGAGAATTCCTTTCTCCCCAAGAGATACCAAGCACCACAAATCAAAATGGCACCACAAAGACTCTGAAAATTAAATTGTAATTGGAACTACAGCCCAGAAGTAGGCCAGACCTACCTGCTAAACCTAAACAGTGTGACTTCCTTTTAAAAGAGAAGATTTAGATAGGATCCAGGGTCTCCTAACATAAGAGCCAAATGTCCAAGTTACAATAGAAGCTCACTCATCATACCAAGAAACAAGAAATGACAACTGGAATGAGAAAAGATAGCCATTTGACACCAATCACCAAGAAGAATCAGACACTGGAATAATCTAACAGGGATTTTAAAGCAGCCATCATAAAAATGCTTCAACAAACAATGATAAATTCTCTTGAAAGAAACAAAAAATCAAAAATCTCAGCAAAGAAATATGTTATTTTTAAAAAAGAACTAAACATAAATTGCAGAAATGAAAAAGATAGGAGAAACAAAAATCTCACTGGATGGGCTCAGTAGTAGAGTGGAGATGTGTTGGTGTATAACCCTTTCAAGAGCTTCCCATATGTAATCTGAATCTTCCTCCTACACATTGTGAGTGGGTAGACACAGGGGGAAAGGGGCAGACCACTCCAGTTTGGTGGGTGGCAGGTTAAATAAGCAAAGAGAACTTACTCGGGTGGCCAGAAGATGAATGGATCCCTGCACCTGCGCACCAGATCTTAAAGTTTATATAGAGGCCTTAAATGGGCTCAGCCAATACCCTGTGCAGATATTCTCCACGCCATATCACTATCTCAAGGTGTATCCTTGCAGCAGCCTCTGGGAGCAGAAAAGGAAGTAGAACCCACATTTCAAGGACAAGGGAGGAGGTGAAGAGCCTCCAGTGACCTGGGACCAGCTCACAGGGTCCAGGTCAACTGGCAGTCACAGCTTTTTGAAGACCTTTCTCAACAAAACAACAGAGGATAGAATTAGTGATCCTGAGAACAGAAAATAGAATTTACCTAACATGCACAACAAAAAGAAAAGAAACTGAAAGAAAAAATGGATAGATCCTCAAGCACAGGGACAAAAGATCCAACGTGTGTATCATTGTAGTCTCAGGAGAGGAAGCAAGTGCGGCTCAAAGAGTATTTGAAGAAGTAATGGCTGAAACTTGCCAAGTTTGGCAAAAGACATAAACCTACAGTTATAAGAAGCTGAGAAAAAACCCAAGTAGGACAAAACAAAAAAATGCATGCCAAGACACATCATAACAATGTTTCTGAAAACTAAAAACAAAAACCAAAAAATCCTGAAGATAACAGGAGAGAAATGACACATAACCTGTAGGGGAGCATCAGTTCATATGACAGCAGACTTCTCATCTGAAACCACGGAGGAAAGAAGAGAGTGGCATGACATTTTTCAAGTGCTGAAAGAAAAAAACCCTCAACCTGTGAATTTTAGATTCAATGCAACTTCATTATACAGGGATGAAGAGGAAATAAAAATATTCTCCAACTAAGAAAAACAAAATGCTTGTTTTTAACCTATGAAGATTGACTAAAGGAAGTTCCTCAAACAGAAAGGAGATGACAAATGAAGGAATCTTGAAGCATCAGAAAGGAAAAAGAACAACAGAAGAACAGAGATAAGGATTCATGTCATAAACTATCCTCCTCATGAGTTTTACAAATCCTATTCAGTGATGAAAAGAAAAATTATACCACCAGCTGATATTCAAGATAACATTATTTAAAAGGGAGTAAAGTAAAGGGACCTAAAAGGAAATAAATTCTCCACTCTTCACTCCAATTGGAACATGTTAACACCAGTGAATTTCAGTAAGGCACATATGCATTTGTAAGAAACCAAAGCAACTACTAGGAAAACTGTGCACAGAGATAGAGACCTTACAAATCTGCATGGTGGGGAGCTAGTATAATAACAGTAACATTTCTTAAGTATTTACAGTGAACTCTACCCATACATCCTTTCAACAGTGCTATGTGATCAGCAATATTAGTCTTATTTTATTGGTAGGGAAATTGAGGCTAAATTCCAATTTGAACCCAGAACTTTCTGACCATTCACCTACTGTCTCAGCTCTCTCAAAAAATCTGCAAGTAACTTGGTATATTATTGGGAGAATGGGATGACCATAGTCCCCTTGGTTTAGAGAAATAAGAGGGATTACGTAAAGTGCATAAATGCCACTAGTTGTGCACATGGGACACTTACGCAGCCATCAAAGTAAGAGTTCCTGAATAATGAAAGAGGCGTAAATCCAAGCATTCATCTGAGTACAGGGAGTGAACATTTTTCTGGATATTGGTTTAGAAGGATTGAACTTCACTCCATCTTGTCAACCACTCAGCCATAAGTCTAAATTAGTAAAAATGGATGTGTCACCTTGACTCATCTTGTATTACTCTCAACTGTCTGTAGCATTTGGACTTGTATTGTTGAGGAACAGAAACTGTCTAGATGGTCCTAAAAGTTATTTTGTTCTAGTTGTCATAGTAGTGTCATGCTTCGGGGAAAATGGGGCTACTTCAGCTAGCTTTTAAGAAAGAATTAACAAATGGGGCACCTGGGTGGCCCAGTTGGTTGGGTGCCTGATCTCAGGGTCCTGAGATCAAGCCCCATGTCGGGCTCCATGCTCAGCGGGAAATCTGCTTGAGATTCTCTCTTTCCTCTCCCCTCCCCCCTCCCTCTTTAGAGAAGGCAGGAAGGGAGGGAGGGAGGGAAGAAGGAAGGGAGGAAGAGAGAAAGAGAAGAGAGAGAGAATTAACAGCAAGTACTATGAAAAACTAAGTATTGGGCAAAGAGAACTTCAGTCATAAAAGATGTTTTATTATTAATGAGAAAGCTTCTTTAAAATTTCTTTTGTTGTTGTTGGTTTTTTCCCCCTAGGTATGCTATGAGACTAAAAACCCATTCAGGCCCCAATGCAACACCAGAGGACAAACAATTGGCTGCATTATGGTGAGTGCATAATATCAGCTTAAAACACCTTTCTCGGGGCGCCTGGGTGGCTCAGTAGGTTAAGCCGCTGCCTTCGGCTCGGGTCATGATCTCGGTCCTGGGATCGAGTCCCGCGTCGGGTTCTCTGCTCGGCGGGGAGCCTGCTTCCTCCTCTCTCTGCCTGCCTCTCTGCCTACTTGTGATCTCTCTCTGTCAAATAAATAAATAAAATCTTTGAAAAAAAAAAAAAAAACCACCTTTCTCAGCCTTGTATATGTTCATTGGTAAACCAGGTGCTGAAAGGCATACGTTTTTCTAGTGTCTTCTGACATGCAAAACCAAATGCAGTTCTAATGGTGACCAGGGAGAGTCCTCACTGTTTCTTGTTGCTATACCATGCATGATCTGAATTCACAGTGATTGAGAATCAACAGGTCCATTACACAAGAATAATTGTTACTCTATGTGATTGTGTATGTCTCTGTGTGTGCCTGTGTGCACACATGCATGTACCTATCCGTGTGTAGGTATGCACACCCAACTTTAAAATCAGGTAGGTCTGTGCTTTAATAATTTGAATGTGAATTGTGCCAAGTGTCATTTTTCTTGTTTAACACTTTAGACACAATCAAAATAATCCATTTGTCTATGTACATGTGGGATTAGTATGACTGAATCAAGATGATGGGCTGAAGTTCTCAACACATCAGTCTAAGGAACAAGTTCATTACACTGTAATAATAGAAGAATTTCTTTTAAACTGTTCCAATATGTAATAGATCTTTTGTATATCTGTAATGATTACAGTGGTACTAATTATGTGAGGATAATAGTTTTCCCCATTACATTTCCTTGGGACATCTCATCCCACTCTCCCAAATCACAGGACACCTACCTGTAGAAATCCAACATTCTTTGCTCTATGGTGATTCACTCCACTCTAGAACCTAATCTACAAGGCGGAGAATCAAGTGTCAAGGAATGTAACATCAACATACACAGAAGAGAGTGTCCTCGGGTAGTTTTCCATCATCTGCAATCTGATGTGCTCAGAAGAGACTAGAAAGTTATATGTGGTATGTTGGCATTCCAGCATGTCAGCACCAGATCTGAGGTAGCAAATAATTATGAGTGAAAAGCTCCAAGGAAAGGAGGGTATGTCTCAGGAAAGGCTTTCTGCGTTCTTTTCAAAGTTCAATACTAGGATTAACAAATTAATAATGATTAATAATACTTCATATTATATAAGATAGAATACTAATATGTAAATAATAAATATAAAACAATAAAATAATAACTACTCTCAGCATTGAATTCTTTCTGCTTATAAGACATTTGTACCTGTTATTTTATTTGAACTACTTCTAGTCCAGTAAAGTAGTTTAAAAATAAAGGGAATACAAACAGGTAAAGAGCTATTCTTTCAGCTAAGCCAACACTGCTGAGGTCCTGGGCACCAGGGGGCAGTCAGAAAGGAAGGTGGCTCCGGCCAGAGACTCACCCAGCCATGGTGAGAGCTGTGTGTTAGCACTCCCTCACTCCTCCCATGGAGAGAGACTGCCCTCTAGTGGCAGAAGAAGAAAATGGCCTGTCCCTTAGCACCAAGAAAGAAGCAATAAAGCGAGGATCTAGTGTAAATGTATTTATGGTGTACTCCTTAGAATTTTGAATTAGATCTTTTGAACACAAGGAAAGTCAGATACTTAGCAGACATAAACATAAGTATAATAGTATTTCGTACACATAATCGTGAAATAAATATGGGGTGCCTTCGAACAACAAGAGTTTTTGTTTAAGTCTTGTTGGCAGAGGACACACTCATGCTCCCAGCACCCATTTCTCTCTTTCCGCCTCAGTTACCGCTGCCTGGCTCTCCTGTACTGGCGGATGTTTCGGCTCAAAAGGGACCACGCTGTGAAGTATTCAAAAGCACTTATCGACTATTTCAAGGTATTGTCTGACTAGTGGGCAGCATTGTTGCTTGTGCCCAGTGGTCTCCCGGTCAAGGACATTTTTGAGGAGCCTAGTAGAATCCCTGGCTTTGGGGGGCATACAGGACCCCTCTGATATCAACAGTAACCCCCTTTATGATGTATTCACGGTGTTCAAGTCCCAGAAAATGACCTTGTCAGCCTGTCTAATTTATCCCCCTGCCTTGTGTCCAAGTACTTTCACAGTCTCAAGAGAAAGAAGATCCAATTACCCACTCCAGTGTCCTAGGAAACTCCTCTTCATAGCTAACAAATTCCTCATGTTCGTTTACAGCTTCTTCCTCTTGGAAGTAACTACTTAGAACTTCCTCATAGCTCCCTCCAGTAGCTCATTTAATTTTTAGTAAGGGTGTTGTTTTAAATGACAAGAAATGGCTCAATGGAATACAGAGGCACTAGGACAATGGCAGTAGGTAAATATAAGGGTAGAATTGGAAACCAGGCTAACTTCTACCTATCTCAGGAAATGAAATCATTTTCACTGGGGGAATGAAAAAAAAAAATCTTATCTGCTGTACTTGTGAAATGGACATGAAGTTATAATTCATTTGAGATTTCTCGGTCTCCTTGCTGTCCATTTATCTTCAGAAACAAGAAATGTATACCACTTCCACCTCTAAGAACCATTTGTCAGATATACACCATCATTTAGTTCCTTTAATTTACTGCCCAACCTCCACTTCTTAGAGATCACCTCTGTTGACCAGGCTGTGTTGGAGTTTCCATGGGCCGTGTCCAGCATGCCACCGGTTTCCTGGTCAAGCATGTAGAGTAACCAGGTGCTAATGCAAGGAGAGAACTGTTTTGACACATTGACCGTTCTGTGTCATAATGACAAGAACAGACACAAAGCCTATTCCTTTACTTTGGGGGCCTAAGGCCAAGAGAGGTTGTTTCCAAAATGTCAGAACCTAAGAGCTAATACTGAAGAGCATTATTAGAGTTTTTTTTTTAAATGCTTGAATAAAAAAGGAATCTGAATTCTGCAAGCCACAGAGCTAACAACAGAACTTTTAAGGGATACAAAAATTTCTTAGCACGTATGAATGCCATTCATGAATATGTACAGAATGGGCAAAGAACACAACATAAACATCTGGGTTTCCCCTCCAGAGGTTATTAGTATTTATCCTTAATTAAAAGCCATTTAAATGGTACTTAATGTTCAGAGATTATAGGAGTGCCTGGGTGGCTCAGTCAGTTGAGCATCTAACTCTTGATTTCAGCTCAGGTCATGATCTCAGTGTTGTGGTTTTGGGCCCTGCCTCAGGCTCTGTGCTTGGCATGGAGACTGCTTAGGCTTCTCTCTCTCCCTCTTCCCTTGCTCTTGAAAGAAAAGAGGGGGTCAGGGGGGAGAGGTAGAGGGTAGAAGGGAAGGAAGGAAGGGAGGGAAGAAATCTTAAAAAAAAAAAAAGTTCAGGGATTATGAAAGCTTCAGGCGGCGATGATAATTTGTCCATAAAGACTGTGTTTTATCAATACTGAGCTGCCTCTGAAAAAAAAGACTTGGTTCTTGCATATGTTTTTACAGTCACAGGGCTTCCTGGTAATAGAAGAGGCCTGAGGGCAATTCCCCAATTGCAACCTGTTAGGCCATTTCTTACCATTTTGGTAACACCTCCACTAAAAACTAAAAATCACTCACCACTTCCTAGAGTCCTTTTTAACCAAAAGAAACACCTTGTCTCTGGGGAACCACACTCAGGCTGTTTTAGAAAATTCACATCAGTATCATAAAGACCATTCTTTTTTTTTACTAGTCCCTTAAAATTACGTGCAAGAACACATTATCAGGCTTTCAGAGGGGAAATCTGTCTGTACATTTAGCGACTTTCCTTGCCACAGGCAGAACTTCTTTTCAATGCGTGATGCAGACAACCAGTTCATGTAACACAACATCCTAAATCAAAATATTCAGATTAATCAGTTTTTGAATACTCTGTTAAGGACATATATTTTAATCTTTCTTTTAGAAAAATTCAATAGCAATTTCCTTCAAGAGAAATAATTTTAAGCTTCATAAGTCAAAACAATAGAATTTGGTGTCTCATATATTTTCAGGCATTAAATGTATGTCAGTGGTTTCTGTAGATATGCCCTACATTTAAATATAAGGTGTTCTCAATGGGGTGGTAGGTATGGGGGGTACTCCTGCTGGTTTTTTCCTTTTAAGGAAAATTAAGCTAGTTGAAAAAATTTAGGCTGGCTTAGGATTCAACAGACCCTCAGGATTATTATTTAATTTGGTACATAGAATTTGGTGCATGAAAACCCAGGCTGTGGAGTAAATTCTCCATTATAGCCCACTGTGAAATCCAGCAGGCCATGCACCTACCCCCCACTAGCTTCCAGAAAAAAAAAACAGTAGCCTAGTAATTTTAACTTCCCAGATTCAGTTTCTCTGAGTCTTCATTTTATCTGCAGTCTTTGCCATTACTTCTCTCAGCGGTCACCTAAGAACATGTTACTATCAGCTGTTTAAACTTAAACAGATGGACTCACTGTTAACATTTTTATTTTCCTGCAGAATTCATCTAAAGCTGCCCAAGCCCCATCTCCATGGGGGGCCAGTGGAAAGTAAGTGCATTTCTCCAAAGTAAAGGTGATAAATGAGACACGGCATGATACTGGGCCATGTGTTGCTTTGCTTACAGTAGTGGGGGGTGGGGAAGGGCTGTTCTACCTCACCCGGTACCAACCTCCACACTCTTGTGTTTTTCTACACTCTCATCTTCCAGGAGCACTGGAACCCCATCCCCTATGTCTCCCAACCCCTCCCCGACCAGCTCCGTGGGATCTCAGGGGAGCCTCTCCAATGCCAATGCCCTGTCCCCTTCAACCATCGTCAGCATCCCACAGCGCATCCACCAGATGGCAGCCAATCATGTCAGCATCACCAACAGCATTCTCCACAGCTATGACTACTGGGAGATGGCAGACAACCTGGCCAAGGAGAACAGAGGTGTGTACCTCCAGGGAATGTGTGTGTGTTTCCATCACATCTCGGTGAGCCAGCCTGATGCTGGACATCATCAAGCAAGTTTTCATCATTCACCCGAGAAGACGTAATAAGAGTTGTCACTTACTATGTAAAACTTTGCCTGACCTCTCCCCCTCATTCACAGCCTCCTGTGCCTTGACCGACCTTAATGTTGACTGTGGGAGATTAGAGATGGAGGTAGAGATAGTCACGATGCAGGTACATAGAAATGACGTAGACACCTGTATGGATACACACACACGTGCGCATGCGTGCGTGATTTTCCCTTGAGATGGTGAGCTCATTGAAGGTAGGGGTAATCTTCTATTCAGTTTAGTGTTCCCAGCACCTCCACAGTACCTAGAACATAGCTGGGGAGCTGGAACATTGAATGAATGAACTGATTAATTAATGAGGACGAATGTTCCTAGCTACTTACGTGATAGGCACCTACCACTTACCACTGAAAAGGGAGTGTTTTCTAGATAGCAATAAGCTCTATTTCTCTTTAAATAAGGTTTCTCTTTTCACAGATTATAAGACAAACACATGTCTACTGTGGCTAAATTTGTAAAATGTGAAAAACTACAGAGAAAAATATTTTTTAATTATCAGTAATCTTATCACCAAGAAATAATTACTCTTAACATTCTACTGTAGTTTCTTCTAGGCTTCTCCAAATACACACAATCTTACCAAAGTAAGATTGCAGTCCATATGCATCCTGTTTCCATTTAACAATATATCAGGCATTTTTCCATGTCACTCACTTCTTCAAAAACATCTATGATGGTGGTTCTAGAAAACTGTCATAATAGTGCTTATATAGTCATAAAGTATCATGATTTCTCAAAACTGCCCCCTTCTTGTTGGAAATTTATGTCACTTCCAATTTTTTATACTATTACAAATCGTGTCATGATAAATATCTTCATATAAATCGTTGTCCATATTCTGATTATTTTCATCAGAGGGAGAATTTGGGTGTCAACAGGTATAATAGATTCCTTTAAGATACATATTATTATATATCTTAACATATATTATAAACTTTCTCCCAAAAGATTATACCAATTTACTACTCTCCCTCCAGCAGCAGGTGAGAGTGCAAATCTGACCTCACTTTGAAGCCATGAAATGTGAATTTTCAGATGATATCATAAGCTTCTGAGAACAAGACCAGAATGTCCACATTGAGATGAGGAATTAATGGCACAGATAAGTAGATGGGTCCTGAGTACATGAAATTGGTAATAAAACTGGATAGTACATAACACGCATCCCAGAATGCATTTTCATGGTGCCCCATGAAAATCTAATGGGAATGCCAAGGGAGGTCAATGCCAGGGTACTGAGGCCACCAAGAAAGGCTTGTTAGAGGAACTGGTGTGGGACAGGATTTTGAAAAACAAATAGTTTTGTGGCTGATTATGGAGTGGGATGGGCATCACAGGTGAACAAAACAGAAGGGACAGGACAAAATTGACATGGCCAGTTTGGAAGACCCTGAGCGGGCCATGCTCCAGATGGCACTGCCAGCTGTCTACTGGATGTCTCCTACCAGAGGGCTCAGTACTGCACGTCCAGTGCAAAGTCGGCATTGCTTCCCAGACCCACTCCTCCTCCCTTCTTCTGCTCCTGGATTCCTGCTTTAGCTATCCTCCCAGCCACCTGAGGGTCCTCTCTAACCTCTCCCTTGCCTTCACCAGTAGGACTTCATTCAGCATGTATATGAGCACCTCTGAAAAACTTCTCCCAGATACTTACCCTTAAGGTGTTGTTCGGTGATCCAGTTATGACAGCATGAGAGCCATACGAATTTGTCTGTATTAGCCACTACACTGGGATCTCTGGGAGATCTGAGAGCCTACACATTATTCCCCATGGTATACTCCCCTACCTCTGCCCTCCTGTGCCTAGAACAGTGCCTTGGCACCTAATAAATATTGAATGAAAGGACAAACCTAGAGACTGTCTCGGGACTAAAATGTGACTTCAGGAGGATTTTTCAGAACCCTTCTCTGATTTGCCTCCAGGGGACTAGAGCCTCCTCCCTTGGACTCACTCCAGGGGTTCAGCACATACTACAGTTGAGCCCAATATAAGGGGCAACAGAGCCACAACCCCCATCCAGGGTAGGAAGCGTTCATGCACACAGACAATGCAGTCTGAGGAAGTAAATTTTCTTTGCTCTTTGGCTCAGTAATTGTTATTCATTTAAATGAGAAATGGACAATAGAATCCTTTGGATATATAATGAGTTCTCCACCTGTGGATTCTGTTCCAGTGAATGCTCAAGTTGCATGATGGAATAGAGAATCCTTGATTTCTATAAAGACGAGAAAGGGAATTTTTTTTTTTTCTTAAGTCACTCGGGTCTCCCAGGGGAGCACACTTATTAGCCTGTGTGTCACTCAAACAACTCTCTGTATTCCCTAGAATTCTTCAATGACCTGGATTTGCTCATGGGGCCTGTCACCCTGCACAGCAGCATGGAACATCTGGTCCAGTACTCTCAGCAGGGCCTACACTGGCTGCGGAACAGCACTCACCTCTCATAGGGACCTTGCCCATGAGCTGGATTGTGATCGCGTCTCCACAGACGGCTCCATGTGTCTGGACACTGTGCTACTGAAGTCCCCGGCCACAGCATTTCCCAAACTGCGGTGAATATTTCCTCAACATCAAACAATGGTCTTTTCCCAGGGCATGTGTGTTGGTACGTGTGTGTGGGTGTTGAAGAATCTGCCTGTGTGTGTGTAAGATACACAGCTCTTGAGAACACGTTTTCTTCGTCTAGTTTTCGTAATCCCAAACTAGGCAAAGTGAGCAGAGGTTTCTGATTAGAGAATATACACTTACACACATGCACACAAAATCACACACACACACTTTCTGTTTCAAAGCTAAACCATGACTTCTAGAACATTCAACCAAAATCTCATGGGTTAGTTAACCAGGTGCAAGACAGCACACCAAAAGCTTGACTGCCAGTTAAGATGAACCTAGTTCTTACATTGTTGATTACTTTCAGTATTAATATACTATTCCCCCAATTAATTTTTAATTGTGTGTATTTATGGGTAATTGAATAATGAAAAGAAGTCAGTTATTTTTGTGCCTGATGTTTACTAGATTGCATGTGACCAAATACCTTGCCTTTTGTCTATTCCCCACCCCTTCCATCCAACTTATTATCACCTAAAGGCATCATGAGCAAATGGATCAAATCCCACAGGCCTGCCCTCAAAAGCATATGTACATGGCACTGGGATCTGGCAAAAAAGTCAGTGTCTTTGAAAGCTAACCGACACTAAAAGACAGCTGTGCTCGGAGCTCAGTCAAGAGTTGCAAGCTTCTGCATGTGCCATGACAAGCCCACCCAGCACATGTGTTGTTTCTTCCTGCCACTGTGACACGGTGGCCACAGAGCCACATGGCATTCATCAGCCAATATTTTTCAAGTCTTTTCTCTCTGTGATAGCGCTCTTACAAATGTTCTTGGCCAAATTAGGACATTTCCTAGAATGTCTCTTCACTAGGAGTCTGTTTCAGCTGCTTCTCAGGCTGAGAACCATTCGCTATCACGAGACTGATCCTCTCACTCTTTAGGCAGAACACAGTCCTTTAATGCAGTTCAATCTGGGGACTGTGTTTCAGGATTTGATTAGCAAGCTGCTTACTGTGCAGGGTAAGTTATTTTTGCAAAGACCGCTAATCTGTTTGGGGTAGCAGCGACTACAGCATCGTGCTTCCATCCCGAGTGTCTGGTATGTTTATGTATTGCCCTTGATTCCTTTTTTTTTTTTTTTTAAATGAAGTTTACATTTTAGTTTTTTGACATCTTGTTTGTTTACAGTTTTTGTCTGAAACTTTAATAGTCTCTTATCGTGCCCTAGATTTAGTTTTTTTGTTAAATATACTTGGATATAAAAAATACTGGTAAAAAGAAAAATTCCTACAAAAGAGGATAGACCTTGCCATATCCTTAAAAACAAAAATAATGTCCTTGAAGCCTCTCATTTGACAGAATTGCACCAGGATGGTCTGAAAAAGACAGGTGCATGCCGTATATGGAACACTCTGTTTTCCAAGGTGATGGTGGCACAAAACATTTATAATAGATAGTGATATATGCTCCCCCTGATGCTCTTACTGGTTTGGTTATAATGGTCATATTTTTGTCACCTGACCTGTAGGTGGGAAATAAGACTGCTGTAATTCTAAGCACTGATTCAAAATGATTGAGCAACTTTGGTGATCTTAAATGAATCAAAATTAAAAGGGTTCAAAGGGAAATGAAGCCAGTGAAATATTTATAAAAGTTGTATTTGGCTTCAGCCCTGAAGAAGCTAGAAATATTACCGATATTTCTATCTTACTTTTATATGAGGTGTTTCTCACATCCCTTTCACTAGTTGTTGGCAGAGTTCATGATCCCCTCCTATGTTGGAAATTTGAGTCTAATTTAGGAAATTTTGGATTTTTTTGTTTTTTGGAGGACCAAGGCTTATTTCTACTTCTTCTTGCTGAATTCGGATGAAAAGTTGAAACTCTCACGTAAAGGGATGATGAACCTCAGGGTCCACATCATGTATCCCCGGGGTGCTTTCTGGCCCTGCCCATCCTTAAAGTCACAGGTCTTACGGGAGCCCCATGATGTGCTTACCCACAAAACCCCAGGGTAAACACAGCAGTGGCCCCTGGCTGATTGTGCCCACAGCATTTTAAGCACTTAGGTGGCCCATGTTTCCCAGCAAAACTTGGAACTGGTTATTTTGGGAATGGTCAGAACATGTAGGTCCCTCCCTGTCTTTGATCTCATCAACAGACCATGTGAGGACAGCAGTTTTTGTTTGCTTTGGCATATGTGATTTTGGTAAGGAACCATCTTCTGGTTGTTGTTTGTGAAAGTCATTCATAACTTGTTCCTTTTATTTAGCTTTGTTCAAAGTAGGAATACCTTTCTTGTGTTTTTGGATTATAAAACTAATACATGCTAGTTGTAAAGATTCAAACGAAGACAGCAATGTATAAAGTAGAAAGTAGTATGTCCCATCCCCCGAAGACAACCACTGCTCACAGTTATTCATGTAGATTCTTCTAGAGATTCTCCCATTTAAACATATAATGTCTGTTATCATTTTTTTCTATTTGAAGACACATTATTTCCTCAGAAGTTCAACACAAGTTCAGCTGACCTTATCCTTCCATGACCTGAGTGGATGCCTTCCTTTATCACAATATTAGAGTTACCTTTGAAAGAAAGTTACCCAAATACATTCCTGATCAAAATCTGGAATTTGTTACTGCTCTCTATACAGATCAGACTTATGTGCAGGATTGTGCCTGGAAATAAAGGCTTGGTTAAAACACATATTTCTGGAAACATTCAAATTGCAAATGGAAACTCGGACCCACTATCTAAAGAATGTACTGGAAAAATAATCTGAAGAGTTGACAAATTGTGTACTAGATTGAACACATGGAATGCAATGCAATGAGATTTTTCTGCACTAAAACTTATCCTAGTATGTAAAACAATGATGTGTGTATTATATAACAGTGATATGTACATTTCTGACATCCCATACATAATATACACAGTTTGTATAAATGCATACATTTAAAAATATATATGTACAATACAGCTAACATAAAACTGTAGTATGCCTGAAGGATATTACTAGTGCCTAACATTGAGTATAAGTCACTGCGTGTTCACATCACCTTGGAAGTGCAGTAATTGTTACAAGATTAATCAGTGCAGCCAACATTATTTATGAATCACATCTTTGAAACTGTGCAGTAGTATATACATATATATTTTTAAATAACATTTTTCACAGTTTTCCAGAGTTACTGTTGAAATCTGTATCACCAAAAAGAAAAAAGCAAGATTTTTTTAATAATGTAGACACTCTTCAGACCCAGTAATCTGTGTGTGATTTCCTGTTTGTAGATACCCAAGAGACTTTAGCAGTCACCAGCCTTAATGCATGTACAGGATATTATTGTGACTTAATTTATCTGCAGTTTTTAATCCATGTGAAATTGGAATTTATAAACTGACCTGGATTAAATATGTCTGCCTTTCTAAGGTTGCAAATGTTACATTAAATGATTTATGTTGTAAATGAGAGAAAACTGAGTTGTATGTTAAAAAAAAAAAAAAAAAAAAGTCCACCAATCTCTGTGAATATTTTTCGAGGAAACTGGATCAAAATATATTCAAATAAGTATTTGGGTCCCCAGTTCATAATCTCTTCAGGAACAACCTGTTGTTTCATGAATTTTTTAAATGCAGCTCCCATAGATTATCATTACTAGGTCTGATATTTTCCAAGGGCAAGACAGAAGCATGGTTTTCTTCATTATAACTACAGCTTACTACTTGTCTTTCCCATTTCCAAAGTACATATGCACACACACATGTGCAGAAGGACACAACCCAGTGTCCCAGAAAATGCTGAATAGGAAACTTGAGTTCACTGATGCTTGTCCCACCAGAAATCCTGGGACATTGGGACACTGTTTTACCCAACATCTCTTAACAACGCAAGTTAATTCCCTAAGTTATATGTGCCATGTTTTTTCAACTCAAACCAACATGGTGGAATAATGCTTGCAAATATTTGGTTGAATCAAAGAAGAGAATTTTGAACTAACAAAGATGGAAATATTAGAACAACGGCTTGCCACTATCTGTCCCCATGTGTGGGAGGGTTTTTTGTTAACCTTATTTTTATTCTTCTCACAACTTTTGCAGTCCATTCCTTCCCAAAGAAGCAGAAACAGCAACAAAAACAGAATAATTACTCCACCTTACCCAGCCCGTAGCCTTAGATTCAAATGTTCTTGTCAGGCAGCAGGACCCTAGCTTGGGGCCACCATGGAGACCACCTCATCCTAGAGATGGCCAGGACAGGACCTGGCCATGCTTGCTCCAGTGACCTTGATGCTGTTTTCAGAAGTGGTTTGGGCTAAGATACACTCAACAGTCTTCCAAGAACTGTCTTTCTCTTATACAGCTTGCCTGCCATTGAAGTCTGTTATATTCAGAATCCTATTTTTAAGAAGTAACACATTTTCAATGAAATTTGGGTCAACCGGAGTCTTGAAAGAAACTTTTTTAATGAAAGAAAGAAAAGTTAACAACATAAACTGCATTTGTGACAATTCTCCAAGCACAGTTTTCAATAACCCAGCTTCCTGGCAAAGAGAACAAGAAATGTTCAGACGTGAGATTTGTGTTCTCTTTGTCCAAATTGAATTATTCTGTATATGTCATCAGAAGGGTCAGTTTGTATGGCATGAGGAAAATTACAAAAATCTGTTCTCAAACTAATTACATCTGACCACAGTTTTGGCTTTTATGATTTAATTGGCATTCTGAGGCACCAGGGGGTAATTTTGAGCTGGCTCCAAAGGACACTTAGATTCACAGCTCTTACTCACAGTAATGGGAATCAGGGGATTAAATCCCTATGTGTTATTTTGAAAATCCGCCTCTTAGAGCCAGTTTTAAACACCCTGATCTGAGGGATGAATTCGAAGTACTAATTGCAACTCGAAACAAGGATCAGCATTTGTCTTTAAGCATCAGGAAGTAACGATGGGGCCTGAAGAACTGAATCAAGGACTTGTTTTCTACTCATTTCTGACATAGAAAAAGCCCATCAGAGAATATTTATATCCAAAGACAATGTAAAATAGTACCAGTGTATAGGATTTTCAAACAGTGCTGTTTGGTGATAAAAATAATCACAATATTCTGCTTTCTGTGTTGTTCTTCAGCCCTTCCTCAGTTCTCCATAAGACAAAACTGACTCTTCCCCCAGTGTTTATCATCTGTTGATTTCTAGATGTCCACATGAGCAAAGAGAACATACTTAACGCTGAGAAATATGCACTGCTTGACTGAACAGCTTTCTGTCCACAGTAGCCAAAGGTATATGACTTCTTAAAGAACACTCTTTGAGTCTTCTCTGTTACCTTCATCTTCCAAAATGAAAGATCACAAAGCCTCAAGTATGGCCATGTAGTTGAGATGTCAAAAATTCTAAGCATATAACATACTGATTTAGTGATAGATGCTTCCATAGCATTGCCGGCTCTCTCTGAGGCCTACCTGTGTGGTGAAGTAACAATATTAACTCTTTCCTTTGAGTAATCTGCAATCTGATTATTAATCCCCTGTAGTTCTCAGGGCTGCCGACTCAACCCAAAATGTCCTTCTCTGTGAACTGGGTTGATTTTGTTGCTCCTTTGGGGGTTTTGCCCTTCTAAGTTCTATGAGTCAGGTTTAGTATCTTGACTTTTTAGTATTAGAGGCAGTCAGAGGTTTAAGGAAACAAGGACTCAGTATGAGAACTCATGGATGTTGGGATGAGAAGTCAGGAAAATAACTGGGGTATGCAAACCTTCCTCTCCATTATCTGCTGCACCTGATCCTTGAATAAAGCTCCTTTGCATACTTCAATTTCCTCTGTGTGAAATGCAACTCAGAATACCCATGACCTCAGAATGTGAGGATCAACAGATTTGGGCCAGTGTTTTGAGATCTCCAGCTGTCACATGCAGCAGGGGTAACGCATGGTTGTCAGAATGGAGACAACAGAACTCTACTGTATCTACAGGCACCAAGATACAAAGGAGTGTGATGTGTAGCATGGTACTCTGTCCCCCCTGATAAGGTTCTAGAGGACCCAGAGTATGGCAGTGGGGTAGCCACAGCCCCCTCCATAAGATTCTTCAGCATTTATTGTTACCACTTGGAATCCTCCTGCCTCTAGGCAGAGCTCTAAGACCCCTGACCGGATGAAGGGGGGTGGGTCTGTCCTTGCCAGGAGAAGCAAGTCTGCCAGGTACCCCAGCTGCTGGTACAGCTCCACCCTCCCCTTTCTCATCTAGTCCTGAACCTAAGAAATCAAGGATTTTCCAGATGGAAAGAGGAAGAAGGAACACTGGGTCCAAGCTTCCGGAATGGGCCATCTTCCATGAGAAAGTAACTTGCCTTTTGAACACCATGCTTCAGAAATCTTTGGGAGAGCCAAAGAACACAGCACAGTCTCATTTTCCTTGCTCTCGTGGCTTTCCTTTGAAGCTGAGTTCCAAGGAGTGGGTCTTGTGCCTTTGATGGTATGTTTGTATGTTTGTTTGTTTGGGGCCAGGAGGAGGACAGCTGCTCTGGGACATTTGTCCCTGAGAAAGGAGATCTGTCCTAAGGGACTTGGGTATGTCCTAAGCTTCAGGAAAGAGGAGATCTCTCTTGAGAGAATAGATTGATGTTTTCTCTAGTGAGTTAGGTTACCTCAACATGATCACTTAATTGCAGGCTACACCTTAATCAGTGTACCAGGAGAGAGAAAAATCAATATAAGAACTTAGAGATTTTTGTGCTGCCCACCTAGAAATTTGTACATGCCGGCCCCAGATGTCAAAATAAAAACTGGAAGTCTGACCAATAATCTGCATGTTTCATACCACTGAGGTCAAGGCCCTATATGTTGGATTGAAGTTTTGAGCTTTTATCTAGAATTTATATTATTTAGACACAGCACTTCCTTGTGTCCCTAAATCAGTGCTTTGATGTCATCAAAATAATCATGAAATACTCATTCTAAAGGGTCCTTTCTTTTCATACTCACTGGAAAATCCCTAGCCTTTCTCCAGTACAAAAGGGTCTTGAAGATCCATTCTCATTAAGGCCCAAATTGACACTAACACCCTTTCCACAAAAGCATAACACCTTGTCCAGTGTGAATTCTGAGTTTTTAGATAAAAAATTCTAGAATGGCAACATAGGTTTTATTAGCATGAGGAGGTGCTGATACACTAGCTAGACTCTTGCATGTCCCATTTTCTCAGGCAGGATGTTCTGGAATAGACACTCCTACTACAACATAAGAAATACCTGCTGACTCCACAGTTCTGTGGGATCAAGTTGAAAGTCACTCTTATGTAAGTTTCCCTGGATCGCAGCAGGGATTTAAAATTCCACCGTTGTATACTGTATCATCTTGGATGTTTATGGACCTGGCAACTCTAATTCAGTATTCCTGCATAGTGTGTCACATCAGACACCTTTTCAAATTCTGAATTTTGGGCTCAGGAAAGCTGTCAGCAACTTGGGAACCTACTTACATCCCACAAGACTTTTCCACCGATCCAGTTTTAGCAGCCACAGAAACCGATTACAGGGCCTTCATCTCCTCTTCCAGGAATTGGTCTCACAATTGTTGCCAGGATTGAAGAGGATTTTTTTTTTTTTTTAGAGTTTCTTTATTTATTTGACAGACAGAGACCACAAGTAGGCAGAGAGGCAGAGAGAGAGGGGGAAGCAGGCTCCCCGCTGAGCAGAGAGCCTGATGCGGGGCTCCATTCCAGGACCCCAGAACCCTGAGTTCATGACCTGAGCTGAAGGCAGAGGCTTAACCCACTGAGCCACTCAGGTGCCCTGAGGATTGAAGAGGATTCTAAGTAGGACAATTCTGTTCAGTAATTTATGCTATAAAAATGTACCCATTATAGCATTGATTAAAGTGCTGTATTTATAAGGTCGAATACTATTTTCATTTGTGTCTAGTCATTCAATATTAAAATAGCTTAAGTTCATCTTCGTCATGTGACACTTCTTTGGGACTTCTTGTTAGGCCATTTGGATATGGTCCTGGAGAAAGTCCAGAATCTCTGTTGATGGCCACTATTTTAACTCAAGTAGTTGTAATGGTCTATTAAGCATCAACATTACCAACACTATTACTGATGAAACCATGTGCTCTTGTCTGTGTCTTTAAGTGTGTGATAAAAATCTTAACCCAAGCAATGAATAAAGACCAGTGGCTTAAGTTCACTTTAGTTTACTTCCTCCAGCTTTTCTTCTCAAAATTCTTTAACAGTTTTTCCAAGGAAATTCCAATGCATCCCATGAGGGGCCCCAGATCTCTTACTCCTCTAGAGGGTCTCTTCTCCCAGGTTGCTTCTAAGATGTCTGCATTCATGAAACCTAAAGGACTTCATTTTGATAGTGGCTCATGTCTGCATAAGGAAGGGTAAATACTAAATTCCTTATCTCTCTTTAAGGAAGAAGTTTCTTTCACATAGCATTATTTATCATACTGCAAATAAGCAAAACTCCACATTCAAATCATGAACAATTCAAGAGTGAATTATTTTGGCAAGGCATTAGGAAGGCCTAGTTGTATAGGGAGATCTTATATTTTGTCTGAATTTAAGTTTACGTGTACAAAGATGATGGAATCATTAGCCGTTATTTTATTGCATGAAGATTTTGCTGTGTCTATCTAGAAATCACATAAAACTTGGGCAGAACACTCTATGGAATGGAGAAGCGTCTTACTATACAGTAACAGAATGAGCCCTAAGGATTTTGAAGAATTAGCAGCTTTATATTTGGAGGTAAATAGTAATGCATCCGTGAAGTTACTTTTTAAATGTCTTAATAAACCTTGAAATCAACATCATTCTGTCTCAAAAATATTCTCCTGTCTCTTCCTAGAACTTCTGAGTAAAGTGTCCTTTCCCATATGTTACAGTATTTTGTTTTCAATGCAATCAGCTAGTCACAAACTTATCTTTTTCTCTACAAAAGTGTGACCCTATCTGAACTGCTAGACCAGATGAGCGCATTTTCCAGAAAGGAACACCAATCTGAGAATGCTCTTGGCAGGTAATGTTAAGTGTCACCTTAGAGTAAAAGACCAAACGACCTACAGGAAAGCCTGGAATATTCTTGCTGAGAGAGGTTATGATTTTTGTGTCTTTGGCTTTTTACATGCCGAGCTTTGTTTACTCTAAAGCAATGCCTAAGTGTAAGCTGTTACATTGTGATATAGTTCGAATACAGCCGACCAACAAAAATGTTCCATACTGAGTTTGGACTCAGCCATTTGTAGTTCACTGTATTTCTTTTTCCGCTTTCTTTTTTAAAAATTTATCTTCAAACAAACAAGTAATATGAGAATACAGTCTTTAAAAGATAAAAAAGTTTGTGGGGGTGCCTGGGTGGCTCAGTAGGTTAAGAGTCTGCCTTCAGCTGAGGCCATGATCTCAGGGTCCTGGGATCAAGCACCACATTGAGCCCTTCATTGGGCTTCCTGCTCATTGGGGAGTCTGCTTGTCCTTCTCCCTCTGCACCCGCCCCACTTGTGTGCATCCATGTGTGTGCTCTCTCTCTCAAAAAAATAGAATTAAAATTTAAAAGTGTGTGATGTAAATAGACAAGCATTGCTTAACAGCAATTCATCCTTTAAAATGTCAAGTGTGTTGGTTTTTAGTATGTTCACAACGCTATGCAAACATCACTATTATCTAATCATAAAACATTTTCATACCCTCCAAAAGAAATCCCATACTTAACAGTCACTCCCCATACCCACTTCCTCCAGCCCCTGGTCATCTCTATGGATTTGCCTAGTCTGGACATTTCATATAAATGAAATCATAAAACAGGTGGCCTTTTTTTGTTGGACTTCTTTCACTTAACATAATGTTTTCAAGGTTTGTCCCTATTGTAGCATGTGTCAGCCCTGGCATTCTTTTTTATGGCTAACAAGATTCCATTGTATGGATACCACATCTCATCTGTTCATCAGTTAATAGGTGTTGGTTGTTCTCACTTTCTGGCTATCATGAATGATGATGCTATGAATCAGTCATAGCACAAGTTTTATGTGATTAAATGTTTCCAATTCTCTTGGGTATATACCTTGTTGAGGAATTGCTGGGTCATAGGGTAACTCTCCATGTTTCATTTTTTGGGGCGTAACTGCTGATAAGTGCAGGATTTCTTTTTTGGGTAATAAAAATGTTCTGGAATTAGCTAGTGGTTATGGTTGCACAACATTACGAATATACTGAAATCCACTGAATTATATACTTTAAAAGGATGAATTTTATGGTATGTGAATTACATCTCAATTTCAAAAGTCATTGGTATTTATTTAGACTTAACATGAAGGCTGCCCAATTGTTTATTGCTTCTTGCATCCTACTTCTTTCAAATCAGATCTGAGTTGTAAAATTTTTGAATCTTTGCACGTCTGAAAGAATCTCACTTTGTGCCCGCACACTTGTGTCCTAGTTTCACCTACCATGGAAGGCTAATTCAAAAGGATTTTGCTTGGAAGTTTGAAGATACTGTTCTAGTTTCTTCCTGCATCTCATGTTAATTTCTAGTAACAGAGACTCCCCTCTCCCCATCCCACTATTCCCAGAAAGTGTTCAGTCCCTTTACCCTCCATGTCTGAAAAGTCACCATGACATTGCTTGATAAGAGTCTTTTCATTTTATTTATTCTTGATTCTGTTCATCAATCCATGAGTCTCCCACCTGACCTTACCCTAGCACACTATCTTCTAATACTGCTGAGTGTACTCTGTCCTTAATGCCCTGGGCAATGCATGTTGGGAACTTCTGGGTTCATCTTCTGATTCTCTTGACCGTTACGTTTTCTGTCCTCCTTGTCCATTTTTGTTATTCCAAGAGAATTCCTTGGCTCAGCCTTTCAACTTACTCTCTTGTTAGCTTCCCTGCTTCTGCCCACTTAGAGAGAATTTTACTTCAATCGTCAAATTTTTCATTTCCAACATCTCTAAAGCATTCCTTTTTATGGGTGCAATATCATTTTATTTCCCTCAAAGGATTCTAATTATATATGTGCCATTTTCTTGTTCTCTTTGCTCTGTTAACTCTGCTTCTTTGGATGTAAACTTTTCCATTTGCTGGGGTTGGAACCTCTCTCTTATGACTTTTTCCAAATGTTCAGGGGTTATCAACTGTGTGCTACACTTCACATTTGAACTCTCAGTTTGGCCAATGTTCTATTTGCTGCATCTAGTCTCCTGGATGTAGAGGGCACCCCATCCCTCCTGAGGGTTGCCAGGGCCCCATCTGGCCTCTCCATTACCACTATCTGAACCCACTGGTCCATACTGGGGCGGGGGGGGGGGGCTAAAACCCTCATGCCTCTTTCTTAGCTTGAAGGTGGAGAGGTAGCCGCTCCTGTATGGTATCCTAAGTGATTAACCACTCCCTCCAGGGTACCTCCCAATATTCTTGACCTCCAAGCTAATCAAATCTTAGATCAGCCCTCTATATTTTTAGTTCTACCCAACCTCAGCACTGTGGATTTTCTTCTTTATGATGATCCTAAGCGTCTTCCATCCTTCAGAGATGCCTCGACATTCCTAGACCTTTTAAGAAACCCTTTGTTGTTTTTTAGAGTTCTTGTGGATTTGATGTTGCTCTTGTTATATCAAAGAGATGTCACTTTAACAAAGTCAAGTACTAAGGTTTGTCAGGGGTGGGAGAATTGCCGTATAGCAGTCAGGCTTGATGCAACTCAGTCTTCCTTATGGGGTGTTCTGCATGTTGCTTGTCCTCTTATTCCATTTGACTTGCTTTCTGAGATGGCCTTGGACCTCTGGACTCCACATTACTGGGACAGTCGCTGCTCAGCCCTTCAAAAACCACTTGCTTATTCCACTGCCCCTGCTGCATCAAGCCTCCAGTCAGTCTACACAGTGGTGCCCTGAGAGGTCTCTGCCTGAGGGCTGTTGTTGGCCTTTGTTTCCTCTACCACACCCGTGAGCCTCTGTGAGGTGGGTTTTTGGCCTCCATCCCTAATATAACCTTAAAAATACGCCCGGAGACAGAAATTTCTTCTCCATCATAGACCATGTGGAGACCATTTCTATTGTGGCTGTAAAGGCGCCAATTGGAGAAACCAGGTCAGATGGTTCCAAACCCACTGCTGGTCAACACAGCACCTCAGACCCTGGGTATAGACCAGGGACCAGTTCCAAGAACAGTCGCAGAAACCAGTTATTAGTGCTGGCACAGAAGAGCTGGACCAACAACAAGGGGACTTGACCATGAATTGCCTGAACACTGAGGTATGACTCCTGACTCAGGATAGTTCAAAATACAGAGCCTGGGGTGGGTGTAAATAATCTTGAATGGGGTTTTTTTGTTCTATTCTGTTTTGTTTGGGTATGAAAATGAGAGCCTCAAACCCCAAATTCAGCAATGGCCAATATACATACCAAAGAACATGAGCAAGACATGAACACAGGGTTTTCAATGGTTTTGATGTATTCACTCCAAGGGTTTGTGAGGCACTAAGAATTCCAGAATTCCACTTCCGTGGCTTCAGTTGTGGAGAGGGAAAGGCTAAGAGGTAGAGAGAAAATAAAGGGGTTCTGTCACTTTCGCTGGACTGATTTTTTTTTTTAAGATTTTATTTACTTATTTGACAGACAGAGATCACAAGTAGGCAGAGAGGCAGGCACAGAGAGAGGAAGGGATACCGGACCGATTCTAACTGAGCTTGTTGATCCAGAGAACTGTTCTACATTCAGCCAGTTAGCCCAGGACATTTCCAATATGGGACTTGGAGACATCTCAGTTGGTGGTTGATGTCATCTCAAAGCAAGTAAGTAAGCAAGGTAAGTAAGGCATGATCTGTGAGAAGTGTCCAGGGTGTTGTGTATGGGTGGACATGTGAGCCTTGCTACAAGACCACAGGCCAAGCCCTTTGGGGAGGTAGAAGCTGGTGACAGCCAGGTAGTAGGATTCATGGAGCACTGGAAGAATGTTTTACCTCCCTCAGTGACTAGAAACCCCCAGAAGACCACCTCCCACCTCCTTTTATAAAAAGCTTATATTCCCCTAACATGTCACACAGGAAGTCCCTCACACATCCCTAACTTCTTATCACACGGTTTCCACTGATTAGCAGGAGGAGACTGTTGGGAGGCAGAAGTACCAGACAGGGAGTGTCCAAGAAGGCTGAAGCAGAGAGAGCGAGCCAGGCTGAGCAGGGAAGTTGGTCTGTGGTCACATTCAAAAACTGCCACAGTGCTGCTCTCAACAGGTCTTTTACCTGAGGTCATCTGCCTTTGAATTGGGCCCTCAATGACTACTTGAACATTCCTGGCCTGTCCTTCCCATGCACCAGATTCCATTGCTGGAATCTAAGTGGAAACTCCCCACTGGGTGAGCATCACTGACTTCCTGGGAGAGCTCAACGTGTTTATCTTGAGCTTGAGGTTGTAATTAAGATTTCGTGCAATGCCACTTTGGAATGTCTTTTTCTTCGTTTCATGTAAATTATGTTGCCAGTGCAGGTGGGAATGCACGTGTCTCTATTCCTGTGGGGAGCTGGAGAATCCAATAGTTATTGTCTGGGAAGTGCTCTGCAGCTAAAAAGCTCTCCAGAAATGTGAGGTATTATTATTAGGTGCCTTCAATTTGTAAATAATCTTGAATGGGTTTTTTTTTGTTGTTGTTGTTCTATTCTGTTTTGTTTGGGTATGAAAATGAGAGCCTCAAACCCCAAATTCAGCAATGGCCAATATACATACCAAAGAACATGAGCAAGACATGAATACAGGGTTTTCAATGGTTTTGATGTATTCGCTCCCAGGGTTTGTGAGGCACTAAGAATTCCAGCAAAAGCACTAAGAACTCCCAGGCTTTGAGAAGCCCCAAGAACTGTCCTGACCTCCCAAACCAATGTGCTGTCCGGAGCTGTGGGAAGCTGCACAGATTGTTGGCAAAGAGAAAGGCTTTTGTTGATGCATGAATTTGTTGGTAATTCCTATCCTCCAGACTCTCTATCTAGAAAAATGGTGCATGTTTCTTACCAAGATGAACTGTCCTAGGTTTCTTGATTCATGGACCCAGCACAAAGAAACAGGTCTTTCCAACAGACTATATTTGCTCCAAAAACTGAAATTGACATAAACAAAGACACAGATCATTGAGCATTGGTATATTTATAGCCAAAGGAAGCCCTGATCCCTGTACATTATGTCAAAAGCCATCTTCTCGGGGCGCCTGGGTGGCTCAGTGGGTTAAAGCCTCTGCCTTCGGCTCAGGTCATGATCCCAGGGTCCTGGGATCGAGCCCCGCGTTAGGCTGTCTGCTCCGCGGATAGCCTGCTTCCTCCTCTCTTTCTGCCTGCCTCTCTGCCTACTTGTGATCTCTGTCTGTCAAATGAATAAATAAATAAAATCTTTAAAAAAAAAAAAAAAGCCATCTTCTCATCTGGATCTTGCAAATTAAGTGGCCAGCCCTGGGAAGCTATCCTGTGCAATGTAGGATGTTTAATGGTATCCTTGACCTCTACCCACTAAACATCAGTAGAGCTCCTCTCCGGGTTTTGACAATGAAATTTGTCTCCAGATATTACCAGGTGTGTCTTCAGAGACAGTCTTCCCAAACTGAGATCCACTGCATTTGAAGAAAATCCAACTGGTTCGATACATGAGACCCTTAGTGATCTGGCCTTTGCTTCTCTTTTCTGAGCCCGCTCACTTCTCATACAGGGCTCCAACCATGCTGAGCCTACTTGAGGTTCTTGAACCAAGCCACACTCACGCCTCCAATTTCTTTGTAGAACTTCTTCCCACTTCCTAGACCACCACTCTCCAACTTCACTCACACAGACATCATCCAGCCCACTCATCCCCAAATCCAACCTTCCTTTACTTCTCTCCCTCTCACCTTATGGGTGAGGGGCCCCCTTTGGACTCCCAAGGCACCTTGTTCAGAGCTTCACCTGCCCCTTCCTGAACTACCTGGTAAACACCTGTGTGCACACATTGTTGGCACTGGCTTGTGAGCTAGACTGTGAGGCCAGGGTGGGACTCTGTTTTTATCTCTGTACCTGCAATGTCTGGCACATAGTGATGCTGAGTAAATGGGTGTGGGGAGAGGGAAGAGGGAAAAGGAGGAGAAAGGCTGTTAGGGATTTTCCTAATGTTCCAGGAGTAGTAAATGTTGCTGTCGATATTCAGTTTCTACTTCTAGAAGTCCATTAACTCAGCCATAAAAATAAATGCTGGTCCCTCATAAAAACTATATATGTTAACAAACTTCAGGCCTTTAGGATCAGTTGCTGGGCTTATTGTTTGATTTGGTTTGGTTTGGTTTGGTTTGTTTGTTTGTTTTTTTAAATCCCAGGCAAAGTGCTTTACCCTTTCTCTGATTATTACTGCTTATTCCAGATGGTCCTTATTCAAACACTGGCCTTTCTCTGGTGTCCCTCCTTGCCTGCCACACTGAGAGGCTGTGGCCGCCTCTGAATGAGGGGAGCAGGACCCACTAGTGCCCAGCCACTCCCACCAAGGCCCTTCAGACCTGCTTCCCAAGGTGAGCATTCCCCACCCACCCCCAGATTTGCCCGTTACTCACAGACTGTTCTGTTTATTCAGTCATTTCTGAACTGCACTGGCCATCTGTTGGATCCATCGATTAAGTGATCAAATTCCCTTTGAATGTTGCAAAGGAGTTCCCCCTCCCTCTTGCTCTCACCAGATCCTGAAGTAGAAACTGCTGAGGAGGCTCCTAGGTGTGGTTGAACTGATGCACTTCTGAGCAGAAAATGGGCCCTTAATCCTCTGGCTCCCCTGAAGTTGGGGTCATCTTCCTCTTCAAAGTAAAGTAGCACAAAGCAATATGAAAATAAATTCAGGCCCTGTACCCAGAATGGGAAAATCGTTACGAATAAGCCAAAAGAAAGAAAGAATCAGGCAAACAACATGCAGAAAATCAGCAGAAGACCTAAAATGAATGAAATGTTAACTTTTCTGCTGACATAGTACTTTTCAAGGTAGTTGTCAATCGATTCCACTTTGTTTTCCACCTATCACCTGCCACACCCCAGCACTGAAGCGCGCCAGGCTACTTCATGCTCACCATGTCCAGGGAAGGATGCATCAGGCCGAAGAGGGACTTGAGCACTTGAGCTGGGGCTGGCCTGGGTTGAAATGTGCTGAGTAAAGCATGCCTGCAGAGTCTGAAGACTTAGTATAAAAAAGAAGTTAATCATGCCATTAACAATTTTGTATTGACTGTATGTTGAAATGATAATACTTGTGATATATTGGGTTAAAATATTATTTAAAATAATTTCATCTGCTTCTTTCTGCTTTTTTAATGTGGCCCCTGGAAAATTTTAAATGATATATGTGGCTTGCATTATATTCCCGTGGCCAGTGCTATCCGAGAGGAAAAGATAAAGGTGAGGCCTTCCAGCCCTGCAGCAAACAACAGTGTCCGCCATCCGCACATCTCCGAGATTCTTCTCGTAAGCTCAGAACCAGTATTCTTGACATGAATGATCACCCAAAGTCTTCTACTACTACTTTATTATTTATGGGATACATTTAAGGTTTTATTTCATGCATTCGGGAGCAGCATAAATGGATAAAATGTTAGATGATGGGAGTCTGAACATATCTAACTATTTTACATTAATTCTTAATGGAAATAATTCCCTCTCTCTAGTCTCCTCACTGAAAGTTGCATTGTCTTCTAATATAATATGTATATTGTGGATCTTCTATTTTAACTTCCTAATTCTCTTAAGATGAAGTTGGAATAGAGTTTTCCAGCGTGGGCAAGATGCAAGACTCATCTCTCCTCACTCCTCCAGCTAAGTGTGACTATAAACCCTGGAAACAATGCAAGAGGCCAACAAAGGAGAGGTTTAAGAGATGGAAAGAGGAAGAACTCATTATGGACCCAGGACTGGAGAACCAGGATAGCAGCAGGGTGTCTGCCAACTGACCAACCACCCAACAGAAGAAGGCTACCCAGGCCTGTCCTCCCCTGACCCCCAACCTAGCAACAGAAGGTGACAGACATTTCACTAAGGTGAAATGCATAGCAAATAAGAAAACAAGTCCAATATCATTAGCAATCAAGGATTTGCAAATTAAAAATCATGTTGATAACACCGCTACATACCCATCAGAATAGCTAAAACAGCACCCAACATAGGAGCACAAATGTGGGCAAGAATGTGGAGAAATAAACGGAATGGCCACCCTGGAGAACAGTTTGTCAATTCTTATAAAACTAAACATGCAACTACCATATGACCCAACACAACAATTGTGCTCTTGAGCATTCATTCCAGATAAATGAAAGTATGTTTATACAAAAACCTGTACTTAAATGCTCATATCTGCTTTATTCATAAATAGCCAAAACCTGGAAACAGCCTAGATGTCTTTCAATGGGTAAATGGGTGGAAATGGAATACTATTAAGCAATAAAAATGAATAAACTAGTGATACACATTACAAAAGAATGAATCTCCAGAGAATTATACTGAGTTAAAAAAAAATCTGAAGAAGGTACATGATTATATTTATATAACATTTAAGTAACACTTTGATGACACAATTTTAGAAATGGATAATAGATTACTGACTGCTGGGGGTTAGAAGCTCAGGAGGAAGGAATGGGAGGGAGGTGGATGTGGTTATCAAGGGGCAACAGGAGGGGTCATTGGAATGATGGAACTGTTCTGTATCTTGATCATGGTGGCAAATGCATGAACCTACACATAGTCTAGAATTGTGTAGACCTACATTTGCATACCCACGCACATCAGTACAAGCTGATGATGTCTGAACAAGACAGATGGATTGTGGCAATGTCAAATCCTTGTGAAACTGTCCTATAGTTTGTAAAACATTAGCATTGGGAGAAACCGGGTAAAGGATACACAGGATCTCTCTCAATTGTTTCTTACAAGTCCATGTGAATGTACACTCTTCTCAGAAAAGAGTTAATACAAAATAAGGGGACGTATTTTACTCAATTAGGACAGCTTAAAGTACAGGAAATGGGTAAGAACCTTTTGGAAACTGTAACACAAGTCTTTCATATAAAAACAAACAGACAAAAACAAAAACCTGGACCTTGATTCAATCTTGCAAAAAGTGAAGAAATGAATCCAAAGAGTCTTCGTCAATAGAATAACCACATTAAGACAATATTCTGGTTTAGCTCCTGGTGTTCTGATTTCTAATGCCTTTTCCGCCTTTCTTTCTTGGTGATTCAAAGGCAGTAACTGCAGATATGATCCATAAAAAGTTGGTTTGCAAATATCCCATTCCATGAACTTCAACATTTGGCTGAACATTTTGAAGTGGCTTTAGATACCCAAAACGAAAACAAGCAAAGTTCATCGTGTTACAATTAAAGCAATTACATCTACCCTCCTGTCCCTCAAGAGACAATAAAAACTTTCCCTTTGACAGAGACACTTGCCAATACAGTAAGAAAAAAAAAAGGAGAGGGAGGGACTAGGCAGTTAGAATAACTGCCTCCATCTTAACTAAAATGAAACAGAATTGTGTGGCCTCCTTGTTATTCCAAACAGGAATAATGAAGGGACTCTGAGGGGTAGTGTCATGCCCAATTCCCAATGATTCTTTTAATTCAATAAGGAGGATTATAATAATAGAAAGACAAGGATGAAGCGTTCTGCTAGATATACGTGCTACTCTGTTAATTATTGGTTCTACCACCATCTCTACCCATCTTCCTCAGAACGATTCACTCTTCAAGAGTTCCAAACAGTTCAACTCTTCCCATGACCCAACCTGTGACAGTAAACCGTGGCCCTCTCAGTAGTCAATATGCATTTCCTCTATGTAACACCATACCAGGAAATCTTATGAGGAGAAATCTTTTATGTAAATTGAACTGCCAACTCAAATGTTCCTCAGATGGACTTTTGCTAGGAACACCTGAAGACTCTCTTATGCATAATCCTTTAGTAGTGTAACTTAGATGGCATCTAGCCTGTCCCTGAAAACTTAACCTAATCTCAGTTTTAACAGTTTCCTGAAGTCCCTGATTGACTCTAGGACAACTGTTGCCCCGAAGAATTCTGGAAACCAAACCTATCAAAATAGAAATTGACTTTTCTAAACCCTCACCCATCATTATTCAATATCCTTCCAAGCCCGAAGCTCAGGAAGCATTGAAGCCCACTGTGGATGAGTTTATGAAGCAGGGGTTCATTATTCCTTGCATCAGCCCTCATAATACTCCAGGTTTGCCTGGTAAAAAGCCTCATGGGCATAGATATTGATTTATTCAAGACTGCAGGACCTTAAAGAAGATTGTGATTCTGGGGCGCCTGGGTGGCTCAGTGGGTTAAAGCCTCTGCCTTCGGCTCAGGTCATGATCCCAGGGTCGAGCCCCACATCAGGCTCTCTGCTCAGCGGGGAGCCTGCTTCCTCCTCTCTCTCTCTCTCTGCCTGCCTCTCTGCCTACTTGTGATCTCTGTCAAATAAATAAATAAAATCTTTAAAAAAAAAAAAAAAGAAGATTGTGATTCCTCTTTTTTCACTGGTCCTTCATCCAAATTCTGTTGTGTCCTCAATACTACTTGAGGCCACCCACTTCACTGTGATGGACTTATGTTTGTTAGCATCCCATTAGAACCAGGCAGTGTTCCTTTCTCATGGAAAAATTGGCCATACACCTGGACTACATTGTCTTGGGAATTTATTGATGTTCCCCTTATTTCTCTCAGATTCTTAATTGGGACCTTGAAGGTTTGAGATTTCCTGGTGATTCTGTTCTAATATAATATGTAGATGATCTTTTACTATGTTCAAAAAAGGAGCAAAACTTTAAGATTGATTCTGTACACAATTCTGTGACAACAACAACAGGTGCATTATTTAGGGAGTACAATATCACAAGAAGGCAAATCTCTCACTTTGTAAAAATTCCAAATGATTCCGAATTTTCCAAGACCGAATTTTCCAAGACTGGGGATTTCTAAGATGACTGTATATTGTAGGCAGGAGGTGATTATCTTGTCCAACACTGAAGCCCTTTCTGTGAGCTAAGCCCTCAGGCCCTGAACCTCTTGCCCTAGGAAGATAAATAAGCCTTCTGAAACCTATAAAAAGTTCTACAACCACCTCCTCCCTTGGGGTTGCCTAATTAGCATAATCCCATTTCCCTTTTTTTTTTTTTTTGAGAGTCTTCTCAGACGGCCCATGCTGCAATGAGCAAGGGCCTCGATGGAAACCATGTGGCCACAGAAGACAGGAAACAGACAATAGAGATAGCGTGGTGATGGAAAGTGAACCCAAAAGGCCGTGGTGGCAACTGTCCACAGGCTGTTCGAGGAAGGTCGCTCTGCAGTGTTGACCGGTGAACTGAGATTGAGCAGCAAGCATTTTAGGCAGAGGGAAATATGAGGACCCAGACGCACAGGCAAGGAAAGACACTACACTTGAGAGGTGGTGGGCCCACAGGAGGCAGGTGAGGTGGGGGGCTTTCAACAGAGGGACACCAGTGAAGAACCAGGACCAGATACCACAGGGCCTTATATGTCAAGCTAAGAATTTCGCTATGGACAGGGAGCCAAAATGCAGAGACGCTGTTGACCTTGAAAGTCCCTCTCCTCACCATTTTCTCCTTTCCTTCTGCCCTTCCCAAGTTCCCTCTTGGTGTCTGGGCTTTCTAAGCAGTGGTGTCCTTGTCCCAGGGCCATTGATAGGCCACCTTCCTACCTTTTCCTGGTTCTTAAGTAGTACAGCTTCCTTGCTTATGACTCAGCATTTGAAATTAATTTCCTATACAGGAATTTATGAATAATCCTTACTAAAAATTAATGTGTGATGAACAACCTGGACTTCAGCTTCCCTTCATAATTCCAACAGTAACTTTCAGAAATACCTGATATTTGGTTAAGTGTGACTAGTTAATGTCTAAAAACAAGGCCAAATTATGCTTTTAAAAATTCCAGTTACTTTCCCACAGCTTTCTTGGCCATTTTCCTACAATAGATTTTTCATTTGCCTGAGCTGTTGTATATTCTGATTTGGTCTTTCAGTTTTTGTTTGTCTGTCTACTTCAAGATAATTGTGCTTCTTCCCACTTTGGAATCTTCATTTTATATGGAGAAAGAGAAAGCCTGCATGGGGGAGGGAGATGGGGAGAGGGGCAGAGGGAGAGGAAGAATCCCCAGCAGACTCCCCATTGATAGCCCAAATGGGAGTGGGGGCTCAATCTCACGACCCTGAAATCAGGACCTGACAAAACCAAGAGTAGGACACTTAGCAGGCTGAGCCACCCAGGTGCCCCCTTTCTTTCTTTTTTTTAAGTAGGTTCCATGCCGGATGTGGGGTTTGAACTCATAACCCTGAGATCAAAATTCACGCGCTCTATCAGCTGAGCAGACAGACACCCCTGGAATCTTTCTTTACATTGGCTATCGGGGGAGGAAGGTCTATATTTTTTTTTCAAGCTTCATTCTGTATCTCTCTGACTATTTGCCAAACACCTTTGAGACAATAATATCTGGGCTTGGTGCACTGCTTAGCTGAAACGCATTCTGACTGCTGATAATCATTTCTGCCATCAACACCCTTTCACACGGTCCCCTGAATATCAGCTGTGGTTGCTAGATATAAGGCTCTTCATTTGGGCAATTTGCCACTCTCGCCCTCTGTCAGTAATGAAATGGTCTGCTCAAAATCTGCTCTTCCTTTACACCTTTTGTTCTGTGAGCCCCCTTTCCCCCCATGTGAAAATATTTGATGTCTGGTGCATGTGGTTTACAAGCCTATGATTAATCTCTCCCTGATTAAACTCATATAATGATTAATTCTGCTTGTCTTTTATAATTCCCTTATTTTTATTCTGGCTTCCTCAAAAAAAAAAAAGAAAGAAAGAAAGAAAGGCGAAAGAAAGAAGAAAGGAAAGGAAAAAACCAGGCCAGAAGCAAAAGGCGTCTCCATTGTTCTTTAATTGAATATATTTCTGTGACTATTTCAGCTTTTTAGAATTGTATTAAACACATTGGATTATTTTAAATATGTCAGTACTGCATGATACAACCAGCATTCCAATTTATTTTATTCAGTTTTTAAACCTTTAAAATTAAGCTTTCTTAGAATTTTAGAACTAGAGAAGACACTGTTTACTGCATCCCTTTCATTTCACAAACCAGGATTTTGAAGTCCAGAGAAGTCAAATGACCAGCCCCAAATGAAGCATCTCATTAGGGGCAGAGTCCAAATCAGAAACCAATGCTGTTTCTACAACCGAACTGCGTCTCCATTGCAAGGGCTGTTTATATGTCAATTCTATCTGTGTATGAATACACAGAACATGTGTATTCATCTTTTTTTTTTTTCCCCTTCAGTATTTGTATTTGGAACACTCACAAAAAGGAAACCTTCCAATAAAATCTAGGAACAGACTCCCTCTTTGAAGGTCCCTATAAGTCCCTGGAGTCGTTAATGATAGAGGGAGTAGTAAAAGTCCCCAGGTTTATTTTCAGTTCTCCCGCTGATTTGGTGTGTAACTTTGGGAATATTTTTCCCTTGGGCTTTCCCAATGGGTTGGATTCTAGTTATAGACGGATCCTGTGAAAGACCTTGTCTAGCAAAACAAGACATACAGCATCATGTTAGATATTAAATTGGGGGGAAAATATACTTTTGGTCCAGAAATGTGATCCTCGTGTTTCTCATCTAGTTCAAAGTACATCTCTGATCCTCTCCCACTTAGCCCAAGATTCAGGGCAAATTCGTGTTCCCTGGGTTTGCTTACTCTTCCAGTGAAAGGGGCAAGGGAAGTGCTGGTAAGTTAGGCCCATGTCCTTACGCAGCTTTCTCCATTTGGTGGGAACAGCCCCAGAGATCAAGTTAAGCTACAGCCCCACCACTGGCCCCAGGTCATGGGAATTTGCTAACCCCTAGGAAAGTTTTGTTGAGAGCCATATCGTCCTAAGTGCTGGCCTTGTTCTTTGTGATATCAGTAGAGAGAGATCGACTGCTCTAACACTCCGTGGTAAGTTTGACCAACCTTCCAGACCAGTGAAACACAGATCTTTAATCTTAGTAGATGTCCCTTGGCTGCTAGTTACTGATGCCAACTTGAGTCAGCTCAAGCTGGAAAGACAAATGCACTCCAAGGACACAAGCCTATGTAGTTCTCTCCACATGTGGCTGCTTTGCTCTAGAAATTTGCTGCAAGAATCTACAAAAATAAGCTTCCTGACCCCAGCCTATACATTGACATGGAGCTCTTGAGTTTGCCTGCCATTTGAAGATTCCCTCTCTCTGCTCTGATTCCAAATTCTCTGGGAATTTCTTCTCAGCTGAGACTTAAGATAAATGGAGGTGGAATTATGTGTTAACAAAGTTAAATCTATGTGGTTCTTTGTGACTCTCTAACCTAAGAATAAATGTTCATAAGGGCATACCCACAAATTCAAAGATATACACAGATCCATACACACTCGCAAGTGCTCACATTGTTGAGCTAAACACTCATATTTTTAAATGGTTATGGTATACTTTTTTTCCAGGCTGGTGCCCAGTGGTAGTGTTCCCAAACAACTTGTGATTAAAATGTGTTGCTTCATGCAAGAGAAGAAGAATGAGGGGGTAGGCAGGAAGAAAAAATCTATCACTCATATAGATTGTTGATTTACCTCAGTCAGAAAACACAGGCTCTGAAACATCTAATATAAGCATTATGAAAGACCAACTGACCTGACCAAACTAGAGAAATAACCATTTGTTAATTTAAAAATTAAAAAAAAAATGGGTGTGCCTGGTTGGCTCCGTTGGTTAAGAGTCTGCCTTCAGCTCAGGTCGTGATCCCAGGATCCTGGGATAGAGCCCCACATGGGGCTCCCTGCTCGGTGGGGAAACTGCTTCTCCCTCACCTTCTCCCTCTGACCCCGTTCGTGCTCTCACTATCTCAAATGGACAAAATCTCTTTTAAAAATAAACAATAAACAGGGAGACTTTCTGTTAAACTTTGGGTAGAAGACATTTTTCCCCGCCCTTTTCTAAATCTTAAAAAATGACTATGAAAGGCTTTGTTTTGTTTTGTTTTCTAAAAGGGACTCAAACACACAAGAGCAGAACAGGAAAGGAGAGACAGCAGCAGAAGTTTGGAAGCTGGAAATCAGAAGGATGCATAACGAGTCACCTGGCCAGCCAGGGGCTGGGAGAAGCTGAGTGCCAAGAGCAGGGGGGCAGGGCAGCAGGAGGCGTGCTCTAAGAAATCTCAGGCATTGGGAGCACCAAGTGCCTCTGAAGGTAGGGGTGAAGGTGAGAGACTGGAAACAGAAAGATTGGTTGAAAGTCTGATCCTCTCCTTCCTCCCCATTCTTCTGGTTGTTCAGGCTGAGAACCTACTTCATCTCTGACATGCTGTACCCCACAGGCAACCCATTAGCAAATTCCATTGCTTGATCTTAAAACTATCTTCAGAGTCTGGTCATTTCTCACCACCTCCACCACAACTGACCTAAACCAGGCCATCATCACCTCTCGCCTGAATCCATCTTCTTCCTCTCCTCTCATTTGCCATTGTGTCAATTAAGACTTTCCCCACCAAGTCCCTAGCGACCTCCACACTGCCAAATCCAAAGCTCATTTTTGGTCTTGTCTTCCTTGAATTATTAGCAGTGTGTGGCTCAGTCAATTTTTCTTTCATCCTTGAGATATTCCCCAACTCCATTTTTTTTTTTTGTCTTGCAGATTTTCTCTTTTACTTCTCCTTCTACCTCATTGAAAGCTCATCATTTTCAGCTTCTTTTAATGGATCCCTATCCCCTTGACAACATCCTCTATAGTAATGCTCCAAATCTCAGTCACCAAACATCTCTCTATATACTCATTCCCTAACTGATTGCATCCAGCTGCATGGATTTAAACATCAGCCATAAACTAACAACTCCAAAATGTAGCTCCATTAATGCAGACATCTTCCCAAACTCTACGGTTGGATCTAACTGCCTGTTCAACATCCCCATGTGTGTATCTGATGGATATCTTGATCTTAACATGACTAGATTCCCCTCATTTGGCTTTTCCTCTAATCTTCCTCACATGGAAGCCACAGAAATTCCTCTAAAATATGCCACTCTTCAGGTTAAAACCTTCCAGTGGCTCCATCACATCCAGCATGCAGGGCTAGGGCCCAACATAATTGGCTTTGTGCCACCCCCTTGTCTTCCTCTTCAGTCATTCCCTCTCTTTGTCGCTCTCCTCCAACTTCACTCTCCTTAAATACTGAAGCATAGTCCCCACTCAGGACCTTTGATCTCCCTGTCGTTTAAGCCTGGAATCCCCTTCTCCAAGATACCTGCCTGGCTTCTTTCCTTACTTCCTTCTGGTCTCTGCTCAAAAGCCTCTTTACCAAAGAGGGCTTTCCTTACCACACCTCTAACACACCCACCCTTCCCCAGTCTGCCCATCTTCCCTGTTTTCCAATACTCCATATAGCTCTCCCCACTACCTGGTGTTTTGCTGACACAGCTTTTTATTTGTGTGTTGATTACTTTTACTTACTAGGAAGTAAGTGCCATGAGCACAGGAAATTTGCCGGGTTGTTGGCGGCTGCAGGTACCCAGCACCCAGAACAGACTTGGAATGAATCTATAAAAAAGCAGATAAGCCCTTTAGTTGGCCTCAGAGCCTGTGTACCCAGATGACACCTCTTCCCCGCCCACAGTGTAAGAGTAGAAGTTTGCTCCTGGAAATGCTGATCTGAGAAGCTCTGGATTCAAGGATGCAAAGCAAGATGAAGGAGGGACATCCTAATGAAAACGGGATTAAATGAAAGCGTATGCAATAGAGATTGAGACTTCTGGGTTCCTGCCCACCCCCACTTCTGCCCTACCTTGGCTATAGTAGAGATCTTCAGCCAGGCCTAATCTCCTTTAGCAGGACCAACGGTCTTCTTATACAAAGCATCCTTCTTAAAAGGCCAATATTCCCTGATATTTCAGGATCTTGCATCCAGCAGGTAGCTGACCCTTTGGTTATCTGGGAAGGGAACCCGTCATTCAACAGGTCCTTCTATGTCACATGGTTCTTTTAAGGCCTCATGTTTAGATATGAGCAGATAGTCATAATTATCAAATTTGAGGAAGGCGTCTGTAATGGACTAAATTTTGTCTCCCCCCAACAAATTCATATGCTGAAACCAACCCCTAATGTGACTGTATTTGGAGGTAGGTAGGACCTTTAGGGAGGTAAGTAAGGTCAAATGAAGCCATCGGGAGGGGGCCCAATGAATAGGATTGGCATCCTTACAGGAAGAAGAGACTCCAGGTATGCATGTATATACACAGGGAGAAGGCTGTGTGAGGACACAGCAAGAAGGTGGCTGTCTGCAATCCAAGGAGAGAGGGCTTAACAGAAACCAACCCATTTGACACCTGAATCTTGGACTTCCAGCCTCCAGAACGGTGAGAAAATAAATTTCTGTTGAAAGCCACTCAGTCTGTGGTATTTGTTATGGCAGCCTGAGCAAATGAATACAGTGTCTAATGTGAAAGATAAGAACCAAACCAAAAGGTGAAGAGAACATATAAAGGGACAGAAGGGGAATTAAAGGAAAGAAAAAATTTTGAAGTGGTTACTATCATTAATATCCATTGAGAAATAAGAAAATATCTCTGCAATAAGAATAAAAATGGTATTGTTAAGCAAATAAGGAACCTTAGTGGTACAAAAGGGAGCTCTTAGAAATGTAAAATATGACAGTTTGAAGTTTTGGTTGGTTAAGATTTAGAAGATAAAGTTGAAGAACCCCCTAGAAAGGAGAACAAATGGACAGAAAACAGAAAAGACAATTTTTTCCAGCTTTACTGAGGTTAATCAACAAGTAAAATTGCATATATTTAAAATGTACAATGTGATGAATTGTTATATGTATACTTCATAATATCACTATCAAAATCAACTGAACACATCCATCCCCTCACATAGTTCCCATTGTGTGTCTATGTGTGTGTTTGTGGTGGAACAATGAAAGTCTGCTCTCTTAGATCTGTGTTCATTGGGGATATTGGCATGTAGTTTAATTTTCTTACAGTGTCCTTGTCTGACTTTGGTATCACATAATACTAGCTTCATAAAATAAGTTTTGAAATGTTCTCTTCTCTTCAATTCTTTAAAGAGTTTGAGTTTGAGGGGGATTGGTATTAATTCTTTAATTGTTTCATAGAATTCATCAGTAAAGCCAACAGGTCTTGAGCTTTTTTTTTTCTTGGAAAGTTTTTGATTATTGACTCAAAGGAAAAAAATGAAAACTGATACACTGATTATAAAAAAATTATGGCCATATAAATATATGAGTCACCTCTGAATGCTAATTTAAATATTCACGATAGGGGCACCTGTGTGGCGCAGTCAGTTGAGCATCTGCCTTCAACTTGGGTCATGATCCTGGAGTTCCAGGATCAAACCCCAAGTGGAGCTCCATGCTCAGGAGAGAGTCTGCTTCTCTCTCTGCCCCTTCCCCCACTCATGCTCTCTCTTTCAATCTCTCAGATAAATTAAATCTTGAAAAAATAGTCATGATAATATAAACAATAAGCATTGATGTAACCAAATTTTGTAACATAACCTAAAATGAGAATATATGAGGTGAGAAATGTGTGTTTGCCCATAAATCCTCACTTGAGACAGTCAAATACACATATTTCATAGTAAGAAATAAGTAGCCTAAATCTAAAATTGAAAAAGCAAGTATTAGCAACATAAACATGCTATTGGAAACATGAAGATAAATTGCACAAATAAATTGTTGCAAATATTGACAGTGTTGGCTTGAAAATCAGAAGTTAAGGGTCAGGGAGAAGCTACAAGCTTTTGATAAAAGTAATTTTAAGTTTAAAAATGATCAAATAAGTTAAACAATTTTTATGCCACTAAAAATTGGAGATTATAAGAATATAAGAGAATATAAATGTAATATATGAGTTGTAAATATATAATTCATTTGTTTGAGAAGAAGTTCCTCTCTTCTCCTGGTGCTAAATTAAAAACAGCATGAATTAAAGTGTTCATTTAATTTGAGACAGGGTGATTACAATGTACATGATACATTAATAATAATTAGCTATTATCTTTCTATTTAAAATGCCACTGATGACAATTCTTTTAAGTAATCTTTAAGCCCAAAATGAGGCTCAAACTCACAACTCCAAGATCAAGAATTGTACTCTCTAGAGGCACCTAGGTGGCTCAGTGGGTTAAAGCCTCTGTCTTTGGCTCAGGTGATGAACCCAGGGTCCTGGAATCAAGCCCTGCACTGGGCTCTCTGCTTGGCGGGGAGTCTGCTTCCCCCTTCTCTCTCTGCCTGCCTCTCTGCCTACTTTTGATCTCTATCTTTCAAATAAATAAATTTTAAAAAAAAAGAATTGCACACTCCACTACTGAGCCAGCTAGGTGTCCTCATTGATGACTTGATTTCTTCTTATTTTCATTTCAAATTCCAGTTATTCTTTGCTGATATGTAAAAAAACCAAATGACTTCTGTATATTGACCTTGTATTCTGTGACCTTGTTATACTCACTTATTGGTCCCAGGATATTTTTTGTAAATTCTCTTTTAGGTTTTTTTACATAGACATTTATGTCATCTGCAAGTAAAGACAGTTTCATTTTCTCCTTTCCAATCTGCATAATCATATTTTCTTTTCTTGCCATATTGCATTGGCCAGGAATTCCAGTATGATGTTGAGCAGCAGCCATGAAAAAGGATATAGTTCCTTTGTTCCTATTCTTAGAGGAAGCATTCAGTGTCTCACCATTAATATAAACTATAAGTTGTTTTTTTTTAAAGATTTAATTTATTTATTTGACACAGAGAGAGATCAGAAGTAGACAGAGAGGCAGGCAGAGAGAGAGGGAGACGCAGGCTCCCGAGAAGAGAGTCCAATGTGGGGCTTGATCCCAGGACCCCGAGACCACGACCTGAGCCAAAGACAGAGGCTCAACCCACTGAGCCAACCAGGTGCCCCTAAGCTATAAGATTTTTATATATACCCTTCATTAGCTAAAAAACTTATCTATTTCTAGCTTAAATTATTTTGAATGTTTTCCAACAACTATTGTATAATTATATGGGTTTTCATAGTCCTTTAATATGATTAATTACATTGAGTAATTTATAGATATTGAACCAGTTTTGCATTCTTAGAGCAAGCTCCATTTGGTTGTAATGTTTTACCTGCTTTATATATTGCTGAATTCAATTTGCTAATATTTTGTTCAGGATTTCTGTATCTGAATTAATGAGAAACTGTAGTTTTCCTTAGCTGGCCCATCTTTAACGGGTTTTGATAATAAAACAAGTTAGGAAGTGTTTCATTTTTCATTTTCTGAAAGATACTGGGTAGAATTGACTTTTTTCCTTCAAATATTTGGTAGAATTCACCAGTGAAACCATGATGGGCTGGCATTTTCTTTGTTGGGAAGACTTAAAACAATTTCTTTAATAGACATAAAATTGTATGTTGAAAAGACTATATACTTGAGTGAGTTTTGGTAGTTTGTATCTTTCAAAGAATTGGTCCATTTCATCTAAGCTATCAAAATTGTTCATAGTATTACCTTATTCTATTTTTAATGCCCATGGGAAATGAAATCATTACCAATATAATTCCTGATATTGGTCATTTATGTTCTTCTCTCTTTTTTCTTGGTTAGCCTGGCTAGAGGCTTAGTAACTTTATTGATCTTTTCAAAAGAACCAAATTTTGTTTTTATCGATTTTCTGGTTTCCCTGTTTTCAATTTCACTGATATCTGCTCTAATTTTATTATATTCTTTCTTCTGCTGATTTAATTTTTTCTTATTTCTCAAGTTTCCTAAGGTAGAAAACTACTGATTATTTATATTAGATCTTTCTTCTTTCCTAATATATATTTGATTCTAAAAATTTCTCTCTAAGCACTACTTTCATTACATCCCACACATTTTGTGATGTTATATTTTCATTTGATTCAAAATATTTTTAAATGTTTCTTGAGACTTCTTTGATCCTTGTGTTATTTAGAAATGTGTTGTTTAATCTCCAACCATTTGGAGATTTTCCCAGCTATCTTTCTGTTATTCATTTCTAGTTTAATTTCATGGTCTGAGAACTTACTTTGTATGGTTTCTATTTTTTTTTAATTTGTTAAGGTATATTTCATGACCCAGAATGCTGTCTACCTTGGTGAATGCTTCATGTGCAATTGAGAAGAATGTATATTCTGCTCTTGTTGGGTAGAATATCCTATAAATGTCGATTAGATCAAGTTGATTGATAGTGTTGTTCAGGCCATCTATATCCTTACTGGTTTTTTCTGTCTGCTTGATTTATGAATTACTGACACAAGGGTGTAGAAGTCTTCAACTATAATAGTGGATTTGTCTATTTCTTTTTGGTTCCATCAGCTTTTGTTTCATGTATTTTGACACTGTTTTTAGGTACATGTAAAATACAGATTGTTATATCTTCTTGGAAAATTAACACATTTATAATTATATAATTGCCCTTCTTTAATCCCTGATAATATTACTTTTTTGAAAGACTTTTGCATTGAAATTAATATAGCTATCCCAACTTTCACTGGGTTAGGGCTAGCAAGGTATACCTTTCTCTATCCTATTACTGTTAACCTATCTGAGTCTTTAATTTGAAGTGCATTTTCTTGTACTTAGTATCTAGTCTTGTTTTGTTTTAAATCCAATTTGAAAATTTCTTCTTTTAACTGATGTGTTTAGACCATTCACATTTAAAGTGATTCTTAATATAGTTGAATTAAAATCTATGACTGCTGCTCCCAAGTTTCTCATTCCAAACAGGCTCTAGCAAGTCATCAAAATTTCCATGTAAGTATTCTTACTATCTTATGGCATCCAATAGTTTCTGCTCTAATACTATATACTCTGGATATGCTTGTCTCTAGATTTTTGAGGTGGTGTTCTGTCATGTGATCTCAGTTCTCTGATACATCTAAAAATGTCACTAATTATTGTAAGTATGGGAGTGATAACTTCTAAGATCTCTACAGGTCAGGTGAAACTGGAAGTCCAGATTCCTTTTAATATTCAGGATCATACTTAATATATATCTTAGCCTCAAAACTACTATCTTACTTAATGTGAAACATTGGACCCATGACCATTAAAATTAGAAACAAAGCAGTTTCCCACTATATCAACTTATCAAATAAGAGAAAAATGATAAGAGAAATAAAAACTGCAAATGAAGAATTAAAATGATACCGGTATGCAAATGATATGATAAATGACTTGAAAAACACAAGAAAATCAATGAAAAGTACCAATACAAACAATAGGCATCTTAATACAGTAGAAGAATGTAAAATTTACCTATAACAAAAGAATAGATTTCATATAAGCAATTGCCAGTATGAAAAGATAATAAATAAGAAGACTATTTACTATAGCAATAAAAACACATACATAAAGTATATAAAAATAGAAATGTGTACAAACTTATGTAATCAAAATTTTGGGAAACTTCTGAAAGACTCCAATGTGACAAGGAATAAATGGAAAGATGTCCCATGTCCTTGGATAAGATGTCTGTCCACCAAAAATTATCTCCAAGTTTATGTATAAGCTTAATGAGATCCCAATAAAGATATCAAGTTCCCCCTCCCCAGAGAACTATAGAAGTTGATCCTAAAATGAAAAAATTAGCAAGCAAGAATAGCTAAGAAAACCCCAAAAGAGAGGAGTAATAGTGGTAGCTTTATTTGATTAAAAAACAAAACAAAACAAAATTTTAAACAGTTACTTGGGTGGAGGCACTTGGGTAGCTCAGTTGGTTAAGTCTCTGACTCTTGATTTCAGTTCGGGTCATGATCTTTGGGTCTTGGGTTTGAGCCCCACATCAGGCATCTGTGCTCATCAGGGAGTCTGCTGGAGATGATTTCTTTCCCTCTGCCTCTGCCCCTCCCCCACCATGCCATAAATAAATAAATAAATAAATAATCTGAAGAAAGCCCAGGAAACAAATATTAAAATGTGTTACAGGACATAGGCAGCAACTTGAAGGGGGTATAACTGGCCAAATCTGGGACAATTTACACATCAAAAAGAATGAGTATGATAAATTGCAAGATTATAATAAATAAATATTTATGAGTATTTTTGCATTTTGAAGAAATGAGGAAAAACAAAGATAAAGCTCATTTACCACTACTGGAGGTAACTATTAGGTAATACTTTTCTACAAATATTAGTAATTAAATGGAAGGAATTAAGCATTTACCCTCCTCCAGGAGAAATGATAGTTTATCCCCAGTTGATAGGGACAGTTCTTTTTTCCAGAAAAATGCCAACTAATCAATGTGGGAGAAATTATGGAATTAGAAAATCCTTTCTTTGCAACCCAATAAAACAACTGATTCAGTCCAAGATTATCCACGAATACTGAAACCATAAGTTTAAAAAAACTGTTGAAGAAACTATTCACTTGATAAAATGTACTGCTCCACAGTATGGGGAAGACATGCTTTTACAATGGAGAGATCTGGCTGTCACCACCTAGCTTGGTATTTAACTTATTTTCAGTAGTAAAGGGACAAACTCAACTTCCTGTTGTTTTTATTTTTCTTTTTTCCTTTCTTTTTTATTCTTCTTCTTCTTTTTTTTTTAAGTAGACTCCATGCCCTTTGTGGGGCTTGAACTCATGACCCTGAGATCATGCTCTACTGATTGAGCCAGCCATACACCCTTATACCTCCTGTGATAATGGAATATGAAGCAATATGTATGAATGGTTTTTGCCAGTGTGGAATGGGAAGTGAGGATGGCAATATCCAATTCGATCCCATAGTCTGAAAAGTTTTACATTGCCCGATGGGCACATAGTTCCCATTGAAGTAAGGGTTATTTAGAAATGAAATTCAAATACTATTTTTGCTTTCACTTTCTGTGTATTATTTTTTTAAAATGGCAACTAAATTGTTATGTCATAAATGCTTATTGTTTGGCCTTACCTTGTTTTTTTAAATTTAATTTTTAATAAAATTTTCTTTTTATCACCCAGGTACCCCATTCCCCCAACCCCCTTCCTTCTGCAACCCTTAGTTTGATTCCTGGAGTCCAGACTCTCTCATGGTTTATCTCCCTCTCTGATTTCTTCCCATTCACTTTTCCTTACCTCCTTTATAAATGAAACTTGTAGGTATTTCTTTTACATAGCCTATTTCTTTTTCATAGCCTAAGAATGCTATGAAAAAAAATTACTGAGACTCAGTTCCATGATCAATCAATATAATCCCTCCCTTGAATACATTCTCAATTTCTTTGCGCTTTTTTCCATGCATTATGATTGCTTTGCAAAACCCTTACCCTTGTCAAATTCAACCCATTGCCTTCTCTGCCTGCACCTGGGCTCCTGGATTAATACAAGACTTCCTGACTGCCCCAACCCTACTTTCCACACAACAGCCAGAGTGATTTTTCCAAAGTCTCTTTACCTGTTAAAAGCCTTTAATGATTTGGGGTGCCTGGCTGTCTCCGTTGGAAGAGCAAGGGGCTCTTGATCTCAGGGGTTGGGAGATTGAGCCTCCTGTTGGGTGTAGAGTTTACTTAAGTAAATTAAAACAAAAACAAAACTTAAGCACTTCAATGATTAATTGCTGGGCAGATACAGGCAAAACATATTTGTACACTCTAAGAGGCCGTTTATGTTCTGACCCCTTCTCGCTTCTCCAGCCTCCTTTTTTCAGCATACCCGCCCCCATGTCCCTCTGTACTTCCCACTCTGCGGTTTCTGGAATGTTCCCTGTTCTCCCTCCCTTCTCTGGCTTTGCACATGGTACTCCCTCCATGGGGTGGAGCATTCCCCTAGCCAACTCGACTAGGATCTCAGTCTTTGCTGAGATGTCACTATCTTGAGGAAGTCTCCCTGACATCCTTTCTATGTTCCCATAGAATGCTTGCCAGTAGCCACACTTAACCTGTTCTGCAGAGGCCTCCCTTCCTACACTGGAAATTTTCAGGAGCAGGAAATGCATTTTGTTTACCGTTGACCAATTCAGAATGCTCATCATAACTTACTTGTTGAATCATCCTCAATTTTGTGAGCTATGTTGTTTAAATATAGATATATATAAATACCTGTCCATGGTCTTTTTTTATTCTGTAGGAACAGATAATTTGTTTAGAAGAATTAAGTCTTGGTAGAACAATTCTGGTTCCAAATTCCTTTCTAAGCTTCTGGGGTCTGTGCTCATTCTTCCTTGTCATTATTTCATTGTTCAGCATAACGTGCTGAACGCCTTACAATGATCAGCACGATTGTTCTTTCCCATGAGTAAATCACAGGCGTTACCGTGTGTGTATCACCCGAGAGACTTGAGTACAAATCTCTGTTTTTTAATGGTTTCATGTTCTTATTTTCTGTTTTTGGTATTTGAGACTAGGTGTGGATGTTTTGAAGGAAAGTTTCTGCCAGATACAGAGGTTAAAAGAGAGCAGAGCCATGTCCTTTCCAGGGCTGTCCTTGCAAGGGTCTGCACTTTCATAGGCCCCTTGAGATGTCAGTAATGACAGAAATCTCAAAAATAAATTTTAATGAAGCTCAGAAAAGAGGAATAAGGTAAAGTACTCCAAAGTATCTCCCAAGTGTGGGAGTCCAGAGTGGCTCGCTCAGTTGCACTACCCAAAGGTCAGGCCAGCTCCCCTTAGAAGGGAAAGATAATTCTCATGAGAATAAATGGAAGTGAATGAAGGAATGAATGTAGGTGACTGGACAAAATGGAAAGAAAAGGCTCTTCAGACGCAATATAATCTATTATGAGAGAGCATAACACAGAACATTGTAGAATGGGCAAAAATGAAAGGAAACTGACAAACTTGTATGAAGGATTTTAGAGTTTGTATACATTTTTTTGATGTACTTTTCATCTCTCTTTTTTGTTCTATTTTATCTGAAGAGCAATGTGATTGTTTTTCCTCCTTATCAGAGGCTTTCCACTACTTAGCACTAAAGGCGTAGCACTAAAGTGTGGTCATACCATCTTACCATGTTTTATAAAGGTGTTGCCAAGACCAGTTAGCTCAATGTTTGTGTTCCTTTCTTGAGGAAAAAAAAAATCTTTGACTCTAAAAGGAAAGAGTGGGGAAAAAATGTCAATTGAAACACAATGGTACATTTCCTGTAGAGTTCCCACTTCTCTCTTTTTCAATTTGAAAATCGAGTTTTGGCATTTTTTTTTTTAAGATTTTATTCATTTATTAGACAGACAAAGATCACAAGCAGGCAGAGAGGCAGGAGGAAGCAGGCTCCCTGCTGAGCAGAGTGCCCAATGTGGGGCTCATTCCAAGACCCTGGGATCATGACCTGAGCCCAAGGCACCCGAGTTTTGGCATTTCTTATTAACAGAAGGCTGCCATTTAGAGATACATATTTAAAAAAAAATTAGTAAGAGTTGTTACTGTTTTTCTGTGGGATCTCAGCAGATGAGGATATCCTAGTTGCAGTAGACAACTGATTGTGAGCCTGCAGAAATTACACCATGTGTATTAAATTGTGACGTCTCAGAAAAACATGCCACCTGATTTTGCTAGGTTAGAGACAAGAACACCGAAATTGAAGGGCATCTATAAGTCTATAAAATGGCAAACCCCGAAGTCTAGAATAAAAGAAGCAACTCATTTGAATATCCTCTGAATTACCAGTAAACAAGTCTCAACTCTGAAAAATAAGTTTTCAAAACAGTAGTTTCCTAAGCACATGCAAACTCTTCAAGTATCTTGGGTAAGGGAATAAGGAAAAAAAAGTGTTGAGCTTTTGCACAGAGTTTCGCTTCACGTTTGTTTATTACAATTAAGACTATTATAACAGCATTGTGAAATCCCTTGGCAAAGCGACACTGCCAAAAGGGGGAAATGGTCCTTATGGAACAACTGTCTATTGCCGGGAGGCCCTCAATTAAAATTTGTATTTAAGCATACACAATATACGTTTTGTTTTTAACTTTAGCGGAAAATTGATTTCACGTGTAACCCCAGCGCTGCACGTGGGGTGGGATACCTGCTGTAGGTTTACAAATATCCAGGTGCAGGTGCAATCCCGGGAAGAAACTCAAAGGACGAGAAATGGAGTTTGTGTCCCTGCGGGAGCTGGCGATGAATCGCTCACACCCGCTGGCGCAGTGTTCATTCTCGCTAACCTACGTGGACCACGATTCTCGGTTGCTCCCTCGCATAGAAAAGTGTCAGTTCCTGTGTGTCCCTTTCTCCGCTAGATGTCACTGTAAATCAATTGCTTGTGGACGGGGACCCGTGTGTTTCTCGTTATCTTCAGACAGCACCAGGGTTTAAAGCATGGTCGGTCCCCACACTGGTCTCCTCCCAGAGTGGGGAGTCCATCGGGGGACGGGGGCAGCGCGCCGTCGGCAGAGGCAACCGACGCGCCGCGACCCAAGCAAGAGGCGCGCAGCCTGCGGAGTTGCAGGGCAAGCTGCGCGATGCGGAAGGCGGGCCAGCGCAGCACTTCTCTCCGCCCCAGCGAGCGAGACGGTCACGTGCCGCGGAGGCGCTGCCCTCTGCAGGCGGTGGCGGGAGGGCGGGGCGGGGCGGGGCGGGGCTGGCACCAGCGGAGCTCCGAGGCGCCGCGCCCGCGGTGCGGGGGTCGCCCGGGGCAGGGTGCAGACCCGGCAAGTACGCCGCGCGGGGGGTGAGTGCGAGTCGGGGCGGGGACAGGGGCTCGCCAGGCGTGAGCGCGGGGCAGGTCGACGCAGGCGGGGAGGGGGAGAAGGAGGAGCCAGGGAGCGCGCCGGCCGTGGAGGGGGAGGGGCGGGGCGGAGCTGCGGCGCGCGCGCCCGCCAGAGAAGGGGAGGGGCGGGAGCCGCCGCTTAACGCGCGCAGGGCCGGCCGCCGTGAGCGTGGGGCGAGCGTGGGCCGCGGCGCGGCAGTGTGACTCCCTCCCGCGACCCTCCTTCGGGCCCCGGGCGAGGGCACTGTGCGGCGGCCGGAGCGGCGCCGGAGCCCGCGAGGCTGAGCAGGCGGTCGTGCCCGGGCATGGTGGTCCGGGGCAACGCGGAAGGTGAGCGACCCCCGGGCCGGCGGCGGGGTGGGGGAGGGGTGGGACCGGACACGCGTCGCCCGGAGGCGCCGCAGACCGGCCCGGCGGCGGCCCGAGCGCGGACGGCCTGAGGCGGGGCTGGGGAGGGTGCGCCGGCCCGGGCACCGCAGGCCGTCCTCTCGCGGCCTGGGCGGCCCGCGGCGTCCCCGAGCGCGGCAGCTGCCGGGTTATGTAACGCGTGACCTCCCCTTCCCCCACCGCCATGGCGCGGCCGGCCGGGCGCAGCCGACCCTGCCGCCGGCCCACGACCGCCCCGCGCGGGAGACTCGCACGGCGGTCCTTCCCTCGGTGCTCTCTGGGTCTAGCCGGCAGACGCCACCCCCGGCCCCGCTCACACCGCGCGGCAAACTCCTTCCTCCTGCGTCGGCGCCTGGGCCGGCCATTCAGCCCCGCGCCATTCATTCATGCGCGCGTTCGGTCGTAGGTTCGTGAAGCATCGCAGGATGTCGGTCAGGGCCGGGCGCGGGTGCTCTCCGCCCGGCTTCCCGCCGCGCCATCCTTCCCCCCCACTCGTGACCCCTACATCAGACGCCCCTCCCCCGCACTGGGGTCCCCAAATCGATGTTGGACTAGCTGAAGACAGTTTTTATTCACTTAGTTTTCCTTGTTACCTGTTCCCTTAATATCCAGGGCATCTTTTCCCAACTGTCCTTATAAGTGTCCTTTTCACACTTCCACTCACTCTTAAAATGATTAAGCCCCTGAGTAGACCGAAAGGGGCCTTTCCTTGTGTATTTCACTGCACTTACTACCTAAATCCAGTCTGTGAGGAAATGAAATCCCTTAATCTAACACCTTTATTGAGTCCCCCTTGTTTAAAACAAAATAATTGCAGATGGTATAAGTTTACTGTTTGTCTTTCAGGCCTTCGCAGGTCATGTATAGAGTGTGAATGGCTTCATTTAGGTGAAAATAATGTAGGCTAGCACATCCCATAAAAGCACCTGTAACTAACTTTTAAGGACTTTAGTGTAACAGTTCTTAATTCTGTGTGTCTGGGCTGTCTGACCTCTCTGCTTTAGTCTTCAGGAGTTAGCTGCTGCTGCTTTAGGGTTGGTCACACCATTACGTTGGTTCTTGCTGTGGAGTACACAGTAATCCAGCCTTTGGGGGAACCTGCTTCCCAAACTTCCCATCTTTGCTTTCTCACATATCCTTGTCTTAGCCAGTGCCAGTGCTGCTAGCAAGTGGTTCCCCTCCCATGTTTCCTAGGCTGGATTCTTGAGAGGTTCATCTAAAGTAAGTCCCTCTTCGATGAATTTTTCTCTGGTTTAGGAGGATCTCATTCAATTCTTAGGATATTTGTCACTCAGATTCGACACGTGTCTTGAAGATTATCTTTTTGTGCATATCATCTTTTTCTTTATCCGTCCATACCCAACTCATCTTTTGTCATAAAACTTTACTTCTATTTTATGGTGAACAATGCATAGTTAAGATTTTTTTTCCTAAAAAGGTAAGAATCACTCTTAGGATTAATATTTATGATATTTCAAGTGGAAAATAATTTTTCAAAATAATGTGTTTGAGTCATTAGGATTACTCCTTTTTCCCCCACTCCAACTGCAAAACTCAGTTCTACGCAAAAGAAAGAAATCCTGTCTTCACCAGCAACAAGCCAGTCATTAATAATAAGTTGGGAAGACTACATGTATTTGATCTTAATTTGACAGTTGCTGTACTGGAAAGATAAAAACTTTAGAGTTAGATGTAAATTTAAATTCTGGCTTATTAGCTGTGTGACCTTGAACAGTTTAAGTTACTAATATTTGATTTTATCCTCGGGTGTAGAATGAAGATATTATTTCCTCCTTTGGATAGTTAATGAGTAAATAAGTCTTTGAATGTAAGGCATCTCTTGAGTACCTGGTACACAGAGATGTTCAGTAAATACATACATATTCCCCCTGGTATACTTTTTATTTTTTTTATTACAATTCAGTCTAGAATGAGCCAGGATATGCTGGAAACAAAGTATGAGAAGAGAGCTGATCAGAAGACAGACTGATTACTCCTTTTCTCCAGGTTAATGAATGAGCTCTGAGCTAAATAGTAGTAAAGCTCTTTACTTTCTGTTTCTTAAGAATGTATGCATGTGTGTGGCGTATTATACATTATAGGATATTGAGCAGAATACTTACAAATGAAGCAAATAGGTTTTTGTTTGTTTGTTTGTTTGTTTTTGAGAGAGAGAGTGTGTGTATGAGTGGGGCCTGGGTAGGGGTGCAGAGAGGGAGGGAGGCCGTCTTAAGTAGGCTCCACTAGGAGTTTGAGCTCACAAACCTGAGATCATGACATGAGCTGAAATCAAGAGTTAGACACTTAACCAACTGAGTCACCCAGGTGCCCCTGAAGAAAATCTGTTTTAATCTTTTTTCTCCTATATATAGTACCAACCGAAGCATTAACTTAGATATTAAAAAAGAATTTGAGTTTTTTTCAAAGTCAAGTCAGGAAGGGGGGATGAAGATGAAGGGAAGAAGCATACTTTTAAAAGTCTTTTTTTAGAGACTGTTGGGTCGCATGTTCCTTTAGTGCCTCTTTTACTTACAAACAGTACATAAATCCTAGTCTGAGTTATAGTCGGAACAGTGCCTCCCTGCTATCCCTTTTTCTCTTGCTTTTCTTTCTGACTGATCCCCACATAAGAATCAGAGCAATCTTTTTATTTTTTAAATTTATTTGAGAGAGAGAGAGACAGAGCGGGCATGGGGGGGGGGGCGGTGGAGCAGAGAGAAGGAGAGGGACAGGCAGACTCCTGGACCTGACACCGGGCTCCATTCCAGAACCCTGCGATCATGACCTTAGCCAGAAGTCAGACGCTTAACTGACTGAGCCACCCAGGCGCCCCCAGAGAGAGCTTTTTAAAGATGTTAGTCAGGCTGTCATTCTTGTGCTCAAAAGCCTCTGAAAGCTTCCTGTTACCCTTAATATTGAATCAGAACTCCCTACCACAGCCCCTTGGGGCATGACATGATTTGGCAGCTGCCAGTCCTAATTGGACTTCTTACCATGTGACTCTTTGTCACCCTGCCCCAGTCCCCTGGTCATTTTGCCATTTCTCGAACTAATTAAGCTGTTCTTAGCTTAGGGGTATTAAACTTGCTATTCTCTTAGTTGGGCCACCCCTTCCTCCTGGTGGTTATCTTGCCTTTACATCTTTACATCAAATGTCATCACCTCAGCAAGACCTTCCTGGATTTTTAAAATAGAAGCCAGTCCCTCCCTCAGCCACTTTTGATGCTGTCATTTTGTTTTACTATTATTTTTTTAAATATTTTTTTTAAAAGATTTTATTTATTTATTTGACAGACAGAGATCACAAGTAGGCAGAGAGGCTGGCAGAAAGAGAGGGGTAGGCAGGCTCCCTGCCCAGCAGAGAGCCCGATGCAGGGCTCTATCCCAGGACTCTGGGATCATGACCTAAGCCGAAGGTAGAGCCTTCAACCCACTGAGCCACTCTGGTGCCCAATGCTGTCATTTTAATTTTTGTTTGTAGCACTTATTGCTAGGTGAAGATACACTGTTCACTTACTGATAAATTTTCCCCACATACTTGTTTGCTCCAAGGCCTCTCTTCCACTTGAAGGCAGGGGCCTTGTCTAACTTGTTCTCACAGCTCTATCCCCAGTGCTTAGAATTCTACCTGGCAGGTGCTCAACAAAACTTGTTAAATGAATAATTGGTATACCTAATTTAAATATTGTTCTGGAATCAGACAGCCTGGGTCAGAATGATGTCTCCTACTATTTACTGATTCTTTAGGCTTGGGCAACTTAATATCTTTTGATGCCTCAGTTTGCTCATCTGTGAGATAAGGACCATATGTATGTTTTAGGATTACGATGAGTAATAATTGAGTTAATATATGTAAAGTGCTTAGAACAGGGTAATTTTTCTTTATTTTTATTTTTTTAAAGATTTTTGTTTATTTATTTGACAGAAACAAAGAGATCACAAGTAGGCAGAGAGGCAGGCAGAGAGAGAGGGGGAAGCAGGCTCCCCACTGAGCAGAGAGCCCGATGCGGGGCTCGATCCCAGGACCCTTGGGATCACGACCTGAGCCAAAGGCAGAGGCTTTAACCCACTGAGCCACCCAGGCGCCCCAGAACAGGGTAATTTTATAGTCTCTAGAAACAGTATTTGGAATTAACTTGGAAATTGATTTAGGATTTTGTGTTTTTGCATGAGACAAAGGTATAATCATTGAATTTTGTGTTTATTGTGGTGTTATTTTTGGCTACCAAAAATGTTTATGGAACTCATACTTAAATACATTTTGTGGATGCCTAGAATGGATTAAAAAGTAAGCAATTGAGGATGGAGACTAGTATTGGTCTAATGTGGAATTCAGCCTTTTCATTCTCAGATCTGTGGAAGATGGAGAGATTATCTTAGCAGCTACCCACCAGAGTAGCTTTTACGTATTTCCTTTTGAAGTTGTGCTGGAGATAGGACCGTGGAGATAAAAGGACTTGCTGGAGGCTGAAGACAGAAAATCCTTGAAGATCCAGTTGAAGGGTGAATCCTGTAGTATTTGGGAAAGGAGAAGTGTTTTATCATCTTTTATGTTCAGTTTCTGCTGTTTTTTGTTATGGTTCCCCCACCCCCACCCATTGTGTTTGGTTCTTAATGAGAACTTAGAGTGACCTAACTATATTTCATATATATATTTTTTAAAGATTTGTTTATTTTGAGAGTGCACACACTTAGGGCAGAGGGAGAGCGAGAATCCCAAGCCAACTCCACACCAAGTGTGGAGACCAGCCAACCAGAGGCTTAATCATGACCCTGAGATCACCATCCTGAGATCATGACCTGAGCCAAAACCAAGAGTCAGACACCCAACCAACTGTACCACCGAGGTGGCTCTACATCATATTTTTTTTTCCTTCTGTTCATCTTTTCATAATGTGATTTTATTTTTTCTTTCGTACTTTCCAGAAATAGAGAAGAAAGAATGGGGACAAATAATAGCTTTGTAACAATAGATACTTTCAGCTAATGCAACTTGAATTGTTAGAAACTAAGATTTTCCATGTAGTAACTGCACTGGCTTGATACCAGTTATTTTTACTTAGTCTGCATATCTTTAGTAAAATGCCTCTTCTTAGGAATATGTTTTTTTTTCTTAGTTTCAACTTTAACCAGGAGGATCCTATCTGTGGGCCTTAAACTTAGGGAAAATCAAAATATTGCTTCTCTGTGTAACATTTGTTCCAAAATTTTTTTTTTTTTTAAACTTTTTTTTAAAATTTTATTTATTTATCTGACAGAGAGAGATCAGAAGTAGGCAGAGAGGCAGGCAGAGAGAGAGAAAGGGAAGCAGGCCGCCTGTTGAGCAGAGAACCTGATGTGGGACTCGATCCCAGGACCCTGAGATCATGACCTGAGCTTAACCCACTGAGCCACCCAGGTGCCCTTGTTCCAAAATTTAATAACAATTGCTAAGTTACTAAACATTTACTGTGTGTCAGGCTCTTTGGTAAGAGCAGTGTTTCATTTAATATTCATAACCACTCTGAGGTAGGCACGGTTATAAAAATACAGACTCAGATAATGTTCCTTGGGGCCTATCACACAGGTAAGAAAGGAGCCAGGATTTTCATCTACTCCTACCTCATTTCATAACCTGGGCTCATAACTGCTATGCTTTGAGGCACATTAAAACAAGGTTTCTGTTTGGAAACTTGCTATTATGTTTTATTGTGTTATTTGTGTGTGGTGTTCCTCAGACTACAAGTAATTTCATTATTTGTGGTTAAGTTTTCTTTGGATTTAACTATTACACATAAATGAGTATATATTCTATAAGTGAAAAATGTTTTAATAGGTTGATGATAGGCAAAATCTTTTTTTTTCCTCATTACATCGTTACTGAAATAAGTCAAAGCATGTGTGCCATGGAAGGTCAGCTTGTAAATAGTTTGAAAAAGTTTTACGTTAAAGATGTGATGCATCAGATTTAAGAAAATACGGATATCTTTAAATTTGCTTAAGGCTAAAATTTCAGGTAGCATGTAAGCAAAAATTAGTGATGTGTTTCTCCTGATTATGGAACAAATCTTTAATTCTTTATGTTTAGTAAGTAAGGAGGGTATTAGCCAGTCAAATTAAAATGTGCTTTCTCGTGTAGCCAGGTAGCTGTTTATGCATACAGGTTAGTTTGAGTAATTTTTTTTAAAGATTTTTTTAATTTTTAGAAACAGTGTGAGCATGCAAGCAGGGGGAGGGGCAGAGAGAAAGGAACTTAATGGGGACTCCCTGCTGAGTGCAGAGCCCCAAGCAGGACTCCATCTCAGGGACCATGAGATCACCACCTGAGCTGAAACCAAGAGTCAGACACTTAACTGACTGAGCCACTCAGACACCCCTAGTTTGAGTAATTTTTTCAAGGCTTTATGGTTGAATTAAAGATTAGTTAAGGATGGGCAAAAAAGTTGGTTGTGATGTAAATGATTTTTTTTTTTTTAAAGATTTTATTTATTTATTTGACAGAGAGAGAGAGATCACAAACAGGCACAGAGGCAGACAGAGAGGAGGAAGCAGGCTCCCCGCTGAGCAGAAAGCCCGACGTGGAGCTCTATCCCAGGACCCTAGGATCATGACCCGAGCCGAAAGCAGAGGCTTAACCCACTGAGCCACCCAGGCGCCCTTTTTTTTTTTTTTTTTTTTTTTAAGATTTTATTTACTTACTTGACACACACAGATCACAAGTAGGCAGGGAGGCAGGCAGAGAGAGAGGAAGGGAAGCAGGCTCCCTGTGGAACAGAGAGCCCGATGCCAGGCTCGATCCCAGAACCCTGGGATTATGACCTGAGCTGAAGGCAGAGGCCTTAACCCACTGAGCCACCCAGGCACCCCATGATGTGAAAGATTTTTACTTGAATCCAGTGTCTGAGTAACCAAAATGTTGCTTAGTGGCTTCAGTCATTCCTGAGCATAACCAAGGTGAAAATGAGCTTTTTGGAGATTGAGTTAGAAAGTAATAGCTGAACCTTATGTTTTTCTGAAGTCCATAATGTCTATACTTGAGATTACTAAGAATGAACTTAATATATTTTAATTACTTAGGCATTAGTCTTAATTATGATTTAGATTCCTTTCCCTTTTAAATGTTTTTCATCAGAGTTCTGAATTATATCTTAAAATAAGTTCTGTTAGTTTAAGCAGTTCTTTGAAAAATTAAATTGGACGATCCTGAATTAAAAAAACTTTTTAAGTTTTTTCTTTAATATTTTTGAGAGAATAACCAAAAATGTCTTTTACTTTTTGTAATGGTTTATGCCTTAAAAAGTACTTCACTTGGCTCTTTTTTTCCACTCAGTTCCTATAAGAGAGAGGTCAGGCAGTGTATCTTGTTAAATGTATAGCTGCAGTATGATTCTGGCACTAGTTACTCAGATTTAGGGCACCTGGGTGGCTCAGATGGTTAAGTGTCTGCCTTTGGCTCAGGTCATGATCTCTGGATCCTGGGATTGAGCCCTGTGTCTGGGCTCCCAGCTCAGCAGGGAGTCTTCTTTTCCCTCTCCCTCTGCCTTTCCCCCTGCTCATGCGTGCGCGCGCTCTATCTCTCTTTCTGTCTCGGGTGAATAAATAAAATCTTTAAAGGAAAAAAACTACCTAAAGTTAGGGCAGACATCATCACAGGTTAAGGGCACAGTCCACAAGATTCTTTTCACTTTAAGGTACTCGTTGCAAACTCCAGGGTTTCGGGGCCACCTGTACTTCTGACCAACTGGCTACAAATTTGGGAGTTCCCACTACTCCCTCAGATTTGATAATTCGCTAAAGTGACTCACAGCTCAGGAAATACTTGCACTCACCATACTTGGAATTATAGTTTTATTATAAAGTATACAAATCAGGGCAAGCCAAATGGAGATATACCTAGAGAGAGGTCTGGAAGGGTCCCAAGTATAAAGCTTCCATGTCCCAGGACACGTTATCCTGCCACATTGATATGTAATTACCACCAGGGAAACTCATCTAGGCCTTCGTGTCCAGAGTTTTTATTGGAGTTTTATTACATAGGCATGATTAATTGAATTATTGGGCACATGGTGAATCAGTCTGCAGCACCCCTTTCTTCCATGAGGTCAGACTGATCTCATGTGGCCCAAAGCCCCAACCCTCTGATCACTTGAATGGCTTTTCTTTTCTTTCCCTTCCTTCCTTCCTTCCTTTCTTTCTTCTTTTTTTCTTTTTTACTTTCAGATTTATTTATTTGAGAGAGGGAGAGAGAATCTGAAGCAGGCTCAGTGCTGAGCAGAGCTGAATTCGAGGCTGGACCTCACAACCACAGTATCATGACCTGAGCCAAAACCAAGAGTTGGATGCTTAACCCACTGAACCAGCTGGGCACCCCTCACTTAACTGGCCTATCAAGTGTGGTTAGCCCCATCCTGAAACTAGGGGCCCACTGAGAGTTCTATATTAATATAAAAAGATGTCCTAGGGGCCCACCAAGGATAACAAAGATTATTCCTACTAGTGTAAAATTCCTAGGATTTAGAGTCTCCATCCCAGGAATCAGGGACAAAGGCTATTCAGATTTTGTATTGTACAACAATAGCTAAAAAGGTGTGAACAGACATTTGCCCAATTTGTGTCGGTTGAAACTAAAACAGGTATGTTTCCTGAGCTCAGTTGTAGTAGACTGAGTTCCCAATTCATCAGTCAGTAGTAGACTGCTGATCTTCATTACTAAAGATTGTAACAGGTTGCATTTGAATATATGTATGTAGAAAGATTGCCTTCTGTTTGAAATTGTAACGTTTTATCGATACAGTTGTGTTTAAAACCTTGGGTGGATGTTCCTTTATATACATAAATTGTGTTGTAGGTTAAGTTTATAAACTACATATTTTTCAGTATTTTCAAAATTAAATAAATTTGGCCATCAGAGTTTTGTTTTTGGTATATTTGAATTTGTAGTTTTAGACTTGGGTTATTACTAGTGTTAAGTGAGAGGAAACGTAAATCTGAGGTGTGATTTTGCTAGTGAGGATTGTTGATAATATATGGATTGATTGTTAGTGTTACAAAGTATTTTTAGTAACTTAGTTGCCATTTTGAGTTTCAGCTCTGAGTTATAGCTGTTCAGGTTTATAGTGTTGAAGGTTGATAATGTTCTTTTGCATATTATGCCCCAGTGGAAAATCTTACTTCTCATTGTTTCATTTGAAGGTTATATTACATTCTCTTGGGCTCACTGAATGTTTCTTAAAAATAGAGTTTATTAGCTAAATAAACTGTTTCATTGAGTAAGATTCCTAGTGCTTTTTGAGGAATGCAGTATCTCCTATTTGGAATGTCATTTCATCTTAAAAATTAGTGGGTTTTGTTGTTGTTGTTTTCCAAGATTTTATTTATTTATTTGAGAGAGTGGGAGAGAAAGCTTGAGAAGGGGGAGAGTTGGAGAAGCAGGCTCCTCGCTGAGCTGGGAGCCTGTTGTTGGGGCCCTATCCTGGGACTCTGGGATCATGACTAGACACAGGAGGCAGAACTTCTTCCTGTCTGTGTGCCGGCTTCCCCATCCTCCAGTATTCACATATACACGTTTACTCTTCCATTCCTAACTTTTACAAGGTAAGGTTCAAACTCCTTAGTATGATATTCAGAACCTTCTGTTATATTTCTTCAACTACCTTACAAATTATCACTACCTCTGTCCATGTGTCAGTCCAGAATGTTGCCTTAATTATTTTTTTTCTTTTGTTTTTGCTCAGGAATTTCCTTCCTGAAATCCCCTCTTACCCTCTTCTGCCCTTTAAAATCCTACACATTGGGGCGCCTGGGTGGCTCAGTGGGTTCAGCTGCTGCGTTTGGCTCAGGTCATGATCTCAGGGTCCTGGGATCGGGTCCCGCATTGGGCTCTCTGCATAGCTGGGAGCCTGTTTCCTCCTCTCTCTGCCTGCCTCTCTGCCTACTTGTGATCTCTCTCTGTCAAATAAATAAATAAAAAATATCTTTAAAAAAAAATAAAATCCTACACATTGTTCTCAGTGCATATCTGGTGTAGACAGCAGAGGCACTGACAAAAAAGAATAAATGCACAGAGAAAACAGCAACAAATCTCATGTTGGAGAAGAGATCCAAGAGGGCTTCACTGAAGAGGTAGATATGCACTACAGGTTTGTAGATTAGGCTCAGGAAGCAGAACCCCTCCTTGTCTGTGTGCAGCCATCACCATCCTACGGCATTTACATATATACATTTACTCTTCTTTTCCTAACTTTTACAAAGTAAGGTTAAAACTCCTTAGTATGATACTCAGAACATAGATCAGACCTGGAATTTGGGGAGAGGCAGTGCAAGGCACAGGATGGGAGAGATGGAGAGATCTTGTTACCTGTAATCTAATCAAAACCTTGATTTTGTAAGTTGCATTTACTCCTGATACTGTGAAATCCTTTCTATTTAGTGTACACTATAGCAGCTTTTCTTCTTGGTATACTTGGTCTCATCTGAACTTCTCCTGTACTTGTCTCTGCAGTTACCACTCAAGATACACTGCAGGCAAAAATCAGTGGCTCTCCCACATGAGCATTACCTGGGAACTTTTTAGAAATGGAGATTCCTGGCCCCACTCCAGACCTATCAAATGAGAAACTTTGGAGTTGGGAATTCAGTAGTCTTTGTTAATTGGGCCTCCAAAATATTCTGGTGCATGCTCAAATATGACAGCAACTGAAGATATAATCCCCTTTCTTTGATTTTACCTTCTTTTTTCTCTAGATATGTCCTGTCCTTGTTTTACTAAACTTATGTGGCCTTCGGAATCCTTGATTTGCTGCAACCTTGAACTTTCCAGTGGATAATTATTTGGCTTCCTGTGAGAATATACCACTTCTTAGTGAAGATCACTGGCTTTTTATTCCTTCTTCTAGACTCATTTTTTAACCATGTCATCTGCAGAAGAACATTCTTTTGTTTTACTTTGTACCTTGAGCCCTGCTTTTGGACATGCTGACTTTGTGATGTATGTGGGACATCCTAGTGGAGATGTTTGAGAAGCATTGGGCCACATGGTTTGGAGTTCAGAAAGTCAGGAAAATTGAGAGAAGGTGTTTAGAAACCAGTTAATTTCGTTACACCCTGGAGAGCCAGAGAAGGTGGTTCTTTGTACTTTATTAAAATAGCAGTCTTCATTTCTTTCTTTTTCCTTCTATGGAAATCTGTAATTATAGGGAAGAAAATTATTAGTAGTTCTTTTAGAATGCCTCTTTCAACTTGTATTCAAATGACTGATTTTGTGAAATCAGTCATCTTTCTGTATTTTTTTTATAACAAAGAGAATAAGAGAGAAAATTCTTTGTTATATTGAGTTGTTTGGGATAGAAACTTTCTTTTTAATGAGATCAGTCTCAAACTGGGACATTACAAATATTTGTTGTGCATTTTCAGTTTTAATATATCCAAATATTTTTCTTACACATCATGTTTTTGTCTTTATTTGTATGTAGTTTAAATGCTGACTCTAAATCATGATTTTAAAAAGCTGAAATATATTTATTAGGAAACAGGCTAAACTGCTGTAACAGGCTAAGCTTTTGTTTTTTTAAACGATTTTATTTATTTGACAAAGAGATCACATAAGTAGGCAGAGAGGTAGGCAGAGAGAGAGGGGGAAGCAGGCTCCCAGCTGAGCAGAGAGCCCCCTGATGCAGGGCTCTATCCCGGGACCCTGAGATCATGACCTGTGCCAAAGGCAGAAGCTTAACCCTCTGAGCCACCGAGGTACCCCTGTAACAGGCTGAGCTTTTGAACACAATGATGCAAACAATATTGAAGTTTTTCTCTCTCCTGTAATAGTAGGTGGGCAGTCCATAGTAGGTGAGGGAGGCAGGGTTTTTTGTTCTTTTTTTTTTTTTTTAAAGGTTATTTGTGGTCTCATTTCCCTTGTGTTTGCTTAGCTATCCCCTGTGGTATTGTTCTCATTTTCAGGTTAAAGCCAAGTTACCTCGTAGCTGCATACCATAAAAAGAAATAAATACTTTCCTTCAAGAAGATGGCACAGATTTTTTTCTCCCCATTTGTTACTCTGCTCCTATCACTGGCCAGAACTGATTCACATGGCCATGCCTGATTTTGAAGAAGACTAGGAAATGTAGTCTCTAGTTGGTAACTCTGCTTCCCACTTAGGGGGTAGGAGAGGTGTTCTATTATTAAAGAAAGGGAGAATGAATACTGGAGGATAGTTGTCATTCTGCCACTCCAGAGTTTGGGAGTTCCAAGACCACTCTTATTTCTGATACCAAGTGCAAGTTTGGGGATTCCCCAACCACCCTTAGGTTCAATAATTCACTAGAAGGACTCAGAACTCTTGAAAAAACTATTGTACTCATGGTTATGATTTATTCAGTGAAAGGTAGAAATTTAAAACAACCAAGGGAAAAGGCACTGGGGTACACAGGTGGAACTTGCAGTCCTCTTCTTACTGGAGTCTAGGACAGCACTAACTTCTGGCAGTGAGTGACAATACACACAAAGTGTTGCCAGCCAGGGGGACTGACCCAAACCTTAATGTCCAGAGTTTTTATTGGAGTTTGGTCATACAGATATGGTTGGCTGCCCACATGTCTAACCTTTAATCTCTGGTCTCTCAGGAGATTGATGATGCATGACCCAGAGCTTCCACCATAAATCACATTGTTAGACTGTTTGGAGTGGCTCATAGTCCCTAGGTAAAGAAAGACATTTATCAAGCAGGGCATTCCTGGGGCTCAGAGATCACCTCCCAGGAACCAAGGGCAAAGGCTCGACCTTTTTGAGTAAGGTTAATTCTTTACTAGATAGCGACTTCTCTGAATAGGCACAGCTCATTTTCTGGAAGTATAGACAGAGTTGCATAATATATATGCTTTCATTCCAAAGCTTTTTTTCTTAAGTGAATAGATGTATAGAATCATATGCATTCATTACATTATACATACAATGTATACATACATTACAAACTGCAAGAGACTAGACTTTGTCATGTTCTACTCTATCCACAAACTAAGGAACTGGGATCTGAGTGCTTGTGACTTGCTTAAGGTCAGAGAACCAGTTAACAAAGTTGATAGTGTATCTGGATCTCTACTTAAGAGTATGGACTACTTACAGTTAGAGTCTAGATGGAACCAACCTTATTTGTAGGAGCTATTTTCTTTCTTTGTCCCTGCATATATATACCATCTATAATCTGGGAGCTACTGTACCTGACCCAGACAGGTGCTGAATTTAAAGCTTCTGTGTTGTTGCATTGTATTAGACTGGTTCAATTCAAAATAAGTTTTCTTACTTTTCAGAAGTTTATTATATTGATAACATTGTTTTTCCACCAAAGATTGCAAACAGTTTATTACAAGTGAAGTGTGATTTTGCACCACCAACCAGCAGTGCAGCCTTATTGAAAGCCTTTAGTCTTTCTATCCTAGGAGGAAACTGTGTGCAAAAAGACTGTAGGTAGGTATTTGGCCTACCTACTCCACAGATTGTTGTGAACATAAATTGTAAAGATCTCTTTCAAACTGAGTACTGGAAATGTAAAATATTACTAATGATATGTTTAAATTTGAAGAATTTAAATTTAAATATTAAAAATTTAATACTGAGAGGAAGGAAATATCAGTTAAGAGGTGAATTTTTTTTTTTAAGTTTTTATTTATTTATTTGACAGACAGAGAGATCACAAGTAGGCAGAGAGGCAGGCAGAGAGAGAGAGAGAGAAAGAGAAACAGTCTCCCTGCTGAGCAGACAGCCCAATGCGGGGCTCGATCCCAGGACCCTGAGACCATGACCTGAGCCGAAGGCAGAGGCTTAACCCACTGAGCCACCGAGGCACCCCAAGAGGTGAATTCTTTAAAGATTTTATTTATTTGAAGAGAGTGCGCAAGTGCGAGTGGGAGAGGGAGCAGAAGGAGAAGCAGGCTCCCTGCCATTTTGGGTGCGACCACGAGATTATGACCTGAGCTAAAGGCAGATGCTTAACTGCTTGAGATACCCAGGTGCCCCAAGAGGTGAATTTTTTTTTTCTAAGATTTTATTTATTTATTTGACAGAGAGTGAGATCACAAGTAGGCAGAGAGGCAGGCAGAGAGAGAGGAGGAAGCAGGCTCCCCGCTGAGCAGAGAGCCTGATGTGGGGCTCTATCCCAGGACCCTGAGATCATGACTTGAGCCGAAGGCAGAGGCTTAACCCACTGAGCCACCCAGGTGCCCCAAGAGGTGAAATTTTTTAAAGATGGTGAGAATATGGTAATTTTCTCCCATTTTCTATTTCCTGTATTTCTCAGTTTTCTGCAGTAAACATGTAATTCTTTTAGAAATAGAGCAGGAGAACTTTTTTAAAAGGGACACTTAGTGAGACCAAATACCAGCAACATGACAAAGCAGTGTATATACACAAGTCACGAATAGAGTGGATAATAGGAAACTTCTCAAGAAAAGAAAGATCAGACTCCCTTCTAGATAAGGTTTATGTACCCAAGTCTATCATCTGTTCTTTAGACAGTGCTGTGTATGTTATAGCCACTTTTATTTGGGTGGTTTAGAGTTCTTTAATTTCTGTTTATTTGGTGTTGATCAAGAAGGTCTCTTCTATAGTACGGGGATTGTTTCATTGCAGCAGGAAACAACTGGTCATAGGAAAATGTCTCTGTATACTGAAGGTGAAATAGCCAGCTTGCGAAGTTTTTTTGAGAGGGTCCTGTTAAGTTAGGAATAATACCTGGTTGAAATATTTTGACGTTTTATTTTTAAGTATTTTTAGAGGTATCTTAAATACATACAATATTATCCTTAGGATGTAAACTGTCTGTTTGATTTTGAATCTCTAAAAGTGACTATGTGATAAAGTCTAGAGTAACTAGTTATGATTCTTGGAGATAGTTACAAGGGCTTAATGTCCACCACCTGGGTGCTGATTTTTGTTTTTAATAGATTGAGAAGAATCTTCAAAGTCAAAACCTGATAGGGTGTGCGATATGCTAGAAGATTTCTCCTTCCCTGGGTTCTGAAATTCAAGAATCTGTGCCCTTGTAATTTCAGCAGTCTGAGAACTGTGGACAGTTATGGTCTCTGTGGTTGAATCAGACCCAAACCTCAAAACAGCTGTATTTTTCTATTTAAATGTTACATAAAAAGCTGCTTATCTGGTATTAAAGCCTTTACCATTTAAGGACAAGTAAGAGCTGTCGAAGCAGGCATTGTCAAGTTGTGTTAGTGACTGTGCTAGCACTTCACTTACATAGTCACTTGTAAGGGCAGTACTTGGTCTTAGTAAATTAGTTTTTCAGATGGCGTCCCACTGCCTTCTCCAAGAAAAATAATTCTATATACTGCTATACAGATTTCTTGGAGAAGTAGCCTCTTGCCAGTGTTGTACTCCAGATGAACATCACAGTTACCCTCTTCCCTGTGGCTTGCCTCTGTGATTCCAGCTGCTTATGGAATGTTTCCAGTGTCAGAATCCATTTTTTTCTTTGCTTATTTTAAAAAATTATATTTTTTAATTTTTTTTAAAGGTTTCATTTATTTATTTGACACAGAGAGGGAGAGAGAGATGGATCATAAGTAGGCAGAGAGGCAGGCAGAGCAGGGAGTGGGAAACAGGCTCCCTGTTGAGCAGAGAGCCTGATGGAGAGCTCGCTCGATCCCAGGACCCTGAGATCATACCTGAGCCGAAGGCAGATGCCCAACCCACTGAACCACCCAGGCGCCCTTGAAAAAAATTTTAAAAAGATTTTACTTACTTGAGATCGAGAGAGCACAAGTGGAGGGGGAGGGGCAGAAGGAGAGGGAGAAGCAGCCACTGTGGCAGGCTCAATCTCAGGACCCTGGGATCCAGACCTGAGCTGAAGGCAGATGCTTAACCAGCTGAGCCACCCAGGTGCCCCTGACCTCAGATATTTTAAAACTTACAAAGCCATATTGTTAAAATTGAAGTGGGTTTAGAGAGTGGAATTTTACCTGCTTGCTGTTTTACCCCAAATTCTGTTTCCTCCTTGCCACATTCATCCCATATATCCAGTTCATGGCTCTACAGGGATTTTACTGAGCACCAATCAGTCAAACTTTGTTTTATAGGTGAAGAGATGTGAGGCTCAGTGCTCTTGGACTCATCCCAAGTCCTATAGCTAGCTAGGCAGTGGTAGAACTGGGATTAAAGATCTTGTGTTAGTAAATCTATTGCTCTTTCCATTATGTTGTACACTGTGGATAGCACATTTAAAATAATAATGTTGTGTACTTTATAATCTTCAAAGGGTTTCTACACATGTGGTCTCATTTGATTTTCAGTCTGTGACTTGGTAGGGTAGATTAGTATAATAGCAGCTGATGTTTATTGAAGGCATAACCTAAAAGCTAGGGATAAGGATACTTTTGCATACATGAATCATTATCTATTTTTTAACTAGTTTTTAAAAACCTTAGTTATTTATTGACTTCCATGTTGATGCTGGATAAGAAGTCCATAGGTTATTTTAAGTTGTGTATTACAGTTTTAGAAACATTTATCACTTTAGTCAAGGTCATCAAGCACTGTGGGGCTAGATAGCAACCCAGTCTGCAAGACTTTCATCTGGAAGACAGTTTTTATTTACAAGTTTGATAATTGGATGGCTTGTTGATAAAGGTCATTCTTTTCTTAGTGAGCAGGGGTAGACAAGAGGACATGTTGCAAGTCAGAAGGTTGCTTGAAACAGAGAAGATGAGAGGGTTTGTGTTATTTTTGAGTTATTTGTGTCAAGTTGTGGTATCTTGATGTATTGCTGTCCTCCATTCTAGGGTAAGTCCTATTTGAGAAGCGAATCAGTCATCTGGAGTGAAGAATTCTTGCCATGAATATGACTTGAGAGGATAGGTGCCTCTCTTTTGAAGCTCCTTACTGGTTAGCAGAAACATAAGCTCTGATTTCTGGCGTACCACTTTACGGAATAGGTTTTTACATTATCTGTTCTAATTTCACAATATAAAGGAAGCACTGTAGTCTGTAGAACCCCCTAAATGACTTACACTTAATTCCACCTGTTATGTGGTTCTCGTTAGCATCAGAAGTGTGTATCATTGACTAATCTTGTCTGCATACCATTTTGGGGGTAGGGAGGTATCCTATTTTCTGTCTGTTAAACAGCACAGAATGTGTGAATTTTGTGGCTCATCCAGCAGATCATGCGATTCTTGATCTTGGGGTTGTGAGTTTAAGCCCACATTGGGTGAATAGATTACTTTAAAATCTTAAAAAATAATAAAATGGGAAAAAAGTAGATAAGATTAAATATGCAGGGTACAGTTTAAAATGTAAATGTACCAGAGTATACTTTACTGAGACATTCCTATTCCTACTTTATTTCTTACATGTAAGTAAGTACATTGTTCATTTTCTTTATTTAACAAGAATTCATTGACTTTCGGGGCGCCTGGGTGGCTCAGTGGGTTAAAGCCTCTGCTTTTGGCTCAGGTCATGATCTCAGGGTCCTGGGATAGAGCCCCACATCAGGCTCTCTGCTCAGCGGGGAGCCTGCTTCCTCCTCTGTCTCTGCCTACTTCTCTGCCTATTTGTAATCTCTGTCAAATAAATAAATAAAATCTTTAAAAAAAGAAGAAGGAAAAAAGAATAAAGAATCGTTTTAAAAAAAAGAATTTATTGACTTTCTATCATATGTAAGATTAGTGGCTATTTTATATATATATAATATGTTCTTGATGTTTTCATTCTATAATGTTTTGAGCATGAGAAAGGAGAGATGTTAGGGTCTAACTGAAATAAGTGAAGTATCACTAGTGTTTGATGCTGTGTACATATGAACAGAAGTCTGATAAGCCTCCTTATTACTTGCTTCCTGACACCTGGATCTCTTTTATTGACCTTATGGTTTAGGTTGTCAAGTAGCTTTGCTGCATGCCAGCTTGGTCAGCTACTGCTCTTTGCTAGCATCATAGATGGGGGTCATGTAGTTTTCTTTGTGTCCAGATTTTGTTTTTTATCTTCCTGCTCTTTCTGCCTAAAATCTTACCCTTAAGTTTATTTGTAAGGCTAGTTAGTATTTCCGTAATTGGTACTCATTTCTTTTTAGATTGTAAAATTTTAGAACTCATACCAAAGTGTCTATAATTTCATTTATCTCAGTATTGCTTGGTAAATTATGGTGCTTTATACACAGTAATATTCCATTAGCTTTGATCTCTAGGTAGTGCAGTTTGGTGTCCCCTATATGCATTTCTGAATTATTTCTTAGATGCCATAATTACCTGTGCTATGAGAAGTATTCTACAGCTGTCTACTAATTTATCTAGCATCTACTGTCTGACAAAAAAGAGGTTATATAACTGATGACATACAACAGTGACAGGGCTGATAAATTGTCACTCCCAATATTTAGTAAACACCAGATTTGCAATGAGGTTTTTACCTCAATCCACTGTCATAGGCCATGTTAGTCTATACATAGGTTATTTAAATGAATTTGATAGTACAAGTTGCCTTAAATCTTCTGGAATAACTAAAGGAGATCTGCATAAATAAATACAGACATCAGCACTGTTATGTAATCAAATTTCTAAAATTTGTTGCTGAAGTATATGGTTATAGTGTTAATTTTTATATTTGATTTCTGTAAATAGGTCTTCAGTGTGTCTGAGAGTACAAAAGGGAACTGTGAAAGAATTTTAATCTAAAGTGGAATAAGAAGATAGGAAATGGAGAATCATAGGCATATGCCCTCAGAAAAATGATTTTAAAAATTGGGCTGAATGCCTGTAAATGCCTGATGTACAGAAGATGGAGATTCTCTCCTGACCAATGAGTATCTGCCAAGAATCTCTCCCTGTCCTCAAGCCAGTGAACTTAACTGCTTGGACTTCCCCCCCCTTTGCAGCCCTTGCCTGTAAATACAGTCCACCCCAAACCCTCACCAGACATATTTGTAGCTTGGTACAGCATGCATTTCCTGAACTGAAATTCTTCTGTTCTCAAATAAATTCAGTTTCTGGTAATAGGAGCTTTATTCAGTTTTCCTCTTTATTTAGATTGACATCTAGTAGTCATCTACCCAAATCTCTTACAATAAAAGACCCAGACAATAAAATAATTCAGACCTAGGGAGATGGAGATGTAGATCAGAGATCAGTGAAGTGGCAGAGTCTGGACTAGAAATAATTCCTCTTACCTTTACTCTTTATTCATTATCTCTTGATTCACTAGTGCTATATATTATGTTATAAGCAATAACAGATTGGCTGTCTTTACTGTACTTTTATTCCATCAGTATTTAACATTGATTAAACCAGATATTTATTGCTTTCTTTGCTGCATTTTTTCCCTGTATTTTTGACCTTCCAAGATCATTCTTCTTCTACCTGAGGGATATATTTTAGGATTTCTTTAGTGCAAGTTTGCTGGTGGCATTATGTTCTGTTTTTATTTGCCCCAAATACCTTTATTTCATCTTTCTTGTCTGAATTTTTCTCTGGGTATTGAATTCTAAATAAGTTAATTATTTATTTCAGCACTATTGTCTTCTGGGGCTATTGTTTCTGTTGAAAAGACAGCTGTTGTTTAATTGGTGTTCCTTTGAATATTTTGAATGGAATCTCTGTTTTCGCCACCCATTGCAGCCCCTTATTTCCTTGAACATAGTAAGCATCGTACAATTTTTAAAAAAATTTTATTTATCTGACAGAGATCACAAGTAGGCAGAGAGAGAGGGGGAAGCAGGTTCCCTGCTGAGCAGAGAGCCCGATGTGGGGCTCAATCCCAAAACCCTGGGATCATGACCTGAGCCGAAGGTAGAGGCTTTAACCCATTGAGCCACCCAGGCGCTCCAGCATAGTACCATTTTTAATCTGGGTTAAAATCAGTATCTGGAGTCTATGTAGGTCTGTTTATTTTGTTTCTGTTGGTTTTCACTTGTGATCTTACTACTTTGTGTGCCTGGTTATTTTAATTTCTGTGCTAGACTTTGTATTTTCAAAATGGTTTGCAAAAACATGGGAAGATTAGGATATTGTAATCCTCCACAGAGAATTTACACTGCTTCTGCCAGATGCTTTGGAGCACTGAGCAGTCCAGGGTCATCTTTTTTTTTTTAATTATAATTCCAATATAATTCATATACAATGTTATATTAGTTTCCGGTGTATAATATAGTAATTCAACAATTCCGTATATCACTCAGCACTCAACATGATAAGTATACTCTTTAATCCCCTTTACCTATTTCATCCATCCCCTACCCATCTCCTCTCTAGTAACCAACACTTCGTTATCACAGCTGTTCTTTAGCTTGTCTCTTTCTCTTTGTTTAGTTTCTTAAATTCCACATGTGAGTGAAATCATATGGTACTTGTCTTTATCTGACCAGCTTATTTCACTTGGCATTATACTCTAGAGATCCACCCATGTTGTTGCAAATGGCAAAATTTTAATATTTTTTATGGCTGAATAATATTCCATTGTATATATGTATATATACACACATCACCTCTTCTTTATATGTTAATTTACTGGTGGACACTTGGACTGCTTCCATAATTTGGCTATTGTAAATAATGCAGTAAACATAGTAAACATAAACATATATAGGGGTTATAGGGGTATATATATCTTTTTAAATAGTGTTCTCATATTCTTTGGGTAAATAGTAGTAGAGTTACTGGATCGTGTAATGTATTTATAAAAATAATATTTATTTAAATAATCATGTAATTTTTTGAGGAACTTGGCATACTGTTTTCCACAGTGGCTGTATCAGTTAGCATTCCCACCAGCAGTGCAAGAGGATTCCTTTTTCTCTGTATCCTCACCAACTCTTGCTGTTTCTTGTGTTTTTGATGTTAGCCATTCAGATACGTGTGAGATGATACCTCATTGTGGTTTTGATTTGCATTTCCCTGATGATGAGTGATGTTATTCATCTTTTCATGAGTCTCTTGGCCATCTATATGTCTTAGTAGGATATCTGTGTCTTCTGCCCATTTTTAATTGGATTATTTGTTTTATTGGTATTGAGTTTTATAGGTTCTTTATATATTTTGGGTACTAGCCCTTTAATAGGATATGTCCTTTGCAGATATTTTCTCCCTTGTCTTTTAGTTTTGTTGATTGTTTCCTTCATTATGCAGAAGCTTTTATTTTGATGTAATCTCATTAATTTATTTTCACTTTTCTTTCCCTTGCCACAGGAAACATAGAAAAATGTTACTATGGCTGTGTCAGAGAAATTACTGCTTGTGCCCTGTTCCAGGATTTTTATGGTTTCAGGTCTCACATTTAGGATCTTAAAGCATTTTGAGTTTATTTTTGTATATGGTGTTAAGAAACTGATTCAGTTTCATTCTTTTGCATGTCGCTATTTTTCCCAACACAATTTGTTGGATTGTCTTTTTCCCATTGGGTATTCTTGCTTTCTCTGTCAAGGATTGATTGACCGCATATGTATGGGCTTGTTTCTAGGTGTGCTCTCTTGTTTCTTGATGTTTATGTCTATTTCTGTAGAAGTACCATACTGTTTTGATCACTACAGCTTTGTAGTGTATCTTGAAATCTGGAATTGTGATGCCTCCAGTTGTGTTTTTCTTTTTAAAAGATTGCTTTGGCTATTTAGGGTCTTCTGTGGGTTTTTTTTTTAAGATTTTATTTATTTATTTGACAGAGATAAGTAGGCAGTGGCAGGCAGAGTGAGAGTAAGGGAAGCAGGCTCCCTGCTAAGCAGAGAGCCTGATATGTGGCTCGATTTCAGGACCCCGGGATCATGACCTGAGCCAAAGGCAGAGGCTTTAACCCACTGAGCCGCCCAGGCATCCCTTTTTTGTGGTCTATCCAGATTTTAGGGTTATTGGTTCTAGTTCTGTGAAATACGCTTTTGATATTTTAATAGGGATTGTATTAAATCTGTAGATTGCTATAGGTAATATGGACACTAACAATATTGCTTCTTCCATCCATGAGCAAGGTATATCCTTCCATTTGTGTTCATCTTCAGTTTCTTTCATCCATGTTTTATAGTTTTTAGAGTACAGGTTTTTTCCCCTTCCTTGGTTAAGCTTATTCCTAGGTACTTTATTTTTTGGTGTAATTGTAAATGGGATTGTTTTATTCATAGCTCTTTCTGCTCCTTCATTATTAGTGTATAGAAATGCAACAGATTCCTGTGTATTGATTTTGTATTCTGCAACCTTAACAAATTCATTTATCAGTGAAGTCTTTAGGGTCTTCTACACATAGTATCATGTCATCCGTAAATGATGAAAGTTTGCTCGACTTCCAGTACTATGTTGATTAAAAGTTGTGAGAATGAATATCCTTGTCTTATTCCTGATCTTAGGGAAAAAGCACTCAGTTTTCACAATTGAGTATGATGTTAGTTGTGGGTTTTTCTTATATGACCTTCTTTGTGTTATGTTCTCTCAAAACTACTTTGTGGAGGGTTGTTTTTTTTTTTTTTGGTCATGGGTGGGTGTTTGTACTTTGTCAAATGTGTTTTCTGCATCTATTGAAATGATCATGTGATTATTTTCCCTTTTTTGGTTGATGTGAATATTGAACCACCCTTGCGTACCTAGGTAGATCCCACTTGATCATAATGATTTTTTTGTATTGTCTGATTCATCTTGCTAGTATTTTGTGGAGGATTTCTGTATCTGTGTTCATCAGAGATACCTGCCTTTTTGGGATACATTTTGCAACTGTTGAAGGACTTTTCCCTTTTATTGGTAGTGTTTGTATTTGGTTTTATATCTGGGTAATGCTGGCCTCAGAATGAATTTGGAATCTTTCCTTCCTCTTCAGGTTTTTGGGATAGTTTGAGAAGAATTGGTATCAGTGAGGGCATCTGGTTCTGGACTTTTGTTTGTTGGGAATTTTTTGATTACTGATTCAATTTCATTGTTGTTAATGTCTCTGTTCAAATTTTCTGTTTTTTCCTCATTGAGTTTTGGGGAGTTAGTGTTTCTAGGAATTTACTTCTAGATTGTCCAGTTTGTTGGCATATAATTTTTCATAATATTCTCTTATAATCTGGGTTGCCTGGGTGGCTCAGTTGGTTTAAGTGGCTGCCTTTCATTTAGGTCATGATCCCAGGGTCCTGGGATAGAGCACTACTATGGGCTCTCTGCTTAGTGGTATGCTTGGTTCTCCACCACCACCACCACCCTGCCCTGCTCTCTTGCATGTGCTCTCTCTCTCAAATAAATAAAATCTAAAATATATATATATATTCTCTTATAATCCTTTTTATTTCTGTGGTGTTATTGTTTCACCTCTTTTATTTCTGATTTTGTTGATTTGAATTCTACCCCCCCCCTTTTTTTTAAATGCATCTGCCTAAGGGTTTATCAGTTCTGCTGTTTTTTCAAAGAAACAACTTCTGGTTTCTTGATCTGTTGTTTTTTTTAGTTTCTATTTTGTCTATATCTGCTCTAGTCATTGTTGCTCCCTTCTTTGTACTGGTTTTCGGTTTTGTTTTTTTCTTTTTCTACCTCCTTTATGTGTAAGGTTAGGTTCTTGATTGATATTTTTCTTGCTTCTTGAGGTAGGCCTATATTGCTATAAACTTCCCTTTAGAAGAAGATTTGGGGCCATTGTGTTTTCATTTTCATTTGTCTTTTTGTCTTTTTTGTTTTTTCCTTGATTTTTCGGTCGACTCCTTCATTGTTCAGAAGCATGTTATTTGTGTTCTTTAGTCTAGGATGACCTTAATTTAGTTTCAGAGATTGAAGTAGTACAAGGCAGGGTATGTTTTTGGCAAAATTTGGCCTACTTCCAGTTTACTTACTCCTAGGATCCTAATCCTAAGTTTTGAGATATATATGGTTGGAGAGCCCTTAAATTCCAGCTTTTATTCCCTTATTGTGTTTGTTCAAAAACATTGCCCAGTCTCTCAGCCACTCTTTTGTAATTGCCACATGTTCTCAGAGGAAGAAGCTGTCCCAATCTGGGAAGGAAGGGTTTTCTTTTTCATCATCTTCAGGTTTTCTTTTTCACCTTCTAAATCTTGGCACAGTGATTTTTTCATTATTTTCTGGGCCTTCTATGCCTTTTTTTTTTTTTTGGTAATGTTTTGACTAGTTTTCCTCTTTCTCAGCAGGAAGGTTGATCCAAATACCTACTTTACTATTTGTTATGGGATTTTCTCAAAAGTAGAATTTGAATGTATAAAATGATTTTAAAAATAAATTAAAAAAAGAAAAAATAAATTAAAAAATAAATAAGAAAATAAAATGATTTAAAAATATTGTTTCTTTTCCCCCTTTTTCAGTCTTATTATTTGAATCCTCAATATGGGTTTGCTGTACTCGGTCAAAGTAGTAGAAATGAAGAAGTTACTAATTTCACTCTTATTCCCTTTCAGAGCTTAGACATTTGTCTGGAATAGCTTTATTACTTTGGACTAGAGGAAGAGCCTTTAGATTTTTAAAATTTATTATAACTTTGTTTCATAGTTTCCTACCTCATTAAATCACTGTTAATATTTCATATTGGCCCTTTGCAGTAGTTACCCAGTAGATCTTAAATGAATAAGGCTCTTAACTAATTGATTAGCCCACTGAATTAAACTTTGATAATATATTTTATTCTTTAACTTAATCTTCATTTAGCTGATTAATTGTTGCCTTTAATTTTTGTGAGTATGCATCCATAACATGTAGTGGCCAGAACTCCCAAAATGTTCACTTGTAAGGGCAGTTGTATAGATGCAGAGTTTATATGAACTCAAGAATTGTGTGTTAATACATTTCCCAGATTCCTTTAAGGTAAGGGGAGAAGTCTTGAGGGTCTAGACAAAGTGAGCCTCTTAAAATAGAAGTATTTAGTGTAGAACAAATATTGCAGTTCTGGGACTTAAAATTAACACATTGGGTAACCATGCCCCCCACCTTTGTCAGACTGAAAAGAACACCAGTTCTTCTCTCCACCAACATCCATGTCTGCTAATCTGGGTTAATCACCTGGCCTGTTTGCAGAGCTCTTTGCTCATGCCCCTTGTCTCTCTATCAGACTTAAGTTTTTAAGAGAATGTCTCTACATATCTTTTAGGCCCCTTTTAAGAGTAGACAATACAAATTCATAATATTAATGTCAGCAAGGGAAACCTGTAAATCACATAATATATCAAATGTAGAAATAAATTGAAAGAATATACCTGCTGATGTGTGTGGCTAAAGTGTCATGTTTTAAGTTGTCATTCAGTAACAAATTCTTATAAACCATATCAAAGCTGATTTGACTTGGGTAATGTGCAAAACTTCTCTAGTAGCATATTAATTGATAGAGTTTTACGTAGTAGAAAATAAATAGAGGACATGTTAATTTTGTGAAGGATAATGCAGTAGTGTCTCAAGATGTAGCTATATGACTAAAAGAATTTTATAAGGAATTTCATTTAGTGCCTGCTTTGACTTCTGAACCATTTTATATCTTGCTAGCCACTAAGCCAGCTGACACTTGGTATAAGCCATTATTTGGTCATTTTGGTTGTTGAATGGGATAGTGGGTCAAGTGTAGCCTTAAGGAGAATGCCAGATTTGATAGTTTAAGTGATACTCCTTCTACTTTATCTCCCCTAGATGTGTTGTTTTAATCGACTTCTTTTAGAGGTTTTGCATAATAGATGAATTACACTGTGAGTACACTCTTATGTGTCTAGTATGTAATAGCAAAGACAGAGTTTAAGAGCCATATTAGAGGGCAATTCATGAAGGAAAATGTTTTCTTGGGTTCTGTTAATACTGATTGTTAACAAGCATGGCCATGTTAGTCTAATTTGGTGATTCTTTATGAAAATATGTATTAGGTTTGGTGCTTAGGAATGCATAAAATTTTTTGCTATAAAATGAAATTTATAGTAGTTGTAATTTAAACCTGATACTTATCTACAGGAGGGTGTTTTAGGAACAGATTTCACTGATGCAGGAGAATATATGCTTTGGAAAAATTTTAACTTCCACCAGTTGAATATTTGAGTTTATTTTAACATCTCATTTTTCTTGATTTGAAATAAAATGTCAATTAATAGTACATATGTTATAAAATTCACAGGTTTTTTTTTTCTTTCCCCCTAATTACAGAAGCTCCACCATGAGACGAGGTGGATGGAGGAAGCGAGCTGAAAATGATGGCTGGGAAAAATGGGTGTGTTTTAAAAGAATAAAAATACTATATTTAATTGTTCAGGTATTTCTCATACCTCTTGTAGGTTATAGTGTGATTTAAGGCATCTTTTAAAGGTGCAAATCACTTTAGATACCAACTCTTCTCGGTTTTCACAATGTATTGAAAGCTTGTTTAAACTTTTTTAACACCTGAAATTTATTTTATCCTGAGGAAATAAATGTTCTGGCACACAGATACTTAGTTATGGTAATTTTATTGCAGCTTTGCTAATAATACTGAAAAACAGAAAAACATACTCTAGTAGGGGATTAGTCAAATAAACTACCTCTGTGTAGTGCAACACTGTTTAATCATTATTTATCTTTACATCTTTACTTCCTTCCTTCCTCTATCTCTCTCTTTCTTTCTCTCTCCGCCCCCTCTCTCTTTCTCTCTTTGGGAGAGAGGGGGAAGAGGGGCAAATAGAGAGGGAGAGAATCTTAAGCTGATTCTGATGTCCCACCTGATGTGGGACTTGATCTCACAACCCTGAGATCATGACCTGAGCCGAAATCAAGAGTTGGGTGCTTAACCAATTGAGCCACCCTTTACCTTTATATTTAACTTGGCAATATGACCTTGACTAAAAGGTTGTGTTGTAAAGGGCTATTATATATGATCCTATTTTTCTAAAACCTCTGTATTCTGAGACATACTAATAAAGTTTGAAAATACTAGATCCCAAAATGTTAACAGTGAATGGAATCCTACCTCATTTAAGTTTTCTTCATATTTTTCTATATTTTCTGAAAAAAAGTTTTTTTTCCACAATGAGCATGTAATATCTGATTAGTGAAATAATTTCCATTTTGTAAGAAATACATGCCACTTCTAGATATATGTGGCTGTATTTTAAAGATCTAATGGATAGTTGTTTAGAGTGAAGTAAAATCAATACTTAATTGGTAATCCAAATAATTAAGCTTAATTTTGTCAGTGTTTAGGAAAAGTATAGCTGAATTCATATATTTATGTAGGTCTTGAGCCGAAATAATGTTTTTTTTTTCTGAAGTTGATGTTCTCTAATAAAAATTACTACTACTATTAAGTAGATTGCTTAGATCCCAGAATTTCACCACGGAATCATCTATTGTAGTAGCTACATGCATGGAGAACTGTACTGGTTTTTTGGATTGTTTCATTTTACTTTAAGTTGCTAATTTTTTAAACTTCTATATTCAGAAGATAGTGGAAGCCAGTCAAAAATATACTCTTACTGACCACCTGTCAAATTTTTAATTGGTTTAAACCTCCTGCCTAATTTTGTAGATAAGAACGATGTTTTGTGGCATTAAACATTATTCTTGAGTTACCTTCCTTCTCTTTTAAAGTAACTTACAAGAATGTGATAAAACAGTTAAAAATTGAATTGACAGAGGGAAAACTCTTCCTTGACCTGATTGTTTTATTGCCTTGCCTTATGGTTAATGTTTATAATTGTACCTTATGTCATCATTAAACCTTGGTCACTAGCATAGTGAATGTTTACTTATTTATTTATATTTATTTATTTGAATGTATTTTTTTTTTTTAAGAAAGGGGGTGAAGAAAATACAACTTTTGTGATTGGTTTATCTTTCTTTAAATTCTAGGGTGGGTATATGGCTGCCAAGGTCCAGAAATTGGAGGAACAATTTCGATCAGATGCTACTTTACAGAAGGATGGAACTTCATCTACAATTTTTAGTGGAGTTGCTATTTACGTTAATGGATATACAGGTTGAGTCCTTTTTACTTTTTAGGTACCCTATTTTGGCATGTACTTTTATTAGGATTGAGAGTGATTTGTTTTAAATTGTTTTATTTATCTCTGTATAAAAATGATAAAGTCCTCTGCTTAGAGTCTTTTCCTTTTCATCCTACCTGTACTTTCCATTGTGTTTTTCATTTTAATTTTTATCAAAGTACATAGTTTTAAAAGCCAAATGACGTTTAAAATGGAAAACAGTAGTCTCCTTTCATAACCACCTGACGGGAAGATCACCACACATGAGTGGGGTATGTACTCTGTGAGGTTCAGTATAGTGGGAACTGGTAGGGCCATTTCATTGGTGAATTTCCAACTGTAATTATCCCTACGTCCTTTTGAGCTGGTGGGGAGGGGTTTGTGTGTGTGTTAGATTTCCCAGAATCTTACTTAGAGAAGATATAAACCTAGCTGCTGGCATTTTGGTTGCCATGGGGGAAGGATGGGGCCACAATGCTCACAGTTTAGAAAATAGAATTTCATTTAATCTTCCTCTCCTTTTTTTTTTTTTCATCCTCTGTGTCCACTTCTCCCCTCCTGTATGTCTGTTGTCATTGAGTCCACCCTCTGGAAGGGACATGATAATCTTTATTCTTTGTAAGTGGAAATAGAGATCTGGACTTCTAATCTGTCTCTTAGAATTTCAACCATAAACTTCTTGTTTTATCACCTGTTCATATGGCCCCTTTTGAAGGTGCTTAGTGCCTCTTTACTGGGCACTCAGTTTCTCTTGCTTTCTCTGACACCAAGCAGACTCTTCTATGCTTCCACATAGCCTGCTTAGATTTTATCTTTTATCCTTCTCTGATCTGTAAAGTCAGTTATCACTTGCCTGTTGGCTATCAGCTTTTATTACTAAAGTTTTCAGTCTCTTGAGAATTCCTCTCCTCTTAAGATCATTTTAGTGTTTTGTTTTGTTCTGTTTTTAAGTGAATGGCTGTAAATGTGTCATTCTGTGATATTTAACTCTCTCTGCTTCTCAGTTGGCTGTTACTCGCGTATCTGTGAGGTCTCATTGTACATCACTTCCCATAACTTGTCTGATTGTCTTCCTACTGGTGTATGACTTCTCATGCTCCTGTGGGACTATGACTCCTAAGTATCTAACCATTTATTGGATTTTATTGTAGTTGCCTGTTTACTGGATAAGAGCAAGAGCTCCATTTTCACATTTTCATTACTGTTTTACTGTGTCTCTACAGTGACCAGGCATTAACCACTCAGGAAATATTTATTGAATTAAAATAAAGTTTTAATTAACTGATACATTTTCTTGCTTGAGTTTTATCAGGTGTTGTTGACAAGGAATTTAGTCTAAGAATGTTATCTCAAAATGAATGCTAGTGCAGCTTTGGTAAAGTTCATCACATGCAACTTTTCTGCCTAAGTATTCTGAAACATTCAAGCTCAAAGACTTTTCTGAGATGCATTATAAACATTAAAAGTGTTAGAAAAAGAGAGAGGGAGGGAGAAAGGGAGAAGAAAAAAAGAAACAAACATTGCTTATTACATTAGCCAGTAGTGGAAGTCCCCAATTCACGAGGGCACCCTTATTCATATAAGAAGAGATCCTTTGTGTGAGGGAGAAAAAAAAATGCTGTAGTGATCACTACTGTGGTTGAGAATGAAATTCTAATTCTACTTTTGTCACCAATTTTTGTGTGATCATAAGACATTTTCTCTGTGAACCCGTTTTATTTGGACCCAACTTTATCCCTATCTTTTTCATTATTATTCCTGTCCTTTCCATTATTTTCCCTATCTTTTTCTTTCTGAGAGGGATAAAAATACTAATTTTTACTATTACTAGGATTACATTATAATTTTACAAGTAAAGTTCCATTTTGTTGAATTTCCTAGGGACATGCAAATTGTGATGATAAAATTTTTTTAGAAAACTTTTCAGTTTTATTGAATATTCTTTCAGTTTGTAGACAAGAGAATCAATCTCTGTGTAATGAATTAGCAGTAATCAGTGCCTTAGATGCAGTAAGACAAGTAGGATATTATTATTATTGATTCTTAATCATGCTCCCCATAGACTTTAACATTCGAAGTTTTCTTGATTCCTTTAAAGTTCCCAGTTCTGCCAACTCTAAGTTTCTTTGGTGACTCCCGTCCTTTGCAACCCAATTATCATTGAACTTGAGATCAAGAAAAGAATCTACATCTTTTGGATATTGTGTGTCTGTCAGCACGTTCTTTTTTTTCTTTTTTTTTTTTTGTCCCCCAAAAGAGGATCTTTTTCCTGCCAAGGTTAACTTCTTTGACTTCCATCCTTTTTTTTTTTTTTTTTTTTTTTTTTTTTTTCGAAAGGGGATTTTTTTCCTCCCAAGGTTAATTTTTTTGACTTCCTTCCTTTTTTTTTTTTTTTTTTTTAAGATTTATTTGAGAGAGAGCAAATGAGCGCACATGTGCATGTATTCTCAGGGTTGGTGGGGAGGTGCAGGTGGGGGTGGAGGACAGAGGTAGAATTTCAAGCAGACTCCCCACTGAATGTGGAGCCTGACTTAGGGCTCCATCATGACCTGAGCTGAACTCAAGTGTCAGTTGCTTAACCAACTCAGCCACCCAGGTGCCTTCCTTGTTGTTGTTTTTGTTTGTTTGTTTGTTTGTTTTTAACTTTAAGATTTTATTTATTTGTTTGAGAGAGAGCAGAGCAAGAGAGGGCACACATGAGTAGGAATGGGGATTAGCAGAGGGAGAGGGAAAAGCAGACCCCCTGCTGAGCAGGGAGAACTACTTGGTTCTCGGTTCCAGGATCCTGGGATCATGAACTGAGCTAAAGGCAGATGCTTAACCAACTGAGCCACCCAGGTGCCCCCAATCCTGTCTTTTTAATTAAGTTTTATTTTTTTGAGATAATTGTAAATTCATATGCCATTGTAAGAAATAATAGAGATACCATGAGCCATTTGCCCTGTTTGTCTCCTTGGTAACATCTTATAAAGGATAGTACAGGTATCAACCAGGAAATTGACATTGATACAGTCAAGATAGAATGTTTCCATACCACAAAAATTCTTCACTCTGCTCCTTTGTAGCCGCACCTGCTTCCAGTTTGCTCTCAGCCCTTTTAATCCCTTTAATTACTAACCCATCTCCTGTTTCTATACTTTTTTCATTTCAGTGATGTTATGTAAAGTCTCCTGTTTCTATACTTTTCTCATTTCAGTGATGTTATGTAAATAGAACATACTGCATGTAACCTTTTAGGATTGGCTTTTAAAAAAGATTTTATTTTATTTTATTTTATTTTTTTTGAGCTCAGAGAGTGAGAGCACAAAGAGGGAATAGCAGAGGGAGAGGGAGAAGCAGGCTTCCTGCCGAGCAGGGAATTCGATGTGGGACTCCATCCCAGGACCCTGAGATCATGACCTGAGCTTAAGGCAGATGTTTAACTGACTGTGCCACCCATATGTCCCAGGATTGGCTTTTTTAAATTTAAATTTTTTAAATATTCTGAAGATTTATCCAAGTTGTATATATTGGTAGTTTTTTCCTTTTTATTGCTGAGTTATATTCCATTGTATGGGTGTTCCACAGTTTGTTAACCATTTACCTGTTTAAGAATATCTGGATTATTTTCTGGTTTTGGCTCTGAATATTTATATGTGGGTTTTGTGTGAACATTAAGAGTGCTATTGCTGGGTCATATAGATGGTGGTTGCCTGTTTAGTGTTTTTAAGAAACTGCCAAACTGTTTTCTCTTTGGTTGTACTATTTTATTTTATATTCCCACTAACAATTTATGAGTGGCCCAGTTTCTCTGCATTCTTGTTAGCATTTAGCGCTTTTTAAACATTTTAATAGGTGTGTCCTGATACCTCATTGTGCTTTTTATTTGGGTTATGATGCATCTTGAACAGTGATTGATGAAGGCAAATTGATTTTTTGTTTTTGATTTTTAAATTAATTTACATGTTCTAATAGATGTGTAGTGGTGTCTCATTGCAGTTTTAATTTGTATTTGCCCAATGGCAAATGATACTGAACAGCCTATGATTAGTATTTATTTGCCATCTGTATGTCCTCTTCAGTCCTCTTTTATATATACATAAAATACATGTCTTTTGCCCATTTTTTTCTAATTGGATTGTCTTGTATTCTTTTGAGTTGTGAGAGTTCTTTCTTTATTCCAGATACCTTTGTCAGATGTGTGGTTTGCAGATACTTTCAGTGAGTCTGTAGCTTGTCTTTCATCCTTTTCGTATGGTCTTTTGCAGAACAAAGTTTTTAATTTTCATGAGGTCCAGTTTATCTTCAACTATCTATCTTCAACTTTATGGATTGTGCTTTCAATTTAGAAGTGACTGCTTAATACTAGATCTCAAAGATTTTCACCTATTTTTTTTTCTAAAAATTTTCGTAGTTTTATATTTTGCATGTAAGCTCATGATCCATTTTCAGTTAAATTTTATTTATTTTTTTGGTGGCCTATGGATATGCGATTACTGTGGCTCTGCTTGTTGAAGAACTATTTTCCTCCACTGGATTACTTTTGCACTTCTATGAAAAATCAGTTGGACATATCTGGGTCTGTTTCTGGGTTCTCTGTTTTATTGTATTAATGCATTGATAGCATATGGTTTTGATTACTGTACCTATATAGTAAGCCTTAATATTAGGCAGAATGATTATTTCCATTTTCTTCTTTGCCAAGATTATTTTAGCTACTCTAGGGCCTGTGCAGTGCCTTTCCATATAAATTTTAGAATAAAGTTGTCTGTGTTTATAAAATAAATACCTTGCTGGGATTTTTATAGGAATTACATTAAGCCTGTAGATCAATTTAAGGAGAATTGACATCTTTACTATGTTGAGTTTTCCAGTCTGTGGACCTTTCATCCCATTTTGCTCTGCTTTAGTTGATCGGACAAATACATGTATCTCTTATGCTACTGGTGTGTTAGGAATTATGTTTGAACAGATGGTGGTTGATGGAGAATGTGGGTTTTTGTGATGAGTAAGTAATCTCTGAGAGTTAGGTATAGAGGAAAGTAGGTGGCCACACAGAAGTTACTGCCTCTGAGAGTTAGTGAGTCCTTCCTAGAGGGATTCACTTTTTAAGCTGGATCTTAGATAAAAAGACATTTTCTAAGCAAAAAAGGATAAAGTCATTCTTGTCTAATCCTGACCTACATTTTTCCCTTTTTATTCTCCAATTTTGGTCATTGGGCTTATTTTGATACTTTAGATTTTTTCTTTGTACTTTCTTATTTCTGAACTTCTGTTGGTGCTTTTGTTTGTTGTAAAAAGCTTCTTTCCTCACTTCTGTGAACTGGAATTATATTCATCCTTTAAGACTCATATTAAATTAAATTTTATCTCCTTCCCTAAGTAAGTCCATAGCATTTAAATTGCATAGCATCATTGTTAGAAACATTTACTTTGACACCTAAGTCTTATATTGTCAGGTCTTATTCATGTGTTAAGTTTTTAGGAGCTAGAAAGCCCATTTTGTGTCGTAGCACGTAGCCAAATGTGTCTCAGAGGTAGCACTGTAGGGCCTTAAATTTGCTTTTCCATCTGATGTCCCTAGGTCTTCATCATTCACATCTCTGATCAATTGTCACCTCCTCTGAGACTTTCCCTGACCCAGCCTTATCTAAGATAAATATACCTTGCCCTCCATTTTCTTTCCTAATCCTTTGTCCAGCTTTATTTCTCTTCATAGAATTTATTTGTACCCGAACTGGTATCATTTATCTGACTTCTTTTCTGTCTGTCTAGTGAAATAGAGGTATCATGGAGCACAGACGCAAGTCTTGATCATTGCTATATGCCAGGGGCTAGAACCTTGCATGGCACATTGTAGGATGCTTAATAAATATTAGTTGAGTAAATGAGTGAATAACACCATTTTGTACTTGTACATCAGAATGTTAAAATATTTTCACTCATATGCTAATTCAGCTCCGTCTTCTTAAATCTTCTTAGTTTTTAACTAAGAAATGGGCCACATTCTAGGCTTTTACTGAATTATAATCTCTGGGAGATCAGTCCTGAGCATGTTTATTTCGGTGAAAGCTCCCCAGGTTAGTTAGTGCTTCAAATCTAGTGAAATGTAATTGTTGTCTTCTCTGAAGTGGGATCAGGACAGTTAATATGGAAAGAGGTGTTCTGGTTATTTTCTGCTTTTTTCAGTATGTGGATAAAAGACCAGGTCCAGTGGCTTTTATACTGCTGAGGTTTCTGAAAAAATAGATGGGCAGACATAAACTTGGGCATGGATTGCAAAATGAACAAGGAAGTATGCAAATATGACAGACTTAAATTTTAAGTGATAAGGATTTGTTTAAAAACTTTAACAACCTTATTTTGTTGTTTTCTGGACATGTGAATGTGATGGTTTAGGAAAACAATACATTTAATGGTGACAAATCTAGTTTTTCAGAAATGTAGGCATTCCAGAAATTACTTTCTTTCTATATATATGTATCTTTTTTCATTTTTCTGTGAGACTTTGATCTTATAAATCAGAGATGTGGGAATTTCACCTCTAACATGGGAGAGACTTCTGTATTAATTTATGTCACCCACTGTATTTTTACCAGTGTTCAGGAGGAGGTGTTTGCACCTGATAGTTACTCAAAACTGTGTTCTGTAGTCTTTAGAAACTTCTTCAGTTTTTGTTTGGATAAGTGTATGTGACTTTTAGTTGAATGTGGTAAGTCCAAGGTAGTTAGGGAGGAAAGGAGTCAAGAGAGTAATCATGGCTACTGGAGGAAGAGTAGTGGGTGGGAGTCAGAAGACAAAAGGGTCTGCACAGTGGCTGTGTGATTATGGACGAATCACCTAATTTTTTCTATTTCCTCATAAGTAACCATGCTAAATTATCTTTTCTAATTTGTAGGATTGTGAGACTCAAATGAAATAATGAAATAATGAAGGATATTACTACTGTAGAACCAAAGGAGGTGTAAGCAGCCATTTGGTTTACTTCTTTCTACCATGTATGTAGCACAACCAACATTTAATCAAGTTCTTTGGATATACAGAATGAAATGGTGCGCATAATGAATATTTTCTCATTAGAGATTTGTCAAGGAAAACTTCTGTACAAGATTTAAAACTTTGTTAATAGAATTTGTTTTAACCAGATGATCTTACAAACTATGCTTAGGAACATGAAAGTGGTCTTTCATGTAGTTTTTGTGTTCTGTAATGGCATTTGCTGTGATGGGATTTCACTTGAAGAACTTTAGGATTAAATTGTGGTTCTGTGATATATGCCTTTTACTTTTACTGTTTGTAATTGTCTCTTACTAGGGTTGGTTTTAGTTCTGAACTTTAGTTGCATTCAGAACATTTTTACAGAATGTTCTTTAAAATTAACAGTAGGAATATGGTGGAATATAATTTTAAACTTTAAGAAGATAGTTTAGGATCCTAGAGTGTCTTCATTATTATCAAGAACACTCATTATTATTTTAAATAAGAAGTTCTGCTAAATAGTTTGAATTTTTAAATGCCGGAAATACTTCTATTGCAGTAGCAGTGCTTCTTCAAACCCAATGTCTTTATCCTTGTTAATATCATTAACTATTAACCAACCTGCTACAGCAAATTATCTGACTTACATATTTTTTAAAGTTTTAATTTATTTATTTGACAGAGGGAGAGAGATCACAAGTAGGCAGAGGGCGGGGAGGAAGCAGGCTCCCTGTTCAGCAGAGAGCCCAGTGCGGGGCTCAATCCCAGGACCCTGAGATCATGACCTGAGCCGAAGGCAGAGGCTTAACCCACTGAGCCACCCAGGCACCCTCTGACTTACATTTTATTTCCCCTGCAGTATTCTACCTTAGACCGTGATGAAAAAGAACAATGGGGAGAGAAGCAATGGCTCTGATATCTCAAAACCTATTATAGAAGATTGTAAGCATTTAAAACTTTATGTAACTGGTATAAGAATAGGCAGATTAGTGGTTTAGAGTTGCTCAGAAACAAGTTCTGTGGGGGCACCTGCTTGGCTCAGTCAATTAAGTTTCTCACTCTTGATTTCAGCTCAGGTCGTGATCTCATGGTCGTGAGTTCAGGCCCTGTTGTGGGCTCTGTACTGGGAAACGGAGCCTACTTAAAAAAAAAAAAAAAAAAAAAAAAAAAAGAAAGTATGTTTTGTAAATTTGATATGTAAATTAGATAATCACCTGTGTGTGTTTATTTATTATAAGTTACATGCATTATTTTTATAAAACAGAACAGCCTAGCCCTTCAGCACTATTTTAAATATTGTAGGTTATAAAGATCCATTGATCAGTGGGGGAGAGGGAAGGATTATTCAATATAATTTGTTGCAACAAATCGGATGACTGGAAAAAAGTTCATACATCAAAATAATAGGAAATCTAACACTAACATTGCAATAGATTAAAGGCAAATTTCAGAAACAATTTATTTCAGGAAATAGACCTGGGTCACAAATATGGAAATATGTTCAACTTCACTTTTAGATAAATGTATAATGAGACAATAAGTTAATGAAAAGTTTATTTAAATTTAAAAAATTATTACATGAAATACCCAATACAGGTATAGATGGGTGAAAATAACTGCTTCAGTCATTGTTGGAGCACGAGTATGAGTTGGTAGACTTGCTTTGGAGAATGGCATTGCGAAACATGCAAGGGGCCTTTAATCTGCTTATAGCCTTTGGCTTAGTAATTCTTCTAAAAGTCTATTCTAAGCTGATAAGCCCGATTGGCCTCCCAGTATAGGTTTATAGAAGAGATCATCTTGTCATCTTGTTTTATTTGAAAGCCAAGCGTCATCTAAGAATAGAAATTCAGTTATAAATAATACCATCTATAAGGTGACTTAAAACAATTAAAAAGTAACTATGGATAATTTATAATAATATAGAAAAATTTTTGGTGAATGAGAAATGATTAAAGTATAAAATGAGAAGTAGGGGATGCTCGAACTGTTAGAAAAGAAAAGCACGGAGAAATATGCTAAGAAGCAAATCTGTCACAGTGGTAACTTTCTTTGGGTATAGAACTGAGTGTTATATTTTCTTCTCATTTCTAGAATTTTTTTTTTTAAGATTTTATTTTTATTATTTATTTGACAGATCAGAAGTAGGCAGAGAGAGAGAGAGGAGGAAGCAGGCTCCCCGCCAAGCAGAGAGCCCGATGCGGGACTCGATCCCAGGACCCCGAGATCATGACCCGAGCGGAAGGCAGAGGCCCAACCCACTTGAGCCACCCAGGCACCCCTAGAATTTTTTTATTCCAAGCATGTGTTTGGTAGACTAGAGAATAATTTTAAAATAATTCTGAGCCTTAATATTGTTTATCTTGGGAAACATGAAATTACTATAGTACCTTTGCTTTTTTTTTTTTTTTTTTTTTTTGCTTTTAGGCTGAACATTGGTATGCAGCTATGCTACTGATAAAATAGTTTGTAGAAAAAAGGAAAACAAATTACGTAAATATTTCCAAATACATTATGTGGCAGGTTGTATTTTTGTTCACTGAAGTCTGCTTCCCCTCCCCAGGGGAGGATTTTATTTCCTTGCTTGTTGAAGTCAGGTCTGGCCATGTTCACAGAATGTAAGTAGAAGTGGTATATATCAGTTTGGGGATAAAGCTTTAAAAAAAATCAGTTTGTGCTTCATTATACCCTCTTTTCTTTTGCCACAGTGACTGACAGTGTTCTAGATAAAGGTTGTTCCATTAGTCTGGATCTCAGAGTAAAGATGATGTGGAGCATAGGAGGGACATGTTTCATGAGTGAAAAATAAACCTTTGTTGTAAGTCACTTATTTTGAGGTCATATGTTACTGCAGCATAATCTTCCTTTCCTCTCTGAACAGCATCTGATACAGCAGATAGGAGAAATACTTAGAACAAATAATATATTTTATTTTAGGTTCTAAAAGTAGTAGTCTTTGTTTTTAATTTTGTTCTTATTTATTTATTTTTAAAAAGATTTTATTTATTTATTTGACAGATCACAATTAGGCAGAGAGGGGAAGCAGGCTCCCGGCCGAGCAAAGAGCCGATGCAGGACTTGATTTCAGGACCCTGAGATCATGACCCGAGCCAAAGACAGAGGCTTAACCCACTGAGCCACCCAGGCTCCTGTTTTTATTTTTTTAAAAGATTTATTTATTTAGAGAGAGCACACGTGCCAACACAAGCAGGGGAGGGATAGAGGGGAGGGAGAGAAGCTCAAGCAGACTCCCTGCTGAGCATGGAGTCCAGTGCGGTGCTTGATCTCACCACCCTGAGATCGTGACCTGAACTGAAATCAAGAGTTGGTCATCTAGCCAACTGAACCTGCCCCCACCCCCCCAGACGCCCCTCTGACTGTATTTTAGATCAGGGGTTTGCAGACTTTGTTTAAAGGGCGAGAGCTTTGTGGGCCACGTACTCTGTTTGGGAACTACTCAGTTCTGCTCTTTTAGTCCTAGAGCTGCTCTAGATAATATAAAGGAATGAAAATAGCTGTATTCTAATAAAACCTGATTTAAAAAAAATGGAAGATTTAGCCCAAGGGCCTTAGTTTGCTGACCCTTGTTTTAGACCACAGATTCAGAATCTTGGGGTTAGAAGAAAATTTAAATCTTCAAATTAATCTTTGACTACATGAGAATTCCTTCTTCGGTGTTGCTGAGATAATGACAGGCTACCTACCACTCAGCCTCTTGCAGTGACTCCGGTGTGATGGTATATTGTCCTGGGAGGCAAGTGAATTCGTTTTCGAGCATGTCTGATGGTTTTAGTGAGCTAAAATGTGCATCCCTGTAGCTTCCATCCCGTGGTCCTAGCTCTTTTTTCCAAGATTCCAGAGCGTAAATTCAACTATTGTCCCTATCCTCTTGGTGTGATCTTCATGCTGATTCATTCTACAGCTCTCAAACTATATTATGCCTAGTTCTTTGAAAGGGTGCTTTCAATCCTGTGGCCACACCTCTCTCCAGGTCCTTAACAGCTTTTCTCATCTTCATTCCCAGCTTCTCAGAATGTCAAAATCCTACTTAGTTTCCAGGTTTAGTCAGTCAAATGTTGGTTGGCTCTCTCTTCCCACAGAACTTTTTTCTGATAAAATATCTTGTATTTAAAAAAGCATTTGTGGAATCCGTACTAAATTCTAAGTGAGATGCTTGAAAATATGGGTACTGAGGATGCACTCATGATTAAATAAGGTTCCTGTCTCTGTAAGTTATAAGTAATACCATAGTGCTTTTGGATGCTAGACTAAAGCTGATGGTTGTTTTTGAATTAGTTATTAACTTAAGTTCCAAAATAACCTAGGAGGTTTTATAGTCTTAAAATTATTTAAGTATTTTTAAGTACACTAAAAACAGATAAATGAAACAAATACTCAAATATGTTATTTATTATTATGTAGTTTCTACATAGATCTTGGAATATAACTTCCTTTAAATAGTTGAAAATGTTAATAGTTCTAATGTGTGTGAATCAGGATTTTCTCACTACTATGCTGAAAGGCAAATGGTAATAAGTGTATGTTACCAATTGAACTTTCAGAATAAAGTCTTATATAATATTACTTTTATATACTTATATAATATTACTTTTATTTGTTTGGTATTTGGGGGATTTTTTGGTTAGGGCTCATTTGAAACAGTTCTGCCATTTGAAAAATTGAAAACCACTAGTTAAATGTCTCCATTTTTCTTCTTCATTAAAGCAGTTTCTTAATTTGTTTCCTTTGGTGTTTTATACATGACTGAAATATCACTTAATGCTCATTAGCTTGTCTGACTTGATTTTGGTCTTTAGGGGATTTCTCCTGGTTGATTTTTTACTGTACTTTAATGAAGTTGGTCAGGGTCTAGCATATATTGAGTCATAAATAGAATCAAATATTCTAGGCATGTAGTCTGACCTCAGTGAGGCAGAGCAGAACCGTACCCACTTGTGGTCTGCCCTCTGTATGTCTGTGTTGTTTGAGTTCGTTATTTTGAGGGAAAGGAGGTAGAGTTAATTAAAAAAAGGCAAAGAGCTTTATTTAGCTTAGTCATTTGAGACTTCTTTGTCCTGTGTTGCCATTGTACCCATTTTCCTACATACTAAAAGGTGCAGTTATTTTAAAATAAAATGTGGAACCTCAGTTTTCACAGTCTGATTTTTCTCATTGAGGCATTTTTTGGCTCAGATTACTTTGTCTCTTACTCAGGTTAACTGTCTGCTTGCTTTCTCCCAGAAGTGAAACTGCCTTTTTGCTTATACTAAATTCTTAATCAGGTCCTGAGTTGAAATATTGTATAGTCTATGGCTGAGAACAAAGTCCCACAGCAGGCAGTAACCTCTCTGTAGGCAGGCACTGACTCTGCAGTCACTAGGCTTTTGGTAGTCTTTGCTGAGATACCACCATTGTCCTAAGCAGATACATTGTATATGTTTGCAAAGTTTTACAGCTATCTTTCCAAGATATCTGTAAAATTAAATTGTACAATCCTATTACTGAGAAACAGTTTAGGCGAAGAATTTTCTTGATCAGTTGCTCTTTGATGGAAGTTGTGTTTTGTCAAGAAAGGATACATAAATGCATGTAGAAAAGAAAGGAGTATATGTTGAAGCTTAAGTTTTAGAACCTAATTTTAGATTTACTAGAACTTGAAAATGATATTATCTTACAGGACTTTTATTTCAAACTGGTCTGCTTTATAAAAGAGCCGTGTTCAGGGTGTTGAAGGAGCTAATAATTTTGGCTTAAAAGGATATAATAGGAAACCTTTATGGTTTTACTTTGGTTGAAGTATTTCTAATAAATTTTCATGTAGCAAATACTTCTGCAGTTAGGTTGGCAAAGCTTTAAAAAGTTTGGAAAAGCTGGAGGCACCTGATGGTTCAGTCAGTTGAGTGTCTGACTCTTGGTTTCAGCTCAGGTCATGACCTCAGTGTCTGGGGATTGAGTCCTACATCAGGCTCTGTTCTCAGCATGGAGTCTGCTTGAGGGTTCTATCTCTTCCTCTGTGCCCCTCCCCCCACATAATTAAATAAATCTCAAAAAAAGTTTGGGAAAGATGATTGTATGTGTGCTACCTAGGATTAATATAGAAATTTTTATTCTGCAGATGGCTCCCTTTATCGTCATTGATCTTTTTCTGAAACTTTTTTCTGAAGTATAGAATGTAGATTTTCTTACTGAGTGGCTGTAAGCTGGAGAAGGAGCATGGGAGCAAAAATCAAGGCTTGGATTTTGTTTTGATTCTAGGTCTTTGTCACTTAACTAGCTAATCCCATCTCTTAAAGCTGTGAGATTTTCATCTGTTTCTTCTATTTTCACAGCATCTGTTTTCATAAGCATCTCTAAAGTGGTAGTAGTAATAATAATGTTCTACCAATTCTACCTCTTACAATTACAGGTTTTGCAGAATTGAAAATTAAATGTGAATAAAATTCAAGTTCATATCAGTATATGAATGATATTTTGCTTATACTAAATTCCTGTTTACATATATGGTACTAACTGGTACATTGCATATACACATAAAAGTTTATCACTTTAACTATTTTTAAAGTGTAAGTTTAGTAGTGTTAAATATAGCCACTTTGTTATACCAATTTCCAGAGCTTTTTTATCTTGTAAAACTCTCTATCATTTAATAACTCTCCATTTCCTCTTCCCCCACCTGCCTCTCCCCTGGCAACCACCTTTCTACTTATTGTTGCTGTGAATTTAACTATTTGAGATACCTCAAAGAAGTAGGATCGTACAGCATTTGTTTTTTTTGTCACTAGTTTATTTAGCATAATAAATGCCTCAAGGTTCAGGTTATAGCATGTATTGGAACTTGTTTTTTTAAGGCTGAATAATATATCATTCTATGTATATACTACATTTGTACATGACATTTAAAACAGTCCGTGAGACTAGCACTAGCACCTTCATAACAAAACCTGGGTATTGAAACCGTGTGGCAGTGCTTTAGTTAAGAAATAGTTATGCAAATAATCAAAAAAAAAATGCCTGTTTTCCAGTAAGAATAGTTTTGAAGTTAATAATCTCACACAGGGGGTGCCTTGGTGGCTCAGTGGGTTAAAGCCTCTGCCTTCGGCTCAGGTCATGATCTCAGGGTGCTGGGATTGAGCCCCGCATCGGGCTCTCTGCTCGGCAAGGAGCCTGCTTCCTCCTTTCTCTCTGCCTGCCTGTCTACTTGTGATCTCTGTCTGTCAAATAAATAAAATCTTTAAAAAATAATAATAATAATCTCACACAGGACTTGTGATGCCAAGACTAATTCCAGTGCTGGAATCACTGATGGTAAGGAGTAAGTGAGATAAGGTATGTCAAGGACTTCACTGGAATAGGCCCTAAATTCATCTCAATTTCCTTTCCTCAGGTTTTTACCTGCTTATGGGTATAAAGCAGCTAGTGACAGTTTTATTTTGCTCTGCAAAGCAGTGGATGTTTTTATTTGTTTTTGTTTGGTTTGTTTGTTTTAATTTTATTTATTGATTTGACACAGAACGAGAGAGCAGAAGTAGGGAGAACAGCACACAGGGAGAGGGAGCTACCTTGCTACCTCCGGAGCAAGGGACCCTAAGATCATGACCCGAGCAGAAGGCAGATGCTTAACCAATGAGCCACTTAGGTGTCCGAGGTGGATATTTTTAAATAAAATTGACATATATTGACCATGAGAAAGAAAAAAAAATGGTATTTTTAAGTTTTATTGTCAAGTATAAAAATTTACCCTTGTTATTTTGTTCAGTAAGCATGTATTGAGAGCACTTAACTTTTTAACAGGTTATGTCAAGTACTATGTATCTCGTAAAAAGCATGTTTTGTTAAATATAATGGCTTAGGGAATCTGGCATCTAATCAGATTTCTGTATCAGATATTTAGAATTATTGTTTGTAAAAATGCCTGTCAGATTGCTTTGTCATAGAGGAAATTCTCTGAGCGTATTGATCCTGTGTCGAGTTTCAAACCGCCACTGCATTGCCTCAGTAGGGAAGCCGCAAATGAAAAGAGTAGACTAGTTACACTTTTTTCCAAATGTCTTGATCTTCTGTGACTGTATTTATTTATTTATTTATAAATTTAATTTTATTTATGTATTTATTTATTGTGCCTGTATTTAAATGGACAATTTGGGAGTTGATGTAGGCATTTTGGGATGTATGAGTCTACACACATAGATACACATAAATAAATAATACCTACATATATGTAAATGAAGACATGGACAGTATTGCTTGTTAAGGGATTAATAGAAGTGAAGACCCCTTAAATCTGTGCCTTCTCTTCATAAATATTGTTTGCATATATTAGGATCAGGTATAGAACTTTGGTTACAGAGGATAAACTCAATTGAGCAGGGAATCTGGTAAAATAAACATAAAAGATAGTTTATTTTAACCAGGTCCTCAAGGCACTATTACTGACTTTTTGATGGATTGTAGAGTTGGTTTTATAATATTGACTTTTTCTTTTTTTCTTTCTGTGATGGCATTTAATGTGTTGGAAGCTACTGGTAATTGAGTATGAGGCAGTGATAGAAAATTTGTCAGGAATCGAAGTAGATTCATAGTAGTTTAGGTCTGAAAGGAGCCTTAGAAGTCATTTGCTCCAGTCATCCCATTTGACCTCTGTCACATTAAGCCATAAAGGTAGTAGAAACTTGTTAATTTTGGCAAAGCCAGACTGAGCTCAGGACTTTTGATCTCCAGTTCACTGTGTTTTTCTTATACCGTGTATTTTATGTTGGCCACAGTGAGACAATATTTACTTTTTTTTTTTTTTTAATTTATTTATTTGACAGACTGAAATCACAAGCAGGCAGAGGCAGGCAGAGAGAGAGAGGGAGGCAGGCTCCCTGCTGAGCAGAGAGCCTGATGCGAGGCTCGATCCCAGGACCCTGAGATCATGACCTGAGCCGAAGGCGGAGGCTTCAACCCACTGAGCCACCCAGGCGCCCCGAGACAATATTTACTTTTAAGTGCTTGCTATTACTTGACCTTAAACTTGCTTAATTTTATACCTGTTATATGTACAAGACATTGTGGTTTATTAGATAATCAATATCTGTGAGTTAGTGACTTTTTCCAATGTCTTGCTAACATACATATGTATTTTTTTTTATTTGTTTACATTTTTCTGCTTTAGTTTCTTTATCCATAAAATTGAGTGACTTGCTTTGTTTTCTCTCACAAACTTGTGAATTAGTCTTCAAGTTTTGTTTGCTGGAGATAATGGTTTTAGTACATAGAATTAGCTTCTTATTTTGTAAAGAGGAAACAGGCTAAGTGGGATGAGTCAGTTGTCTGGGATGTTACAGCTTTTCAGTGTCACGCTGCAGCTGGAAACCAGGCCTTTCTATTCATGATAGCAGCATGTTAAGGTTGATCAGCTTATGAGTAAGTGGAGACGGAAACCTGGTCCTGAATTGTGGCTATCCCACCAGCTGTGTCTGACTTCAGAAATTTACCTTTGTCTCTGTGGTCCCTTGTTTTTCTACAAATTAATCTGCCTAAAGTTGATGCTATTTATAAGAAACCTTAAGTGCATTGATGAATAATTTGCTTGTTGAAAAATTTAGTATATCTTCAGGGAAATCATTCAGTTGGCATATATGCCTTTAAAAAAATGTTTCGTGGGGTGCCTGGGTGGCTCAGTGGGTTGAGACCTCTGCCTTCGGCTCCGGTCATGATCCCAGGGTCCTGGGAATGGAGTCCCAAATCCTGCTCTCTGCTCAGCGGGGGCCCTGCTTCCTACCCCCCGACCCCTCCCCTACTCTGCCTGCCTCTCTGACTACTTGTGATCTCTCTGTCAAATAAGTAAATAGAATCTTAAAAAAAAAAAGTTTCGTTAGAACCAATACTTTTTTTTCTTTTTCTTCTGGTAAAGTCATTTTTGGGAGCTGCTGAACCTCAGAGATACTCTTATAGGATCTTCACCAAGATGTCATTGGTAACCTATGGTGATGATTTTTATTGGTGATTAACTCTTTTATATCCTAATGTATTTAAAAATAATATGTTCAGTGAAGATGTATAATGAGGGTTGAGGAATAATTTTATCTACTGTTTGAATTGGTCTAGTTGGTTTGACTTGATTAAGCTTGTTTGTACTAATACGGAAAATGAAGTGGTTATTAGATTTCCAAAAGCTTTTTTAGTTCTGACATTCTCTGGAGGGTAACATTAGTTGCAGAGATTCGGGGGGTAAAATTTATCTGAATATTTTTTTGTTTGATTTTTGTTTTGTTTTCTTATCCTTGCTAGTACATCAAGGACTTTCTTGAACGAAAAGGTACTAGAGGGTGGGCAACAAAAGAAGAATTTATAGGTGGGATTATAAATTGAACAAATGTAATGATTTATAGGTATGGAGAATAGCCTCAGCCATGGAATTTCTTCCTTTTTGCTTTCGGGATAAGAAATGGTAAGAATAATAAAGATGCTGGTAATAGGTGACACACATTTCTTACTATGTGCATGGCACTTTTCTTAGCAATTTAGAATTTTTAGCTCTGAATCCCACAGCAGCTCTCTGAGGCACTATAATTCCTGGTTTAAATATGAGAAAAGGCCCGGTAAAGTTAAGTAACTTTATAACAACTTAGCAAGGGATTGAGCTAGGATTTGTACCCACTGAGTCTCGGTCTGGACCATGTGATATATGACTTAATTTGTTGAGTTACTGAATGAATATTTTGAGAACTGAATTGGTAATACTACTTACATTCCACTTTTGCTAGAATGGTGAAAACTCTGGGCAGTAGGCTTTGATGCATGGGAGATGCCAGTTAATTCAGTAAATGTGTACTGAACACCTCGTTTGTCCCAGACATCTGGAAGTGAATGAAACAGACAAGGTTCCTGCCCTCAAGGTGCAGCATGCTCAAGGGGGAAATCTGACAGTCATCAAGTAAACAGATAGGGTAATTTCAAATTGTTATCAGTAATACGAAGAAAATTCCCTGGTCTGGTAGATTGCAGGGATGGAGTTCCACCAAGCTTAGTGTCCTAGAGATTTCATGGGGCTGGATACGGTCCCCCAAACATTTTTCCCTAATTAGTCCACATCTGCTGAATTTAAGGAGCGTGTTAAACAAGAAAAATGAATTCACTGTGCAAATCTTCAGAGCTGTTGTTTATATTCTTTTGAGCTGGTAATTGGGAGTATGTTCTATTATTGAAGAAATAGAGCCAGAGAGAAATAATATTTTAAAAATATCAAAAAGCTATGAAAATGAGGGTGGCCACCAGCCACTGTGCATGCCAGGCTGGTGGAGTGGTTCCTGGCTGTTGTCCTTAGTGCATTGTTGGCAATTCTGTGTTTGTTTGAAAAGTTAGGACTACCATGTGTCAGTATATGTGTTGTCTTCTGCCATTTTTTGTAGGTCTAGAGTAGGATCCTCAACTCATACATTACTTTAAAGGAGTTCTGCTATCATACTTTATTGTAATAATGATTTTTATGTTGAGTACTTCTATGTGCCAGACTTACTTGTAAAGAGGAGGAACTTTTTTAAAGGAGTTAAGTCCTTGTTAAACCCAGGTTGGTCTGATAGCAGAGTTCATGTGATCTTAACCTTTTAACTAGATTGGTTTTCATAGTTCACTTCACACTGAAGAATATGCAAGAGTTTGCAAAACTGAACTTCAGGGAGCCTCCTTAATTTCATCCTGTAGGCCAGTAAATTGTCCAGTTTTTCCAGTTCCAAATTTCTGCAGTAATTTGATTTCAGAGAGCAAGTAGTAGAAGGGACAGTGCTTTTACACCTATGTGTAGACAGAGGTAATGTGTTCTCTCAGCCTGTTTTCTATTTAAGTCATTGAATAAGAATTGGTTTAGGAAAATTGTAGATTAACTTGTAAATACTTTTTTGCATTTCCTTTTTATTGGATTTAGTGTCTGTTTGTATTATATTGTATTTATAGCCTTTAATTTGATACTTTATACTATTATGCCAGCCACATTTTTTAATTGTAGCAAAAAGAAAGTAAGTAAATGCTGGAGACTTAGTATAAAACAAACCATGTGAAATATCCTACTTTTTTATGTTGATTATATGTTGAAGATACTGAAGTGATAATGTTTTGGATCTGTGAGGTTAAAAATATTAATTTTACCTTTTACCATGTTTAGTGAGCTTCCTAGGAAATTTTAAATTATATGTGTGACTTGCATTTGTGGTTGACATTATATTTCTATTAAGCAGTGCTAGTATGTGCAATCAATAACATCAAATGGATTCTATACTATAAGAATTTACCAAGAATTGACCAAACCTGGTGTATCTAAATGTGCTTTGTTTTTTTTCTTCTGAAGACTAAAACTGTCCTAATTATACAGTTATTGTAATAAAAGTGATTACTTAAATACTGGGACCTGTATTGCTTGGGCTTAAGAAAAATCTGTTGCTTGGATAACAGTAGATTTATAAGACTCTTGTGATGTCCCCTCCCCCCACCCTGGGGTACAGCTGTTTTGAGGAAGGTATAATTTAGAGCTTTCATTAGTATAATGGATGGAAGAAACAAGCTATTGAAAATAACTAATGTGATGCCAGTAATACTGGTCATAACAGAACTTCAGTGAGTCAGACTTTTTATGGGAGAGCATAAACCACACTGGTTCTTGTTTTAAGGTATTTTTCTATAGTTAAGAAAAAATTTGAGGGATGGGTAGGAGGCAAGAAAAAAATTGAAACAAAATTGAAAAAATGATGTCTATTTTTGCATTTTTTTATATATTGGTGAACTTTATTTTTGGCTTTAGTGCAAGTTCATATTAAGAAACTGAGTAATTTTACCTTTTCTTATATAAAAATAAAAATTATTAAGCTTCATAGGAGTGAAGTCTGTTAATAGCCCTACAGTGAGTCTGCTCATAGTAAGTTTGAGCACTTTACCTGTCTACTATTGTATTATTCTGAAGGAGGTGTAGGATTAATTGGGGTCTCTGTAAACTGAACTATAAATGATTTTATGGGTGTTAAGTTTTTAAAACATAAGATATCAGTATCAAGGTCATGTAGTTAAATGTGGTCAGAAGTTTTAAAATGTCTGCTTTGTTAGTAGTATTTGATTCATTATGTGAGGTCCCTATCTGGTCTGGGCATCTCTTAGCAGTAGGCGCTTTATTGGTGGACTGTCTCCAGCAGGAAAGAGGGTGTGCTAAAGCAGGATAGCCTTAACACTTTGTAACCTACCTCCCAATTTTGTTCATTGGCAACACAGCCCAGGAGGAAGTGGATCAGTGATAATATTCTTTAAGTTAGGCTTTTGGAGGTGTTATTCAGCTAGGGTTTTACTTAAATATTAAAGTCTTAACATATTTTAATATGAATTTTACAGATCCTTCTGCTGAGGAATTGAGAAAGCTAATGATGTTGCATGGAGGGCAATACCATGTATATTATTCCAGATCCAAAACAACACACATTATTGCCACAAATCTTCCAAATGCCAAAATTAAAGAATTAAAGGGGGAAAAAGTAATTCGGCCAGAATGGATTGTGGAAAGGTAAGTTTAATTTTTAATTAATAAGTTTTAAAAATTGGAATACTTTTTATATTATAAACACTTACCTCACATTTCCTCTTCAGGGTGAATAAAAACGTCTTAAATAACATTGTTGTTACTCTTTCACCTCACATTGATGATTTAGGTAACCTAGTGCTTACAGCCTCAGCTGCCGGAAATTAGGGGAGATGACTCGGGTAAGCAGCAGGAAGCAGTGATGGAAAGGGTTGGGCTAAGCATAGTGTTCATTCAGTTAATGTTTGTACATCACACCTCTCTGATGGGCTGCGTACTTGGGAAATATCATTGAAACAAACATAGAACCATTCCCTACCTCTTGGAGCTTATGTTCCATTGAAGAAAACATAATAAAAAAATATTCTTAGCATATGAGTAAATTATATGTTAAAAGTTAATAAATGCTAAGGGGAAAAAAGGTCAGGGTATTGTGGACCTGGTGTACTGGGAGAGGGGACAGAGAGGAAGAGCAGTTTGCAGTATTATTAATAATCTGTTTTTTAGTTGTTACATTATGGTTCTTCTATTCTTCTATTGTTGGTTTGGAATTGATACTGTAAATCAGTGGCCATTCATACTAATTCCCTAAATTTATTTTTTATTTATTTTTTTTTTTAAAGATTTTATTTTTATTTATTCAACAGAGAGAGAGATCACAAGTAGGCAGAGAGAGAGAGGAGGAAGCAGGCTCCCTGCTGAGCAGAGAGCCCGATGTGGGACTCGATCCCAGGACCCTGAGATCATGACCCGAGCCGAAGGCAGCGGCCCAACCCACTGAGCCACCCAGGCGCCCCTAATTCCCTAAATTTAAATATGTCATCTGAACCTTGGTGATGAGCCATAACTTAAGTGGTTTATATTTTGAAGTGATATATAATATGTCTGAGTGTTTGCTAGATTTATGAAAATTAAAGGTGAAAATATTAAGATCCTCATTTGTAAAAAGGCTTAATATTGAGATGCTATGATTAGGTGATAACTAGAAATAATTTGTGCAAACTGTCTAGCACAATGCCTGACCATTTGTTAGAGGCATGATATATAAGAAGTTCCTTTGTTATTTTTATTCTATAAACATTATCAGGTATTGGAAAATAAAATCCAAAATATCCGAAGTAGAGTTTTAAAAAGTGAATTTGGCTTCCAGGAAACCAAATGTATCTTATAGAGTAACGGTTTTTTAAACCTTGGGGGATTAAGTTGATGGCCTAGCCATGGAACATCTTACTGATTCTTTTTGCTGTTTCCGCATGACCTGTCCCTTCGTTACATAGGATCATTGAACATGGCTTTCAGCTTAAGTTAGTACATTCCAGAGTTGAGCTGTGTGGTGTTATGTACAGATAGTCCTATCGTCATGCTAGGGCTAGAATTGGATCTGAGGATATTAGTCTTACTTTGGAGAGAATGGGAGAGATCCACAGATACTAGGAAAGTGGGCTGAAAAAGGTGCGGGGTAGAACTTGATTTGCTTAGAAAAAAGTTCATTACAGCTTTTTTTTTTTTTTTAAATATCTGTTCTTTCTTCTTTCCCTGAATACAATTAGAGAAAGAATACAATCAAGCAATTTTTGGCAGTTAAAAGTTTTAAAGTTCACTTGAACGGATTTTATTTCAGTTTGAAGTTGGGCTTAATGATTTATATTTAAATAACTGATTATTTGGCCTGTTTGCTTCATTTTATATATGAAAAGGCAGAGTTAATAAGGCTAATTCACCCACGAATAGCAGGATTCAGAGTCCAGATTTTTCTGACTCCTGTTTAAGTCTGCTCTTTGCCATTTAATTAAGCTTATTATAAATGAATATGCCCATGTGGAAATGGATCAGCCTGGGCATATGTCTTAATATATAACATAAATGCCCGGTGTCTATATGTCCTAACATGGAATCCTTTTGGGCAATCACAGTACTGTTTTCTTTCATACTCTTATCCCAGTCTTGTTCATCTCTTCTTAGTAGTGTTTATATGAAATTTTTAACATTAAAATTTTAAACATTATTTTAATTATTTAATGGATGGTACATGACATCTTTTCTTTGTTTTCCCATTTTTAGTTTGAGCAGTTTAAAAAGAAGCTCCCACTTCTAAGTGTATGGGGTGATAACTTTGCTTTGATTAGATTTCTCTGATATCTGTGTACATGCCATTAAACCTTAGTTAATGCAGGCATGATTATAGAGCTACTAATTCTAAGAGGCAGGGGGGGTCCTTTAATGGAGAAGCCTGTGTGCATTGTAGGTAGATTATTTTACTGAAACCTTTGGCTGCAAATTTTACACTTTTATACAGTATATTGTAAATTAAGGATTGTCAAATTTTTGTCATAATCTTCTTCAGACAATTTAATGTTGGCATTTGAAGGTTAGAATAGTTCGTGAGAAGGTGCTGTGATTCACCGCACTGCCTCCTCAAGCCTGACAATGCCATGGAGCACAGTTTGAAAACACTGTCCTAAGTTATTAAAGGCTGATTTTGTTTTTGTTGTTCTTCCTTTTGTGTTGAGTTTTTTGTAGCAGGGGACCCTGCCTCCTATGGGTAGGTTCCCACATGAATCTACTGGCAGTGAGAGATGATGATTGTTGCAGGTCATGCCAGCTCATCAGGGTCTCCTGTGGCTGTGACTGGTTGGTTCCCAGTCAGATCTGCTTTTTCTTTTTAAGCTCCTAAACTAAAAGAGTTAGCACATTTGTTAGGTACTTAGGATACTATGAAGAGCTTATACTTCATATGGGCTAAAACGTTGTTTCTAAGTATGTTTAATATTCATATTAGAGTGCTTATTCAACCACTTAAATAAAGTTAATTGTGATTTCATGTCACGATTGTTTTCATTTCTCTGTGGTTTTGTATCTTGCCTCAATTTAGTCTTCATGGAAAATGTTTATGACTCTAGTTTCAGGTATAGATTTGGCCTTTTTAAAATATTTTTAAAAATTTGGTGTCATGTTTTTCTCTCTAAAATTATTTTTAGAGAGTTTTTCTAAAATTATTTTTACTTGGCTAACTAGCCAAGAGACACATCTCATCCCCAGTGACTTTTAGATAGTATTGTATCAAAAAACAGTCTTGGTCATCAGGTGCTTAAGAATGAATAGTTTACTCTTAGTAATTGTAAATAAGAAAACATTCTGTACCCTGTAGGAGAAAGGGCAAGAGGTTGTATACATATTTTCATAGCTGTTTATTTCCCTTCCTGAGATCATAGTGTGGAAACTAGGAATCCTCATCCATTTTAGTTACTCTAGTTTGATACTTCATGTGTGAAATGAGATTTGAGAGTCTTGATGATTCTTTATGAATTGTTTGAGGGGGAATTGTGTTAAATATCAAAGTCATGATGATTAAAATATGTAAACTCTGCATGCAGTTTTGTCATTCTACCCTATTGTTATTTCTTTTCCCCTCATATAAGGTTGTTGGCTACTAACTTTTTAAAGTTCAGATGTGTGTCCTTTCATGGATAGAATGTCTTATTCTCAAGTGTTTAAGGAAGATTATGTTGCATTAGAGCCATTAAACCAGAGGGAGAAAAAATAAATGAGGAAAATAGGTGGTTCATTATTGGTGAAAAACTCCCATCATTCAGAGGTTGGTTTTTCATGAAGCTTATTTTCCCCAAGTACTGAACACTTAGTGTTACTTTTTATGTTTCAGTATCAAAGCTGGAAGACTGCTCTCCTGCATTCCCTATCAGCTGTACAGCAAGCAGTCCAGCATGCAGAAAGGTCTCAACTTTACTCCTGCGTGCAAAGCTGAGGAACCTGGACCAGGTCCAAGCAGTGTAGTCAAACAGCTCAACAACAGGGTGTAAGTTTGTCTACATCCAGGAATGCTGCAAAGCTGGGTTTTGGCAGTGGTTTCAGACCCTGCTTTGCTGATAATAGAAGCAAACACAAAAGTTGGCCATTAATCTCTGTCAAACATGTTAAAATATGTGTGTGGGTGTTTTACCTAAAAATTATTTTTATTGTGAAAGTTTCATAAATAAAATGTAAATAAGAAAGCTTTTTCCAGTCATTTTAGAGGCCCATGTTAAACTAATGGATCTTAAATTATTATAAGTAAAATTTTCCATGGATTTTCGTGAAAGTAATTATTTCCATATATGTAATTTGCTATGGAATGTTGCATTCTCAAAAAACCTACTTCTGTTTTGTGGTATATACATAATGAAAATGTTAACATTTCTAGGTGGTTTTTGAAAAATTCCAAATTCATAGCAAGTTGACATATGTAAGTATTTTTGTATCAGTAAAAATTTAGTTGGTGACTCAATGTTATGGTTAGAGTTAGCTCTAGACTTGAGTCCATGTGGCAGGTTTTCAAAAATACACTGATTAAGCTCTAATTGCAATAATCTTGGGTAAAGTGGTTTCATGATTAATTGGTGTGTTGCCCTAACGTGTATATCAGGTGGTTCATTATTGTTAGCCTACTCCTTATTAAATTGCTCGCTTTGGGAGTTGGATATATATATTTTTAAAGGCCAGGCGTCTAATTAACCTGGGGGGATCCGATGTCACTGCCTTCTGTAGTTTTTGCTATTGTCATTTGTTGTTTAGCTTGTGTTCACTTACAAGCATATTCCCGTGTTTTTCACATTACCTGACACTTTTGATTTTTTTTTTTTAGTACCATCAAGTTGCACAACAAATAATATCAAAGTCTTTCTGAATGCACGACTTCATATCTTTTTCTTACCCACACTAATAAAAATAGAAAATACATGTTTTCTTAAAATTCTTTGTGCCAGTTTTAGCAAGCTCTTACCCTGTTAGATTATACTTTTTAATACATGTATACTTTTGCCTAGTTAATATATATTACCAGTGACATATTTCCACTACAGCTATTTCATGAGCATCTATTTGTCTAGGTTGAAAAACTGCAGTACAGAAAAAATGTGTATTAGCCATGTGTTTATTGCCAATATATGCAGTTCTGTTGCATATGTTGTTAGTATACATGGAAAGAATCTTTACTATTTGTGACACAGAAAACTAGACATCAGGCTTCTCTGATTTACTTCACTTTTGTTGCTCTCTGTGATCTTTATTTTTTGTTATATTCAGTACATTTTATAAATTCCCTTGAAATTCTTTTATGTGACTTCTTATTTCCTTGCTTTCTCTTTATTTCAAGGGCCAGACATGTAACAGATTAGGTTTTCATTCCTTCCTCTTTTTTTTTTTTTCTTCTTTCCTTCTTCTTTTAATTGTTTCCTGTTGGTCATCTTTTTCCCTTTCACTGGCATGAATATTTGTAAGGATTGGACCTAATCATAGCTGGCTGTCATATTCCATGAGATGGTCAGCCAGACAGAGCCAACCCAGAAATGGGTGGTAATGTTTTGTATCTGACTCATGTGTGACTTCTCTGTGTATTAAGTGCTTTGCTGTACAGTAAGCAGTCCAATATGCAGAAAGAAAAAAAGAAAACATTGAGTCACCAACTAGATTTTTACTGATACAAAAATATTTACATATGTCAACTTGCTATGAATTTGGATTTTTTCAAAAACCACCTAGAAATGTTAACATTTTCATTATGTATATACCACAAAACAGAAGTATACCTGGCACATTTAGTTTGGTTTTTTGAGAATGCAACATTCCATAGCAAATTACACATATGGAAATAATTACTTTCAGGAAAATCCAATAATAATTGTTAATAATGTATCATGTTGGTAGTGGGATGAGGAACTTTAGTGATATTGTGGTAACCTCACCAGTTCCTCAGTGCCATGTATTAGGCAACCTTCTCTGGAGCTTGAACTGTTATTGGATTAATGGTGTGGGTGTTTCTAAGTGGAATGAATTACTGTTCTGTATTTCAGGTTTTTGTATTTGTTACTTGGTTTTTGTGAGTGAAAATGGACTTTGTCTTATTATAGGGCATAACCAAGCAGATATCTAGTGGAGTCACAGTATGAATTTAGCAGAACATTTGTCATAGGTCCTGCATTTATAAATTTGTCGTCAGGAAAGTTGGTCCAGATTGCCTTGGACCACCCTGGCATCTGAATATGCTTTTCTTAGGAAAGAAATGCCATTTCCTCTGTTAATAAGCTAGTGTCCTCATGGTTCTAGGTATATTTTTTCCTGAATTATCCATACACATTAACCTGGTTCTTAACTTTTTATCTACTCATGCAACAATTGTCCCCATTACTGGATTAGTACATATAGTGTGTTGATCTTCTGAACGAAACTAACTGGCCCTAGGATTGTAGTAGTATTGGATTTAATGTGTTGAACAGTGCCTTACATAAAACTAAAACTAGGAATAATCATTCAAATTAAGTTTCTTATCCATTTTTATGGGAGTTTTTTATATTGAGTCCCATAATTTATTGACTTTCTAGTAAATGCCAGACACTGTGCTTCAAATGGGATATTTAGAGATTACAAGTTCCATTTAATTTTTAGTGGGAAAAGTAATTGAAAATAGTTTTTATTTTTCTTCAATCTGAGATTCCATTGTATTTCTTCTTTGGGAGTGTTTGAAGTTTGGGGAGAAAAAAGCCCTAAAAGACTGTATATGTTCTAGAATTTTCCTAGTTACCTTGCTCCTTTGGTTTAGCTGATAATTATCTTTTGTTGGAAGAGAAAGAATATAAAATTTATGGCTTAATTTTTCAGAGAAATATTGAAGTGCATATCTTTAAGACCATTTACATTGAAAATGGTTTTAGCCTGAAACTCGCATTAATTGAAATTAAATCTTCTTTCCTGCTATAGAAATCACATAATTAAGAAGATTGAGACAGAAAATGAAGTCAAAGTCAATGGAATGAACAGTTGGAATGAAGAAGATGCAAATAATGATTTTAATTTTATGGAGCTGGAGCAGATCTTTCCAGGAAGGAAACAAAATGGAATTCCGCATCACAGAGACAACACTGCCATTTTTAATGGACACACTCCTAGCTCTAATGGTGCCTTAAAGACGCAGGATTGCTTGGTGCCCATGGGCCACAGTATTGCCAGCAGGCTTTCCCCAGACTTCGCTCAGGGGGAGGAGCAGGCTGAGAAGAGCAGCACTGACTTCAGAGACTGCGTTGTGCACCTGTCGCAACAAAGCACTAGAAACACAGATGCCGTGCGAAATCCACACAGAACTAATTCTTTCTCCTTATCATCTTTGCACAGTAACACTAAAGTAAATGGTGCTCACCACTCCGCTGTTCAGGGGCCTTCAAGCACAAAAAGCACTTCTTCAATACCTACTCTTAGCAAGGCAGCACCTTCAGTGCCATCCAAACCCTCAGATTGCGGTTTTATTTCAGACTTCTATTCCCGCTCAAGACTTCATCACATATCAATGTGGAAGTGTGAATTGACTGAGTTTGTCAGTGCCCTACAAAGACAAAGTAGTGGTGTCTTTCCAGGAAGGGAAAAGTTAAAAAAAATGAAAACAGGCAGGTCTGCACTTGTTGTAACTGACACAGGTAGATACTAAAATTGTTTTCTTAAGAAACAATCATGCTTGACCATTTTGTTTTTAAGCTGTCATTGGTGCTTTGATCAGTACTAAGCTCTCATGATATAAAAGTCTTTAGAAATACCAGGATATGTAAGTTACAGTAAGCCTAGCAGATTAGAGAAAGCTTTCTTACTTTATTAAAGTATTTTTTACAAATTTAGATTTAAGTTGCTAAATGAATATTTTTAAGTAATTTAAACAGTAACAAGGTCGAGATTCTGAGCATTCATTCTTTATGTAGATTTTGTCAGTTGTTGAAGTTTTGAACTGTGTAAAATATTACTTGTATTCTATTCAGTGCATAAACTCCTGTAAGAATAAATTGGTTTGGCAAGAATAACTGTTAATTCCAGAAGCTGGCATCTTAATGATTTTAAAATTATTAAATAACTGACATAATAGCTATTTTAATTATAGTGGTAAACTTGTAGTGAGAGTAAGTATTTTCACACAAAAGTAGATGGGTTAATTGTATTTTGTTTTTTAATACTTGTCTTCAGAAGCAAACAAAACTAACAATTACAGGCTATATTTCTGTGCAGTCATTATCAATTAGTATCTGCTTTGAGGTTTATGATGCTTTTTTACAGAATATATGGTTTTGTTCTGTTTTTTGGAGAGAGATCTTAGATTATTTAATACTACCCCTGAACTTAATAGCTGTGGAAACTGAGGTACAGAAGGAAGCTCATGGTTCTGTCCTAGAAAGTGACAGATCCTCTCCATGTGGGTTTTTTTGTTATGTTTTGTTGTGTTTGATGTATTCCTGAATACTTCCTGTTTCTTATGAAATATTTCTGAATAATGTTATAGGTATTAGATTATTCATACATCATCCTTTGACCTTATATGTGATGGTCATTTAATTTTGAAAGCTTCAAAGAACTATTACAAATTAGTTTAATGAATGGGAATAAAATGATATAATTTTTATAGTGTAGGAAAGCATTGAATAGATAGATGGTATATGCATTCTGTACTGTTTGAATATTTAAAGCAGTTATTTTGGGTTGTTTACATTATGTTTATATAATACTTCTATACAGCAGAATTATGATTATTAAGATTTCTTTTATAAATAATTTCTTGAGATAATACAGGGCAGAGCAAGGAAGTACCTGGCTTTGGAGTTCCATGATATAGCCTGAATCCGAACTCTGGCTCTGCCACTCCTACACTGCAGGACCATGGGCCAGTTAGTTCATCTCTCTGGGTCTCAGTTTCCTTTTCACAGTGGAGCAATAGGTAGTCCCGGTGCCTACCTCATGGGCTTCTGAGCTTAGGGAAGATAACATGAACAAAAATTCAGTGCCTCTCATGTAGTGAGAACTTGGTAAATGCTTTCACAGTCACAATTTGGTAAATGGAGTAGTCTGAAACTTTGTGGAGTAAAAATGTAAGTTTTGGGGAAACTATCATGAAGACCTACCTACACGTACTAGTTTTTTTATCAGCAGAAAAACTCCTTTATGAGATTAGAACTTTTTATAAGTTCAGGGTTCTTATTTTCAAGACTTGTGTACCTTGGACCAGGACCAGGGAAAGAGCTAAGGATGAAACCAATAAACAGGATAGCTTCTTCTTGTGGCGGGATTGGTTAAATAGCCTTGGTAAATCAAAATATGTAGCTCAGAGGAATTAGAAGACAAAGGCTTTAGGAGAAGACATTCAGCTTTATCTTCTTGAAAGTGGCATATGTGCTTCAGAGCTGATTTTTAATAGTGTTCAATGGTCTAAGGAGGAAAGTGTTTGTATGTACTTCTATATATATATAGATTTATATGTAGATTTCTGTTTTATAGAATTTTCTCGATATATCCAGGGCAACAGTGTGATGGCGTGAGGGCTCAAATCAGACGCCTTAGGGTTGATGACCAGCTCAACCTCTTACTGGCTGCATAACACAGTTATTAACATAACATAATATTAGTCTGTAAAATGGGCATAATAAGATTACTTATCTCAGCATTGTTAGAATTTAAATACACATTAACCTCTTATAATAGTGCATAATACCTACCACTCAATAACGGTAGCAATTTTTATTTATTTATTTTTTTAAATCAAGGAATGTTTGTAGACTGCATGGAATACATCATCAATATTATTATTTAAAGTTCCTTAGCTCCATGTAACCAAATATTTGAAAACACCTTATACATTTCAATTAAATCTTCAGCACACAGAAATAACTCTAAGATAAACATTTAGACATACTTTGGATTAAAGATTTAATTATTAGAATATAGGTTATCAAAACATGGAATCCTCATAATTGATCTCAAATTATGCTTGGAAACTAAATGTGTATCTCTGGATTACTTTTAGAGCAAAAGAAACTGAAATTTGACGTCTGTTGAGGTGTGATAGAAATGGTCTGTAATAGATTCTGTTTTTTTTTTTTTTTTTTGAGACTTCATTCTTATAGGCACTTAAAAATACAGTTTCTAAAATTAAATAGACCTGATTTTTTTAAATATTAAAAATTAGTTTGTGGTTTGAATGTTCTCTTTTTCCTTCTAGGAAATATGTCAGTATTGAGTTCACCCAGGCATCAGAGCTGTATAATGCATGTTGATATGGATTGCTTCTTTGTATCAGTGGGTATACGAAATAGACCAGATCTCAAAGGTCTGTATTTTTGTTTATATTTTAAGAAAATTGATAATATTGTTATATGTTCTAAAGGATCTGAAAATCTTGAGAAATAATTTATCGTAATTTTCCTTGGCAAAATAAATACCTGCTTCCAAATTTTCTGGACTCTATTATAAAAAAAAAACGAAGGGAAATTAGAAATGCTGTTTTCTCTCCCAAGAGGTCAGGTCTTTAGGGAAGAATACTCCTCTTCACCTGAAGGGTCTGTCATCTAAGACTAATATAGACTGGTATTGGGCATTTTCCATATTTTTATATGTTTACTATTACTTTGGTACTAAATGGAAATTTTATGGTAGCCTGTGTTTGCAGCTTGGGTCATGCTTTCTCTCTCTTGAGTAAATAACTTGACTAACTCTCCTGTTGCTAGTGTATATTTCAGCCTTTTGGTTGGAGAACAGTTTTGCATTATTGAATTGTTGATAAGACATGCTGTTGTCTTTGTTTGAATGGACTTTCTTCAGGTATTTGTGAGCTAGGCAGTACTTTTAATTATTCTGGGGTTTTTAGTAGTTCTCTCTGTGCTTGAAAGTTGTTAACTAGTAGCATTTTCTTCTGAGAGTCTGTCCTTTAAGGAGAGCACAGGAGCTGCTGGGTTATTACTGGGGCTTTATTTTTGTCATGAATAGCTACTGCTTAGGCTCTGAAACGAGTATATAATGTTAAAGAATTGGGTTTATAGCCTGAAGAGTAACTCTGATGCATAATTTTTATTCTGACAACAAAAACATTCATTAACATATATATGCATTATCCGTACTATTGCTTTAAAAGTTAACAGTTATCGGGGTGCCTGGGTGGCTCAGTGGGTTAAAGCCTCTGCCTTTGGTGCAGGTCATGATCCCAGGGTCCTGGTATCGAGCTCCGCATCAGGCTGTCCTGGTATCAAGCCCTGCATCAGACTCTACTTGGCAGGAGCCTGCTTCCCCAGCTATCTCTCTGCCTGCCTCTCTGCCTACTTGTGATCTCTGTCAAATAAATCTTAAAAATAAAAAAGTTAACAATTCTCTTGTAGTGCACACAAAAGGAAAGGATATCTGAAAGAATTTAAACTAAACCAAAAACTGAGGGACTGTATTCTCACATTTGATCTTATAGTAGGTCAGATTGTAGTCCCTTTGCATATATATTTGTTTCTCTTGCTGTAAAATTGAAAGATTTAGAGGTTACCTTTTCTGATATGAGAAATATAAAACATCTAGATATAGGTCCCCCCCCCCCCCCCAATTCAAATCTAGGATCAGAGTTGACTTGTTTTCTACTGCAAGAAACAAAAAACAAACAATGGGAAGCAAAGGGATAGCATTGCTTTTAAGTTGAATAAATGTATCAAAGTTGTCAAATGATTTAATTTAGGGGAGTGTTGAGAAACTTAGATGATCTTTGTATGGTAATTGATAACTTTAAAGATACTATCTCCTTTATGGATTAATGCATCAAGAAAGCTAAAGAAAAAATTGTATTTTTTAAATCTTGTGAAGAACTTTCCATGTTGTCAGTGTTGTTAACATTCCCGTACTTAGATTTAGAAATAATTCTTTTCTTTTCCTCACAGGAAAACCAGTGGCTGTTACAAGTAACAGAGGCACAGGAAGGGCACCTCTACGTCCTGGTGCTAACCCCCAGTTGGAGTGGCAGTATTACCAGAATAAAATCCTTAAAGGCAAAGCAGGTACAAATGAGCTCTCTTTGAAGTCACAGTGCTCCTGTTGAAGACTCTGGATTTTACTGCTGGTATTCTTGTTACAGAAATGAAAGAGTTGAAATAATTAGCTTTTTCATTCAAGGGTTTTAAAGGTGTCAGTGACATCTTACAACAAAATCTCTAATCTCTATGCAATACAAAGGCCTGGTTCATAGCCCTGCTTTGTTGAGTTAGATGATGATATTTTCCTGGGACAGAGTGAAGAATGTTTTATAAAGGTGTGATTGTTTTGCTTTGTATACGTTTAGACTGAGGATGAAAAAAAAATCCTGGACATCATTTTGTGGAAGCCTCTAGACCGGAGAGGTAATTACTAGTTGTTTGGTCACTGATCACAGTAGATACTAAAGTTCCTGTTGCTAAAGATTTATGTGAATCAGTGGAATAAAAAAACAATAGGACTTTATTTATTGGAATAAGAAGATAAATACCAGAAATCATTCCCTATGTCTTTGCTGAACCTGCTTTAACATTTTCTTGCCTTGCTGGCTTTTGAATTTTTGCTATTAATAAATAAAAATTGTAACTTAGACTATTCACATTATTACTAAGATTTTTACAACTCTTTTTTTCCCCCTCAATAAATTACCTGAGAAATATTTTTGTAGAAATTAAATTCTTTGTCACTGATTAGTTTTCTCATGGATGTCTGCAAAGCCAAAAAATTTTTAAATTAGTTTTCCAGAAAAATATTAATTAGAAAGTAGTCAGAAATTAGATATACAGTGGAATGGACAGCAAGCAGTTAAATTTCATCCCAATTATTTCAGGTTCCTAGTTTTCAGTTATGAAAACTTGGGATTATTTTAGAAATGATCTCATTGAAGTTAAGGCAAAAGGAAAGCCACTGGACATTTCTGAGAACCTTTTTTTGGGATTACAGTCTCTTTGTGATTATCTGTTTATATGGTATGAGTACAGAACATTAATGATAGATATGTCTTTATGCTTCATGTGTATCTGTTTTCCAGATTTCCTAAAGCCTTTCTTGGGTTCTAAGTCTTTTATTAAGATTTTTTAAGATTCGAGTATTTTCTGTGTCTTGAGTAGGTCTTGGGGTAGTCAGTATTGAGCTCGTTAACATTCAGGTGTATTGTGGTATGTGACAGTATGGGTGGTTTCTGAACTATTGGTTGTATGGTTTTGTTGTAGGTTGGTTTTTCTTTTTGTATTTTCTGTGTGAGATTAAAAAGTTGAGACCTTAAGTTCTGGAAAATAAGTAAGTAGCTTAAGGAAATGCATAATACTTGTTAACTATTGGGCACTCTGTAAAAAACTCTCTGAAGGAATGTTAAAAGAAGGAAAAATACCTTGGACATAGCATTTGGTAACATCAGTCAGTTACCCAGCACTCAGTTCCTCCAGCAGGTAGAATCTTGCGTTTGCCACACACGTCTGTAGTTTCGGCAGTCTCCGTCAAGAAGTTTGGCTTTGGTAAGCGCACATGCCTTACAAGTAGCAGAGATCAAGTCCTCTTACATCTTTCCTTCCTTCATAGGTGATCTGACCATAGGCAATTTATTAATAGAATACGGTTATTGGTTACTTAGTTATCTTCATCAGTTTAGCCACTGAATTTTCATAACATTGTAATGACCTTTTATAATTCACATCTCCTCCACCTCTAAATGTGGGTGGTAAGTTAGAAGATAAATATTAGGAAAAATACTGAAAATTCACTTGCCATTGAAAACTGTCAAAAAGAAATGTTTCTGTCACTAGAAAAGGTGAATATGATAACTTTGCATTTTATATTCTTTTTTTAAACTCGGTATCATTCACTTTTATTTCCTAAGCCTTTGACCCATTAGGAGCTTACCAAAATATTTATAACATAAAATGACCAGGTTGTCCTTTATTATAAAGTTTGGTTGCCACTAACCTTGTACTTAGAACTTGTTTTTTCAAAGACTTTGTTCTTCTTTCCTTATTATTTCCTGATCTTTCTTTCTCTGGGTACTTATCAGTCAGACACCAAATTTTAAAATATCGAGGATCAATTTAGGAATTAAACCTTTGGCTTCTGCACACTGGCTTTTAAAAAAATTCAGTTCTGATGTTTTGGCTTGTATGTCTGGGCAAAGTATTAGAACAGATAGCATCTTCAGCCCTTTATAGGTAGAAACTTTAGTTTCTTATTCGTCATATTCAAAAACTCTTTGTCTAAACGGACCAGCGTAACCAGGGCTCTCCATCCATGACTTCCTTTGGAAGCTGCTTCCTGAGCCATACTCACAGTGACACTTCTCATTGATAGCCCCATTATTTGGAATCCATTTATACTCAAGATTTTGTGGTTGGGGCCTTTACCTCTTCCTGGATTCCAGGATACAGATGTTTTCTTATCCCTTCGACAACTTCAGTGTTCGTTCTAAAGAACAACAGTTTTTAAAATCATGTTAGTTATAGATTTATTCTCAGCGATTTCTTTTTCACAGACTTGGGTCCTGGCTTCTGATTTCTCCAACCGTTCCTCCACATTCTTCATGTGCCCGTCTAGTTTGTCAAGTTTTGATGAGCAGTTCTCTACTTTGCCCTCCAGTGAGGACAGTGTGTCCCTGAATTTCCCTGAGTCTCCCTTGAAGCAACTCACTGCGCTCGTGGAGGGATCCACGCACTCTGCTGCACTGTGGAAAAGGTCAGCCAGCCCAGTGAAGAGAAAACATGAAGTGGTGCTTCTCAGGCAGGGCGTTGGGAGCCCAGGGACCACAGACTGTTCTCACCTCAAGCATGATTTTTTTCTGTAATTTTCAAGACAAGTATCGTAGATTATTTGACTGGACTTTCAAATATAAGTCCCCTAGCTCCCCAACTTTTAAGGCCCAAGGTCATGGTTATACCTGTGAAAGGCAGCTGGTTGTGGCTCTTCAAGCTTCAACTCTTTTTGTTGTTGTTTGGGTTAGTAGCAACCTCTCTTGAACTGTGATACTGACAATCCTGAAAGTCTTGCAGATCTTCAGCTTAGAATAATGGGCTAGGAAAGCAGATATTTAGCCTTCTAAGATGTTTCAGGGAAACAGGGAAGTCTGCTCTGCATTCTGTTTTTATTTGTCATGGTATAGCATATGTTTATCATAATATATCTGGAACCATGGCTCAGATTATATACTCTGCTGTTTTAATTTTTGAGGCAAGTGGGATTTGAGTGCATTAAGATATCCTTACAGTTTGGTTTGCATTTATGCTTTGTGTGTATGGGTGCCGGAATCCAAAAATACTTATGTGAGTTGCAGAATTGGGTAAAAGACATTGACAATTTCTGGAGTCAAACCAGGAAGGGCTATTTTAGCCCACAAAGCTAGACACTTTGCCATGTGTTTCTGGTGGTACTTTAACTTGGCTGATTTCTCATGGAATGTTATGTCTCTGAAATAAGCAGAAAAGAAGTACTTGGTTTGTTGCTTATATGTTGTCCTAATGTACTCAAAATAGGTTTGTCTAGAATTAATTGAAATGGTTTATCTTGCCTTATTTTACTAACTAATGGCATTTTTTGTTCATAGTATTAGAAGTATGAGTGAGATTGTGTTTTAAGAATATATGTTTTTAGAGTATATTCTTGGAACGTAGTAATATCTCAAGAGATCAGGAACTGAAGTTGTGTTATAATCTTTCTCAATTGCTGGTGAAGTTAGAGATGGTAATAAAAGTAAAGTGGCATGTAGTTAGCGCTCTCTAGATACATGCTTTTATAATCTTGTGTGAAGCTATATATTTAGCTTGGATACTAAGAAATACTAGTGAGTGGTACTACTTAGGCTTGAGTCGTTTTCTGTAGAGCAGTTGGTATTCTGATCACACTTGAATGTTTTTAATTCAACATGTGTTCTTAAACCATTAAGTAGAATTTACTGTGAGGGGGGGCGTATTATGAAGCTCTTTTACCTGATGTGTGTTCAAAAGAAAATTCTTTAATTTAGGATGAATCCTCTTGATGATATGTGACCTACTGAATTGTTTGATCGAATGACTTGTAGGAAGTTGGCGTTTGTTGTTTGTGGTATTAAATAGGTTTCAGTTTTGCAGATACTTTATTTAGGAAACAGCAAAGAACATTCAGAGAAATGTGTATTTTCCATTAACTGTTTCCCATTTCAGGGAGCTGTATAATCCTTTCGAGAATATAGGAGGGAATTCATCATCCTGATAACTTTTCATCTTTTTTCATCTCAAGAGACTGTTAAAGGGATAGTTTATATATATCTTTTGATACATTTTGTAAAAAACAACAACAACAGACCAAACATTTACTAATATGCAACACTTTGAATTTATTGTGTTTTTGTCTGACTGCTGGTGAAGTTTACAATGGAAGTAACCCATGTTAGAGCTATAGGTTTTATTTTATTTATTTATTTTTAAAAGATTTTATTTATTTTTTTGACACAGAGAGAGATCACAAGTAGGCCTAGAGAGGCAGGCAGAGAGAAAGGGAGAAGCAGGCTCCCTGCTGAGCAGAGAGCCCGACGTGGGGCTCGATCCCAGCACCCTGAGATCATGACTTGAGCTGAAGGCAGAGACTTAACCCACTGAGCCACCCAGGTGCCCCTAGGTTTTCTATTATTGAGTAAGACCAGTACCAATGGATGTAACTATATTTGGAATTTATTAAGCATTTGTATATGGAAGGAATGGAAAATACAATTCTTGAATGAAAGTGAAGAAAAACAAGTTTTTAATGTATAATCATTAAATTTTATATTTTTAAAGCAGAAATACCAGATTCATCGTTGTGGGAGAACCAAGATTCTGCACAAGCAAATGGGATTGATTCTGTTTTATCAAAGGCTGAAATTGCCTCTTGTAGTTATGAAGCCAGGTATGTGGAAATTAAATGTGTTGTAATCCTAATAAATAGTTACTTAATCATTTTTACAGACTCTTTTGAAGTGGATTCATATGTGCCAGTCAGGCCTGTGTTACACACGTTTTATGGGAAGAAATATTTCAGGGCTTCATCCCTTCAGTTCTTTTTTCCTTTCACAAATGCTAGATGACTTTAAGTAAATACTGTAGTTTCCTGAGGAATCAGTACATCCAACAGTGGAAATCAAAAGAAATTGGACATTGTCGTTTGTCTTTTTTAAAGATTTTATTTACTTTTTTGAGAGAGAGAGACACAGACAGAGCACAGGCAGGAGGAGGGGCAGGGAAGAGAGGGAGATGCAGACTCGCCACTGAGCAGGGAGCCTGAGGTGGGGCCTGGTCCCAGAACTTCGGGATCATGACCTGAGCAGAAGACAGATGCTTAACAGAGCCACCCAGAAGCCCTGTGGACATTGTCTTTTTAAAACCATTATCTTTTTGAAGTATGAGATTAAAATTAGATATTTTAAAAAGTTTTTTAAAGAATTTGTTTATTCATTTAAGAGAGTGTGGATGAGGAGAGGGGCAGAGCAGGAGGGAGAAGAAGGGAAAGAATCCCAAGCAGACTCCCAAGCAGACTCCCATGCTGAGTGCAGAGCCCAGCATGGGGCTCGATCCCATCACCCTGAGATCATGACATGAGCCAAAATCAAGAGTTGAACACTCAAGTCAACCACCAGGGTGCCCCCAAAGAATTAGATTTTTTTTTTTTTGACAGACAGAGATCACAAGTAGGCAGAAAGGCAGGCAGAGAGAGAGGAAGGGAAGCAGGCTCCCTGCTGAGGAGAGAGCCCGACATGGGACTCGATCCCAGGACTCGGAGATCATGACCTGAGCCGAAGGCAGCAGCTTAACCCACTGAGCCACCCAGGCGCCCCTAGATATTGTTTTAATGGAAGAGGGCCTTAACGTTCTTCTGTCTAATCATTCTTTCTTATAGCTAAGAAAAATCCCTTGTAATTTAAAACTCCTCTAACACTTAGAATTTTCTTCACAATAATGTTAAAACTTGATCACCTAGGGATGCCTGGGTGGCTCAGTTGGTTGGGCTGCTTCTCTTGCTGCCTCTGTCTGCCTCTCTGCCTGCTTGTGTGTACTCTCTCTATCTCTGGCAAATAAATAAAATCTTAAAAAAAAAAAAACCACCAAAAAAAATTGATCACCTATTAAATTACAAGTAAATAATTCTGTATTGGTATATCCAATAATCTCCTTACTTAAAATTATAGAGTGTTGTCAACTCATTAGTACCAACTTTGTAGATCTATATCTTACCATAAGCTTAACTCTCAGTACAATGGGCTGTTTCAGTACAAGAAGAAACAGACATATGTATGTGTTCTTCATACTTAAAGAATCATTTAAAAATAATCAATTCTAATAGTTGTAAAACTAGAGGGAGTAGTAATGAGTTGATTATTTTTTTAAAAAAGATTATTTATTTATTTATTTATTTGTCAGAGAGAGAGAAAGTGAGCACAAGCAGGTAGAGTAGCAAACAGAGTGGGAGGGAGAAGCATGCTCCTCGCTGAGCAGGGAGACCGATGTGGGGCTCAATCCCAGGATCCTGGGATCATGACCTGAACTGAAGGCAGCTGCTTCACTAACTGAGCCACTCAGGTGTTCCTGAATTAATTAATTTAAAAGAACAATCTTTATGGTTTTTCTTTCCTGATAACTGAGCCACTCAGGTGTTCCTGAATTAATTAATTTAAAAGAACAATCTTTATGGTTTTTCTTTCCTGATAACTGAATGGATGTTTTTACCTTTATAACATATTGTTGGCAAGTGTTAAAGTATTTAATAATAAACAGAGTCCTCTACCAGTTTTATATTTCAGTCTTTTCTATTTATGGCTTTGTCTTTCATACTTTTCTTATTGAGATATAATTGACATATAACATTAGTTTCAGGTGTACAGCATAATGATTTGATATATGTAATATCTTTCAGTCCTGATTAAAAGTTCAAGGAAGTTCAAGGGATTGTTCAAGGAAGTCTAATAGGAACAAAAAATATTTCAGATCATCTAACTGAAATAGTTTTAAAATATTGCCAGTTATTTTATTAAAAAGATACTTAAGAAAACTTTATAATCAGACATTTTATAATTATAAAATATTTAAATTACTTTCCATTTATGACATGTGGAACTTTTACTCCTAGACTGACTTTGTCTTTCTTATTGACAAAATTACGTTTTAACCTTTTTCATTGCTTGTTGGTAATGTAGCCCAAGAATTGAAAACTTTAATAAAAATGATAAGACAAATACCAGATGCATTCTGGATTTTTTCTTTTTATTAGCCCAGGCAGTTCAGAGCTGATTTTGTGTTGAGCTCAGTAAGGCTAGTCTTTTTTTCCCCACTGAATTACTGTGTGACAATGTGTGCATCTGGTGGCTGGACAGTTGGGTTCACATCTGGAGGGTGTGGGGAAGCTTGGGAATGTTCTATCAGTGTTTGAGTTCTGCTCAACTGGTGGTGAAGTGAAAGTCCCACCCTCTGTACTGCCTGAAGGATGTCCCTTCTAGTTTGGCACCCCCAAGCTGAGTGCTGGCCAGCAAGTAGGGTTGGGTGGGAGGGATAAGAAGTCCGCTTCAGGGGTGAAAGTATTTTCCTGTTCCTGAGGGCTTTGGACTCAAGTAGCCACAATTGTGTCTAGGTGCTAGGCACTTCTGGTGTTTGGATGTTGTGGTCGTGTTGCATCAGAGATAGATAGTGTTGTCAAGCTGAATGTACTACAGAATAATTGGGGTGACAATATATGGGCCAAAAGCAAAATGCTTAGTTGGTGATTGTTTTAAGGACATACATAAAGTGATGAGAAAAGGAATTAGAGTGAAAGTTAGGAGGGAAAAAAGCCCACACAACCCACAGCAGTGGGGTTTCGTTTCTTTTCTTTCTTTTTTTTTTTTTTTTTTAAGATTTTTATTTATTTATTTGACAGAGAGAAAACACAAGTAGACGGAGAGGCAGGCAGAGAGAGAGAAAGAGGGAAGCAGGCTCCCTGCTGAGCAGAGAGCCCGATGCGGGACTCGATCCCAGGACCCTGAGATCATGACCTGAGCCAAAGGCAGTGGCTTAACCCACTGAGCCACCCAGGCACCCTGGGATTTCGTTTCTTAATTATGATTTTCATTTTGTAGAAAGCAGTTGATAATAAAAGTCTCTAGAAAACAGTTCTTAGATACCCTTTTCTTGTGGCTGTCCTATAATTATATTTTCCTTAGGTGAGAAGATTTTTTAAAAATATGTATATCCACAGTTTCATCAGAGAAATGTTTCTGGGGCTGGAGTGGGGACTAGATTGTGGGGATGATCATCCCAGGTTTATGCATTCATGAGTTTCCAATAGACACAGACCGATCATGGGTCTGCAAAGGATGGTGTGTGCCCACGAGATGGTAGAACTCATGGAGAGGTAGGATGTATATACAAAGGCTAGAATATGCATGACTGTTAGTCGTTTTGCTCATCAGAAAGAGCAAGCTTCATACAGAACGAGAAGGTAGATAGGCAGATGAATACGTAGTGATATACAAATATCTTTGAATCACATATTTTTTAAGATCAAATAATTTTTAAATGATTTTCTAAGGATGCTTTACTATATTTATTGATACGGATACCTGTTAACACACTGAACGGACAGTGACCTACATGTGCAGTGTAAGCCTGAGAATAATTGCTTTCTGTAGCACACGCTGATGGAGTATTGGTGGTTTATCCTGCGTGGGACCTAGTTGAAAGAAGTAGATAAGTCACCGTAGCAAAAAGTCATTTCCGACTGTTGGATATTTGCCCTTACTCCTTTATTTTCTATGAAACAAATCCGGTTTCCCAACTCCAACTCCGAGTGTTTTGCTTCCCTTAGTTATAGGAAATCTCTTAGTTTTCCTTTTTGTTTATAATTTCCTTACCATGTCTGGTGGCTCCTAAGCATTTCTCTCCAAGCTGTATATGTGCACAAGTACATAAGTAGTTGTATTATGTTTTCCTAAGTAATATGCCCTTGAAAATTTTTGAATAAGTGGAAAAAAATTATAGTAAATATAAATATAATGTTATTCATAACAATTATGTAACACATTTTTCAAAAAAGGAGTAATTACCTTTAATTTGTAAGCTTAGCTTTTGCATGCTGACCCTACATAGCAAGCATTATCGAAAATGTCTTAAATTGTATGTGATTTTATATAGACTTCAAAACCATTACATATATACCTCCCTGCCTTACAAAATAAAGTCCATTGATTATAATCTGTCTTGTGCTGGGTGAGTGCAGGGTCATCCTTGTGAACATCATGGGGTCTGTTTTGTTCACCATCTTTTGCCTACCACCTAACAAAATGCCTGAGACATAAATTTTTGTTGAATGAATGAAAAAATATTCTTCACCATGCTGTTTGTCACTCGTCACTTCTTTCACTGTCACTTTTCCTTCCTGTTAGAATATTTCTCATCTACTGGGAGCTTTGCAGTCAGATAATTTATACTGTTTTCGTGTCCATAAAAAATGCATATGATTTTGCCTTTACCTCTGAATAACTTGGGGCATTCTTCTCCGTGGTGGCTCTCAGTAGTGGTCTGAGATGGGGAGGGTGTTAGAGACCTCTGAGTAATTAAAGCCTAGTAAATATTTATTGCATGAATGTATAGAATAACTATTTGTTGTATTTACATAGGAACATATAATCTGGTGAAGTAGTGCTTCTTATTTCACTTGTGCTTTTACTTTGAGGTATTTTTTTTTTTTTTATTGATTCATTGCAAAGTCGTCAAATGGAATTTTACTAATTAAGTATAATTCCATGATTATAGTTTTTTGTTGAATGCTCCAAATATCAAAGGTAATGTGGGGCATTGATACACACAAAAGATTTAAAATTTACCATTTTCAATTAGGTCCCTCAAAGTTCTGGAACCCTGGCTCCTGCCCAGAGTGATGTGCTACCATATACAATGCTGTTGGCATCTCAACCACTGTGGAGCCACTTCAGGAGCATGGAATTGGTCAATTGGGAATTGGGTGGTAATAGGATGAGTACATTTTGTCTGTTTGTCACATAGCACTGTTTTGTGTAGTTCTTTAGTATATATTCTGTTTTTTTTGGGGGGGGACGAATCCTGGCCAAACTGTGCCATGTGTTAGGGGAAGAAAACCTCTTTTGACAGCACATTCCTGCTCTGAGGTGGTTGTGATCTCACCAGCATATGGTATGCTGGCATCTCTGCAAAGGGGCCAGAGCTCTGAGTCTTTGGAGAAAGCTTCATATACAGACAAGAGCCAAATCTGGTTTTTAATAACATTTTGGTACATCCACGTGTCATTTACACTAATCAGACCATTGTGCAATTTTCTTTTGGGAGGAAATCAAACTTACTAGTTTTCTTAATGCTTGTTGTTTATCCCTAATGAGAATTAAGTGAAAATTGTATATTGGTGGCATGGGGAACACACTGTCAATGTTTGATATTTGATTAAGCATTTGAAAATTAGTCCTAGTCTAACCTCCATTGTGTTTTATTCTTTCTCTAGACAAGTTGGCATCAGGAATGGAATGTTTTTTGGGCAAGCTAAACAACTTTGTCCCAGTCTTCAAGCTGTTCCATATGATTTTCATGCATATAAGGAAGTTGCACGAACAATGTATGAAACACTAGCAAGGTACAGCAAACACTGGTCACTTCCACGTCTCTTCTTCTTCTTTTATCTAATAGTGAAGAGGGTCTGGTGTTCTTTAGGGGTGTCCCGGCCACTTTTGCTGGATGCTTCTCTTTCAGGAGCCCTTTCCTCAGTCAGCCCAATAATCAGTAGTTCAGTCTTAAGGGACACGTTGGCCCTGCTCAGACTTTTCTAATGCTTCCTGATGTCAGTGGAAATTGATTCTCTGCCTGTAGAACTTCATGGCTCTCGTTTTCTTCCTCTGAAACCAGACTGACGAAGGATTGACATTTTTTAGCCTTGTCTTCTTTTATTACATTTGAATTATAGTTTTGTTTATAGAACTGATGGGTTAACAAGTAGAGACTCTAAAACCATTTATCTTCTAAAATTATTTAGGTGTGCCAAAAGTTAGTTTTTATAAAACTTAGTTTTTAGCAATAGTTTGTGGGTGGTTGATTAGTTGGCTTAAGAAAAGGAGATTAACTTTTATTTATAGTACAGGTATATTTAATATTCAAAGCTCAAAATTTAAAATAAGTCATGGCAGGCTGTGTATACGCTGTAGCAGAAGACAGAGTATTTTTTCTATAAAGAGCTAGATAAGGTCTTTGTTCCAGCTCTTCAACTCTGCTGTATAAAGTGAAAGCCACAGGGGCACTTGAGTGGCTCAGTGGGTTAAAGCCTCTGCCTTCAGCTTAGGTCATGATCCCAGGGTCCTGGGATCGAGCCCCGCATCCTCCTCTCTCTCTGCCTGCCTCTCTGGCTACTTTCGATCTATGTCTGTCAAATAAATAAATAAAATCTTTAAAGTGAAGACAGATACATTGGTGAATGGGTATGGTTGTGTGCCATTAAATATTTATTTACCTAGACAGGCATCTGGACAGTAGGCCAAGGTTCGTTGACCTTTGGAGTGTATTAATGTTCTAAGAGATACGTCTTGTACCTCTGTCTTCACCTCTTTCTCTCCCTTCTTATGCATGATTTTGAATATTTATAGAGTATCTATGACGTACAAATAGTTGTTAATACAGCTGATCCTAACAAAGAGAAACGAGATGCACTCTCTACTTGAGCAGAAGAGAGAAAATACAAGGAATAGATGAAACTTATCTTGCATTAGTATTAGTATGTAGGTCTGAGTGCTGAATGATAAGTCATTTATAATCACAGCTGTCCTTAAGATCTCACCTATATGAATGTTGGTGGTACCAAGTGGGAAGTGTGCTTTTTAAATCCTGTTCCAGAGCTGAGTTCAAGAGAAGCATCCAGGTGAGGGCTGGGAGTGGATGATTGAGCTGGATATGGTCTCCCGTGTTCTGTGTTCCAAGCATCATGACATTCAGGCAGCTGCCTGAATCATCAGGAGGATTTGAGAGAGAGCCATGACACATACTAGTCCTGAAATCCTTTTAGTCTGTGGAGACACTGTCGGTGGCATGTGGCTATACTTGGGGGAAAAAATGGCACAGTGTTACTCTTTTTCCATCCTTTGGAAATCCTTGGTTTCATATTCTCCACACCTTGGACAGCTTTCACTGGGAAGTAGAATTCCTCCTGCCAGGTATACCCTTCTGCTCTTACAGATTTCCCCCTTTATTTAAGTGTAAACAAAACACTCATTTCTTTCTTTCTTTCTTTTTTTTTTTTAAGATTTTATTTATTTACTTGAGAGGCAGAGATCACAAGTAGGCAGAGAGGCAGGCAGAGAGAGAGGTGGAAGCAGCAGGCTCCCTGCTGAGCAGAGAGCCAGATGTGGGGCTCGATCCCAGGACCTTGGGATCATGACCTGAGCCGAAGGCAGAGGCTTTAACCTATTGAGCCACCCAGGTGCCCCAAAACACTCATTTTCTTAAATGAATACAGATATTTATTTTTATTTATTTTTTATTTTTTATTTTTTTTTTAATTTTATTTATTTATCAGAGAGAGGGCGGGGAGAGAGCGAGCACAGGCAGACAGAATGGCAGGCAGAGGGAGAAGCAGGCTCCCCGCTGAGCAAGGAGCCCGATGTGGGATTCGATCCCAGGACGCTGGGATCATGACCTGAGCCGAAGGCAGCTGCTTAACCAACTGAGCCACCCAGGCGTCCCCAGATATTTATTTTTAAATGAATCAGCCAATTATTCCGATCTGTAACCTGCAGCAAGATATAGGTGAGACAAGGCATAGTATATGTTACCATCTAGATTATTGAAGGTACGTTTTTGACCTTGAGGCATTTCTGGTTGCCTTCCATTTGTGTTTTGCATATTTAATTAGCTTTGGAGCCATAGGACAGCTGTGTTCTTCCTTTTCCTCTTCAGCTAATTAAAACAAGTCCTTTGTGTCAGTAGATCGTGGTCAAAACCCACAGTATTCCCACATTCAGGGAATGTAGTTGGTGTTCTTTCAGACAGGTATTTGGGGGTGATTGACCTTTATATCCTGTATTCTAGGCCTGCTACAGTAAAAGGTATTTAATCGTATTTTTATGTAGGAGATCATCAATTACTTATTTGACTTGATTTATGTGATTTTTCTATCTGTTCAGGATTCTGGTAAACCATGTTTGAACAGTTTTTAGATTAAATGTTCTGACAGTTCGAATTCGTCCACTACTTTTCAGCTATTCAGAGCTGTATCCTCAGCATAGGGAAACTGGTATATTTTTGGTAGTTAATATGGAAAAAGAAAATATCAGTTAATTAGTTCTATAGTTAAAAGTTAGGTGACTAATAATGGCACTTGGGCCACTTTAATTAAAATGCTAATACTTTTTAGCATTTTAAAAAGTCTTAAAAGAAAATGTGAAAAACGATGCCAGAGGAAGACTGGACTTTGCCACATTTGTGTCTCCTCGAGGGCAAGCTGCTGGGTGATGCATTGCTTTTGCTTTGTGTTGACAGCTACACACATAACATTGAAGCTGTCAGTTGTGATGAAGCACTGGTAGACATCACGGAGATCCTTGCAGAGACCAGACTTACTCCTGATGAATTTGCAAATGCTGTCCGCATGGAAATCAAAGACCAGACGAAATGTGCGGCCTCTGTTGGAATTGGTTAGTATCCAGCTTATCTTGTACCCTTCCCTTTACTCAAAGCATTGCTTTATGATCATTGGATATCATTTAATCTTTAGGAGTGATTTTTTAGATTTGTTTTTTTACCATACTGCATAGACCTGACATCTAAGACCCTTCTTAGCATCGCTCAAATTCATGCAATACGTGAGGTAGACGTGTTAGAAAGGCAAGTAAATGGTTGATAATGTCTTTGGAATAAACAAGTTGGAATATTTCTAGTTTTTCAGAAGTGGGGAGAAGTGAATTCAGTATTTGTAAACATTCTTTTTAAGTGAGTCATAGCTTCCTTTAAAGCAGGGTGGTTGGGGCAGGAGGGATATGGAGTTAAGTGTTACTGTGAGTCTTGGTGTAATTTAGTTACTTGGGAAACGTTAGCTTCCTAGAATGCTTACCAGTCCTTCCTTCCCTCTCAGTTCCAGAAGTCACCTTTAATCAACCAGTGGCTCTTAGTAATGGTGTTATCTCTCCCCAGCTCTTGTCGGTTTCATCTTTAATCCTTGTGCTTTGTTTCCTCAGCCCCTCCCATCATTTGTCCTTGTTTCGTTGGCTCTTGCTGTTGTGTCCTCTGAGCATCTCTGATGCCTCAGCTTCCCTGAGTCACCTCCTCCTTTTGGAACATACCCTTAGTAGCTCTTGCCGGGATACCTCTTTTACTTGTGTTTGCTCCTGTACTCTGTATATCCCAGGCTTGGGAGATAGATGTAACTTCCTCTTAGTTAGTCATTGTCATTTCCAACTACTCCTTCTCCATTTTCATTCAGAAATCCTCTTTCCCCTGAAGTTCCCCATCTCATTTGTACCCTTGGAATTGTACTTTATGGAGGGAGCTGAGTGACACAGAGCAGCCAGTGCCGTGGAAAGGTTTTTATTCCTTACACTTGCTGAGAAGAGGAGGAGGCATGCTCTACCACGTAGGGCCACATGGGGAAGCCCCCAGTTTTGGTCATGAGGCTGAAGCAGGAGTGAGGCCAGAACCTTTAGGGGTTTCTGTGGGAAAAGCTGGACAAATAAACAGCTTTGGATTCACTATTTTGGATAATCCTGTGGTCTCAGAGCTATAAATGGGGATCTCTTTGTACTAGTTGCCTGGTGTCCTGCCTGGATGATTTAAGGCAGGAAAATACTGTCTTTATTTGTGAGCTTGATGAGGAGATGGTTGGGGGTGGCTGGCTTGCATGTGAGAGGTGCGCTCCTAAGGGAGGTAATTGTGTTCTGTCCTTAAAAACCAGCTAGCCCTGGGAGGGCCATCTCCTTCCAGCCAGGAAGAGTTTTAAGATAGCAAAACATCATAACATACAGAAAATAAAAAACATGGTTAGTATATTCTTAGCATTCCTCCAGTTCTAGCTAGCCTACCTTTCTACTCCCCTGTGTTTGGCCTACAGATCTTTCTCAGTGTTCATTTAGAGCTTATTATCTGTATTCCAGTATCTGGCATGGTTCTAGTTGTTTAAAAAGTTCTTTTTAATTTACAGGTGTGACAGTATGAGTGCATTCTTTTAAGTTCAGTCATTAATTAAAATGAAAATCCCATGTAATATTTCCACTCCTCAATCTTTTTTGCCTCTCCACAACACACCACTTTTATCATTTTGCTCTGACTTTGCAGAACGTTTTCTCTTCATGAATATCTACATATTTACCCTAGGAAAACACATAGCTGTTACAAAAGTCTTCTGTAAAACTGAGACATGTCCTTTTTATGTCTTCCATAAATTCCTCCTCTTACAGAGCCCTGACACCTTCTCTGTTCCCCCTCCCCCATTGTTTGGCTCTGCTCTGCTTTGCTTTTCCACGTCCACACCCCACTTGGGACCTTGTTGTCCCTCTCTGTTTGTAAGACTTGCCTATCCTTGGTTTCCACTGCACATGTTCTGATTATATAGTGAGACTTCGGGTTCTTAAGGCTCCCTTTTCCCCCCATCCAGGAGCCTTTGGCTTTATTTCCCTGCTCAGCCTGGACACATTGGTTGGCAGGGTGATGGAATTTCTCATCGTTACCCCCAGTGCCTGTATCTCCGATCGTAAGGTTAGGGACTGCTTTCTCCCATCCTACCAGGATAGGAGATGTTGAAATGACACTCAGTTTGGTAGCAAAGGGAAGCCTCTATCCAGTATCCATGCAGGTTATATGTCCTGTTTAACAAAATTCTGCTAGTTTTGTACTCTGTTTGAGATGATCAGAATTGGGAATTATTTATTTTCATTGGTTTTGAAAGAAATTTGATAGGTAACTTGTCTATAGGTGTCTTTGTTAAGAATCTTAATTTAAAAATAACTGTGGTGAATCTTTCTTGAAAAATTTTTTTCCTTTTTTTTTTTTTTTTAACTTTTATAGGTTCTAATATTCTCCTTGCTAGAATGGCAACTCGAAAAGCAAAACCAGATGGCCAATACCATTTAAAACCAGAAGAAGTAGATGATTTTATCAGAGGTCAGCTAGTTAGTAATCTACCAGGTAAATACAGATCTTTGTTTTTTAACTCTGGTTGGTTGTAAATATCTATTAGTGCTTTTCATAATTTTACAATGTTACTCTCTGTTCCAAAACATGTGAATTTTTTTTTTTTTTTTTATTCATGATTGAGTGCCATGAATAACAGAATTTGGAATTCCTCAGTGAGTAAACCCTCAGTTGACTAATCAGGACCTGAATGTTACCTTTTATTTCTATTTCTCACATATTTTACTTTAAATATTTCTCAAATGGCAAGATCAGGGAATTCCTAGCAGTCATTTTAAAAAGAATATGATGAAGTTGATTTTTGGTCTTTTAAATAAATCTTAACTGAAATTATATACTTCTAGGCTAAATAAAAAATTTTGAGAATCGATTCCTCTGTTTATAAAAATGTACTAATGGGCTCATGACAGGTTTCTCAGTTTAGTAAGCAAATAGCTGTATAAGTAGAAAATATATTAATCCTATTAGGAAGAATAAAACCTAAAGACAAAGTATTATGTTGTGTTAAATCAGAGGTAGAAGTAAAATGTCCATCTCTACCTTTCTCTGCTAAGAGCCAGGATGTTTATTTTATATTATTATGTGGTTACTGTGTGGCTAACCTAGCTTGTAAATATCTTTCCATAGAGAAATCATCAAATATAATTAATTATAACTGAAAAACAGTTGCCCTTTTGGGACCTTGAGGAGATGTAATTTTTTGTTGTTGTTGTTGTTGAACAATTCATTTCACAATTAATAATTAAAGGATAGTTCCTTTCACATTTGTTAAATATTTAGATTTGCTATGGTAGATCTAAGAAATTTCTCTAAACCATGCAGTAATCCTTGATATTGTTTCAGATAATCCTATTTGTTAAAAAACACACTCTTCTTGTGGGGAAAATTCAAGACCGTACCTTTTCAGTGAAAGTATTTTTGATTCCTTTGCTTGTGAAAAGCGGATTTACTGATATTTTTAGATGTATATTCTTAAATCTTATAAAAGTAATTCTGAAGTACCTTAGAAATTTGTTATAGGCTATCAAATAGTAAATGACCAAAATGCCATTTTATAGTAGGTTAGTTTTAAAGCTTCCTGATCCCCCAGTAAATAACTTAAAAGAATGTATTAATGTTAGAATTGTGAAATAGGACATTTTGATTATCAGTTTGAGATTAAATTGGAAGAATAATCTTCTAAACTCAAACTAGCAAATTAGTTTTAGACAGTAAAATTCAAAGTTTTAATAACACATCTTACTGCAAGCTTCTAAATACACTGGTACAGTGTATTTAAAGCTGCATGTGAACTATGTGTTTGGACTTCCTGTGCTAGCCATCTGCGTTAGCTTGCTCAGGCTGCCGTAATAAATGCCACCACTTATGTAACAGAAATTTATTTTCTCAAGATTCTAGGGGCTAGAAGTCAAAGATTGAGTTGTTAGGGTTGTTTTCTGAGGCCTCTCTCCTTGGTTTGTAGTTTGGCCATCTTCTCCCTGTATTGTCACATGGTATTTTTTCTTTATGTGTCTCTGTCCTAACTTCTTCTAACAGGGACAGCAGTCATACCGGATTAAAACCCATTTGTAGGGGCGCCTGGGTGGCTCAGTGGGTTAAGCCGCTGCCTTCGGCTCAGGTCATGATCTCGGGGTCCTGGGATCGAGTCCCGCATTGGGCTCTCTACTCAGCAGGGAGCCTGCTTCCCTCTCTCTCTCTGCCTGCCTCTCTGTCTACCTGTGATCTCTGTCTGTCAAATAAATAAATAAAATCTTTAAAAAAAAAAAAAGAACCCATTTGTATACAATCTTATTATCTTAATTACTTCTTTCAAGGCCCTCTCTCTAATTACAGTCACATTCTGGGGTATCAGGTATTAGAATTTCAGCATACAAATTTTAAGGAGACACAGTTCAGTCTGTAACACCATCTTTGACTGAATGACTTTGTTTGTTTATATACAGTGATGTATTTCCTGAACATTCCTGAACATTTCACTTTAGTTTGCTTGCTGGCTAGAGGGACTTTATTTCTTGAAGGGCAATTGTGAAGTTCTTGTCTTGGTTAAATTCTTAAGTATAGCCTTCCATTTCTTCAGGGATGTCTGAAATACAGTGGGAGGGCAGCAAGAGTGGCTCCCTCTGGCAAGCCACCTTCCCATGTGGCCTCCTCTCTTCTTCATACCCACAATTCTTCGTGATTTCCATAGGTCTTTTGAGTTTTATCAAATTCCCAAATTCTCAATCAGATCGATTGAGAACCTTTCACAGAGGCTTGCAGAATGTTGCTTTGCACTGTTGTTAGGCCTGTGTAGAAGATGGTGTTGCAATCCTCTTTTCCCAAAGTGTGCTCTACAGAATGCAGGCTGTTCTTTGCAGGGGGGGCTGGGGGGGGGGAGAAAAAAAAAAGTTTTCACATGCACACAGGAACCATCCCTGGTGGAGGGTCTGCTTAGTAAAAGTTGAGAATTGTTACAATAAAGAAACCTATTTATCTTTGTTAAAAAGTAGTAATTTCCTACAGATATTTGAAGATGAATATTATATTAACATCTTGTGGGACATGCTTTGGGGAAATTTTGCTCTCTAACCAATAGCCAGAAGAAACTCAGGATGACACCTCACTTGTCCTCTACAAGCTCTGGCCCTCTGTGTCTGTAAGTATTTACTTGGCACACAGTGTGTCCAGCACGCTGTACAGTTATCGTAGCTACACATGAAGGAGAAAACACATTACTAAGTCAGTTTATGTTTTCAGGGACTCTGCAGAATAGTGATTATATGTTAGGCTAACAAATAATTACCTAATGAGATCTGTTTATTTAGTGAAAGAAAGGATCATCCCCATCGACTCTTTAACTGCAATAGCCTGTTTCTGTGAATTCTTTGAGATCTTTGCCAGGCCTTTCACCTCATGCTTGTGCCCCTACCGTGAGGACCTTCTGCACCTGGTTCAGCCCATGCTGGGTTTGGGGCCCCCAGCCATTCTCAGAGAAACTCGACAACCGTGTAGGCGGACATAAAGATCTGAAGTGTTGTCATATGGGAACCGGGAGCTAAGTGAAGGCAGTAGCATTTCAAATTAAATGAATTACAAATAAAATGAAAATTCAGTTCCTCTTTTGTACTAGCCACATTTCTGTGCTCAACATCCTCATGTGAGAAGTGCCTGTTGGACTGCACAGCACAAGTAGAGAACGTTTTCATCATCACAGAGAGTTCTGCTGGACAGTGCTATTTTAATGGTGAAAACCTTTTTCTTTAAAACTTGATTCTCCTGTGTCTTTTATTGTACTTTCAAGTCTGGATGCCAGGGGAGGAGACATTACTGGCAATTTTTAATTTAGAGTAATAGTTCCCCTTTAAGGAGAGAAAGCAAGTCTTTGTCCCAGTGGCTTGACCAGGAGCTTCCACATCTTTTTATTTTTTTTCCTCCTCCTCCTCTCCTTGGAGACTTGGCTCTAAGCTAGCATGTTTTCCTTCACTTTTTCCTTTCTAGGTGGCTGCACTCAATTTGAGTGCCCTTTGAGGGGACTCCTTTCTTTATAAATGCTTCCATGATACAGGCAGTTAAACTAAAAACCCTGTCAGGATTTTGGTGCTGATTAATTTTTCCTCCCCACTCAGAATAGTAGGGGCTAGAGGTGGGGCACCGCCCCCACTTGCCTCCCTCTCCCACTTGTTTCATTAGATGAGTTTGCAGCAGACAGGGTCTTCCCTTCCTCCCTACAGGGGCAATTCACTTAGATTAGGTTGATCATTGTTCATTTGGTGATACTTAATATGATAGCCTTTCTTTTGTATTTATTAGGAATAATAATTCTGTTCCACTGTATTGAAGATATTCTCAAAAACAGTAGGTTTTTCCCCTGCCCCACGCTACACACATAGAAATAACCCAGGATTATTGCCTCTCACTGATTTTGCAGGTCAGTGAGAACATATCAGCTTTACAGATCTCTAAGGGAATTATCACAGTTAGAGTGGGGTGTGGGGTAACAGAGACAAAAAGCCTTTCTTGAACGATGAATAGTGTGTAGAGTGTCTGACTTTGGCCAGCCTTGGGTATGATTTGCTTCTTACCTTGGGGTTCTCTCCATTTTGAAAGAAGCTTAGATGGGTTTCACTTAGAATTTTACCTTTTTGTGAATGGTATTCCTCTGGCAGATTTTGCTGATGTTAAAGCAGACTCTGGCAATTCTTTCTTGTTCTCTCTTTTTACTTGAACTTTAAAATGGCACAGATGGGAGGCAATGCGCTTAACACTTTTCATCTTATCCATGAGGGAAAAACTTTTCTTGTTTTAAACTTGTCTTGTCTATCTCCATGGCCATAGATCGTTTGAAAGGTTGGCAGCCTTCTAACCCTATGTCCTATGTAATTGCTCCGGGAGCTGCTCCTGGCAGAACCTGGACTGAAGACTGCTCTCAGAATAGCCGCTAGAAGAATGATGATTGATGGGATGCCTGGGTGACCCAGTCAGTTGGGTGTCTGCCTCCGGCTCAGGTCATGATCCTGGGGTTGAGCCCAACATCAGGCTCCCTGCTCAGCAGGCAGCCTGCTCCCCCTCTGCCTGCAACTCCCCCTGCTTGTGTGTGCACATGTGTTCTCTCTTATACAAATGAATAAACAAAATCTTAAAAAAAAAAAAAAAAAAAAAAGGATGCTCAAGTGATGAGCACAACGTAGCCACTGTCACTCAGCTGTTACGAGATCCTGCAGAAGACCAGAAACAGTCTTTTCCTTATTGGTGGAAATTACTGATTTGGTTGTATGCAGACCATTCTGATCAGAATTTTAGTTTCTCTGGGTTACTCTCAAATATCTCTCCAGATATGTGTACCTTTGTTAAGATTTGGGCCAAATTGAGAGCGACAGAACTCATCAGCATTCTCCAGGTGAAGCTCAGACCCGGTGTCTGGAAAAGAAGGACCCAGGGACTGCTGCGTGCTGTCCCAGCTGTGGGGGGGGGGGTTGAGACCTTTTAGACAGATAGTCTTTGTTAGTAAAAGAAATCTATCTTGCCCTCACTGCCATGTTGTTTCATCCCCAAGTTACTTTACCAAGTGTGACAGCAGTAACATTTTTAGGTTTGGACTTATGTCATAAGTTCTTGTTCTAGTTTCCATTCATAGAAAGTGAGACTGAAACTGTCATGAAATTTGGCCATCACCGAAATCATAGTAGAATCCCTAACACTTGTGAGTCTCTTCACATGTAGGTCATACTGTAGGCCCATGTAAACAAGCCTATAACTTCATTTGCTGATTTTCTCAATAAGATGGAAATCTTACTCAGTAATGAATAAAGATGGCATTCTTCTGAGAACTTATGTAGTTTACACATATTTGAGAAGGTTCACCTATATCTGGAGTTCAGATTGAGGAGAGGATTCTAGAAATAACTTCATTAGCATTTGCACTAAACAGTTCTTTAAAGTCTATGAGATGTTTCAGTTACGTCACTTAAAATTTTTGAGGGAGATTAGTTGTTTTGTGAGTGAATGACAATTATTTCTCATTGCTAAATTGTTTTTAATGGTTTATGTGCAGAATTAAAAATTATACATATCCCCTTTTCTAGGAGTTGGACGTTCAATGGAATCCAAGTTGACCTCTTTGGGAATTAAAACTTGTGGAGACTTGCAATATATGACAATGGCAAAACTCCAGAAAGAATTTGGTCCCAAAACAGGTCAGATGCTTTATAGGTTCTGCCGTGGTTTGGATGATAGACCAGTTCGAACTGAAAAGGAAAGAAAATCTATTTCAGCTGAGATCAACTATGGAATAAGGTTTACCCAGGTATCGATCTCTTAATGAGTTTTATCCATTTCTTTACTGATCTTTATCTCTCCACCTAGTCCCATCTCTCCAGCCAGCCCACAGACTCTTGTTGCTTGAATTCTTTATACTCTTGTCCCTGCAGCGTTCAGGATATCAAGAGTGTACATGTTTGATTTTGAAAGTGAAGATACTTGAGAATTGTTCAGCGTTTAGAAAAACAGTGGAGTTTTTCTGTTTGTCTTTCCATAGCCAAAAGAAGCGGAAGCTTTTCTTCTCAATCTTTCAGAAGAAATTCAGCGACGACTTGAGGCTGCCGGCATGAAGGGTAAACGCCTGACACTCAAAGTCATGGTGCGAAAGCCTGGGGCCCCAGTCGAAACTGCAAAATTTGGAGGCCATGGGATCTGTGATAACATCGCCAGGTAAGCTTATGTGTAAAAGGATTTTGGCTAATTGATATTCCAATGCAGGTTATTACAATTAATAATAGGAAAAAGAAGAAAACCAAGGAAGAGTCTAAAAGATCTGTACAATCTGGGGTTATCGGATATTATGCCCAAGGCCATTGTTGTCATACCACTGCCCTCAGGTTCGTCTGGTCACGGGAACCTGTGTGCCTGACCTTTGGAGGGAGTCTTTAGGCTGTGGACTTCTGTGCACAGACAGAAGGAAAGGGTGGTGACGGTTGTGGGTGGCAACAGGGTCCTGGAGGGAAACCTCAGCACAGTGCTTCAGAAAGTGATTTTAATGAAACATTTGCTTTATTTAGGGAGGTATAGGTTCTCTTTTTGAAATGATTAATTATTGTAGTCTCTGAAGACTGGGAGAAAGCATTTAACCCTTCCACCCCCCCCTTTTTTTTTAAATGTGAGGGCCGTGAATATGAAACTTAAGGTTTATGACCAGAAGAAAATACTTATTTTTGTGTACCATTTTATATACCAGTGGTACACTGTATTTTGTCTGACGTCTGACCTGAAAGCCATGCATAAGGAATTGTGTGTTTATTTTAAAAAAAAGTTTTTTAGCTCGTGCCAGCTGCACCAATTATGTTTTTGTGTGTGGTGTTGTTGACAGAAGTCACAAGAGGACTGCTCTCAGTCAAAGGCAGCTGCCAGCTTTGTCACTCACGCATTTGTTCACCATGAAAACAAGGATTATAAATTGTACGTGAAACCATATATTTATAAAATTTTTATGCAGTTGGTAAGATTTAGCTGTTATATTTACCTATTTTAATAAACATTTTGATACGTACCTGTCTTTCAAATTGTAGTTAGTTAAATACACTGTTAGTGATCATTTCTATAATAAGTTGGTTGTTAGGTCCTAACTCTGGAATAAAATGATCTTTTTACACACGGTTTCTGTGGGAAAAATCAGATCTAATTTATTAATTCCTTTCCTAAGAATGTAACCTGGAACTTGATTTGTTTAAGATACATGGGAAGGGTTATTCAAAAACTAAATAATTTTTCTTTGGGAAGAGAACTGGCACTGGTTTCCTCTTTTCGTATATGTGTTTTTAAATATCTTCAAGTTACTTAGCACTGTATATTTTGGGGGGCCACTCTAATGTAATAAGAAAATCAGCCTCATTCATTCCTTTTTTTGGAGAATCCAGGTACTCCAAAAATATAATTTTAACATGAAGAAAACTAGGATTAATTGTAACTTTATTCCCCCGACCCCCAGTTGAAGGATAATAGCCATTTTGTGAACACATTATGTGCTTGCTGTTGTTGGTATTTGTTCCATTTTTGTCCTGAACTTAAGGAGTTTCATTAAGAAAATTTAAAACATTTAAAAGTAGAACTGTAGAGTGAGCCCCTGTGAACCCATTACCTGATTCTAGTACTGCTGTCAGCGCCTCCATACCATCCTAACTCCCTTTCTTCCCAGTGATTTTGAAGCAAAACTCTGATACCAGCTCATTTCTCCCACAGATATTTCAGTGTTTGTCTTTAACGAGATGAGGATTCGGTTGAATAACCACAGGACAGTTCACAATCTGCTATGCATAGCTGGGTAGTCAAGTGTACATTTTGCTGTGTCCTTAAAATACTTCTTTTGGAGGGCACCTGGGTGGCTCAGTTGGTTAAGCGACTGCCTTCGGCTTAGGTTATGATCCTGGAGTCCTGGGATCGAGTCCTGCAACGGGGTCCCTGCTCATCGGGGAGTCTGCTTCTCCCTCTGACCCTTCCCCCTTCTCATTCTCTCTCTCTCTCTCATTCTCTTTCTCTCTCAAAATCTTTCAGTAAATATTGATTTAAATAAATAAATGAAATTTAAAAAATATACTTATTTTGGAGAAGATGATGTAAAACAGTACATAATTTTTCAAAACAGATGTAATTTTATAAATATTAAGAACATTCAGATCAGTTTTAAACCATTAACTTAAACCTAACATCTCGGTGATGTTTTAACTGCATGAGGAATGCTTTAGGGGAGGGATTATGAAATACTCTAACTGACCTTGTATTTCCTCTGCTTCCGGGTTGACACGCTGTGTCCTGTGGGCCTTATCCAGCCTGGGGCTTGTTTTTATGTGGTTTGTGTGAGCCAAGAATGGTATTTATTTAAAAGTCTGTGCAAAGTGAAGACTGTTTGAGAGGCCCCGTAAAGCACAGGTGATTTACTCTCTGGCCCTTTACAGAAAAAGTCTGTGGGTCCCTGCTGTAGTCCCAGCTATAGTCATGTTGGGCTGAATCAAGAAGTGGTACTCCATGTCTCATGATTCTGTTACCTCTGGTCATTAGCTACGTGGAAATCATGTGCCTCCCAGACTGTGATATGTTACAGTACTGTAAGACAAAGGACATGTCAAAGAGCCCTATGTAAGTTGAGATCTGTGGCTTAATTATCACATAGGGTGTTATCTTTTAACAGTTTTTCTTTCAGGGAAATAATTCCCCTGCCGTGGCTCTCTTTTATATATATGTGCTTTTAATTTTAGTTTTATAAACACACACAGAGTCCCCTGCACTACGTCTCTTCCACTGCCTGTTCCTGTTTCCCCTGATGCATTTCCTTTGCCCCCAGCAGTGTTCCGTGATGGTGACCCTGTGCAGCTGCACATGGTTGATCATAGAGTCTGCTATGACCACATTCCCTTTTTTTGTGGAACTTGTTTGTCCTGGAGTTACTGAGCTTCTTATTTTTTTTGTTGGCTTTTTTGTGAATTTGCCAAATTCCCTCCTTGTGGGTTTAATCACCTGGTTTGATCTTTTCTCTTGGAGCACTCTCTGGGGGCCCTCCAGTGTGCCAGTGCAGTCGGGATTAGACGTACTGCAGACTGGGACTGAAGGGGTGTCCCTTCTCTATGATCTGGGTAGGATCCTGTTTTCTTGCATCCCTTGTCTCCTCCTAGTATCTAGTGAGAAAGAAGGCATGGGTATATATTGTTATGAACCTATCGGTCCTCATGCTCAGCAGTTTTGCTGACTTAAAAGTTATAGTTAGGGGGCGCCTGGGTGGCTCAGTGGTTTAAGGGCTCTGCTTTTGGCTCAGGTCATGATCCTAGGGTCATGGGATCGAGCCCCGAATTGGGCTCTCTGCTTGGCAGTGAGCCTGCTTCCTCCTCTCTCTCTCTGCCTGCCTCTCTGCCTACTTGTGATCTCTGTCTAATAAATAAATAAAATCTTAAAAAAAAAAAGTTATAGTTAGAAATCATCACATTGTGGACAAACTCCATTGTCATCTTTTTTTCCAGGATTACTTTTGAGAAGCTCAGTGCTCTTTTGATGGCCTATTTCTTTTTTTTTAAAAAGATTTTAGTTAGTTACTTGACAGAGCCAGAGAGCACAGGAGGGAGAAGCAGACTTCCTGCTGAGCAGGGAGTCCAATGCAGGGCTTGACCCCAGACCTCAGCTGAAGACGCTTAACGGACTGAGCCACCCAGGTGTCCCAGGGGTTCTGGAATTTTATTTGGTCTTTGTTTCTGTGCCAGGTACTTCATCAATATTAATTTTTTATTTCTACCAACATTTTAAACTTCGGAGTATTTCTTAATTCTTTGTGGACATTTAAATATGAATATCTGTTATTAAACAGATGCTTTTAAATACTCTTCTGTTCCCTCTGTCACTTGTTTCTTCTGATACTTTTTTTTTCTTTTGATTGTTTTTATAATTAGAGGTTTTCTTCATCTGTCTGTGTGATAGTCCATGGCTGTCTGTTGAGACATGAACTTCTAAAATTTTATGTGGAGCCTCTAGATTTGTAGTGGGACGTGTGGACCAGTGGGCTTCATCATAGATGAGTTGTTGAGGGGCTTGGTCTTGGGTTTTCACAGCCAGTTGTATTTATGGTCTTTGCTGTTAAGCGTGTCAGTTTGCCACAAGAGAGGTCTTCCCATCTCCAGCCTGTAGTTGGTGAGCCCGTGTGAAGATGGCAGCTGGCATTCTGGTTTCTCAATGGAAGAGCAGTCTGGGTGGGAAGAGTGTAGTTTGAGTAAGGCGCCTCCCTCCCCTTGGCCATGCATGATGTCCCCTGACTCTCAGCGTCGACATGCCAGGTATAGAGCATCCCAGAGGAAGGGCTGACTCTCTTTGGTACACACACGTTCTCTCCCCCTTCTCACCCCCCTTGCTGGCACCTGACACTTCCAATCATGGAGCGTTTCTGAGGTTCTATAACATAAATTGACTTCTCTCAAGCTGGTGCCTTGCTTTTTAGGCATAGCAGGCATATTTGGTAAACTTAGATTTTCTAATGTGCTTTCAGTCTTCTAGATCATGATTAACCAAAAAATAAGTAAATAACGATTGACCCAATACTTAAAAATTGTTTCCAAGACAGTTTAATGGTATTCTGGAAAGATATAAAGATAAACACATTTAAACCACCATGGTCCACTAAAAATCTTGTTCTTAAGTTCTTCTGGATTTATTTGTATGAAATAAACTTAATTGAGGCAAGAAATCAATGGGAATTTTTTGCAAATGGTTTCCTTAAAAATATGGGTAACTTTCATGGATATACATAATGTCCTCACATACTGAGAAAATTAAAATATAATAAAATAGTTTTTAACACATACTAATGCTGGCAGTCTTCCCTCCCCCTCCAAGAATTCTTAAAGATCTAAGAATTGTATCTTCCAGTCCCACTGGGTTTTAGACAGGGTACCGCTGTATTTCCTTTGTCATAGCTGCCCACACGTTTGTTGATTTCTAGAGCTTCTGAGAATTGTCATGCACATACTCACATGCTGAAATTATTCAGTGGCTTTACTTCAAACATAACAAAAGTCAAGAAATAAAACATGGGTATTCATCTTCTTTTCATACCTCAACATGGATAATCTTGGAATGTAAATTTTAATTTTTTAATGTAAAATTTAAAATTTCTGTTGGAATCTCAAACATTTACATTCATGCTTTAGTTGCAACATAATATGCATGTTATTTGTATCTATACATGTTAACTAAAATACATCTTTTTAAAGAATTTTTTCCAACTTATTTTCAGTTGGCCAGGTCTTCTTTAGTCTGTATCTCAAAGTTCGAGTGTTCTTTATGGTTTTTCTTTTACTCCTTGCTGTCAGTGTAATTAATTTGTTATTACTGGTTTCCTTGAAGGAAGACATTCTCATTCATTTTCAGTGATTATATTTAGTATCTAATTATTTAAACTTTTTTGTAACTTTCTTGACAAGTTTCCTGTGCCTTTTCAAATAGTTCAATACCTGTGAGGTACCAGTGAATATATATATGGGATGTAGCTTTTGTTCCTTTAAAAAAGTTAATTCTATCACTTACAGGACTGTAACTCTCGACCAGGCAACAGATAGTGCAAAGATAATTGGAAAAGCTACACTAAACATGTTTCATACAATGAAACTAAATATATCAGATATGAGAGGGGTAAGTACATAACATTTTCAAATTCTGCCTTTCTGCAGTGTTTTTCTCATTTAAGGCTTGATCTAAGAATGGTCATGAGGGGGTAATGGGTTTATGTGCGTATTTTCATCTTATTTGAGATAATATCAGGAGAATAGAAACTGAAAAATTGTTGGCTTTTTTAACTGATCTGATCCTGTTATTTTTCAGCATAGAGTCAAATTTGTTCTGAAAGCTCTTAGTTTTCTGTGTAGAATGATTTTGTTATCTTAAGTTTTTAGAGTATCTTTTAGTTAACCAAGGGCTTATTTTACCTACATTATCTTGCTTCCCATTCTCAATCCCCTGGAAGTAGATTGGACTGGGAGGAGTATAGAACTGCAAATAATTCTTGTACCTTTAAGATCCTTTTTAACCAAATTCATTATGATGTCTGTTGATGCTCTAGAAGGTAGTATTTACCACAGGCACACAAACATGCTTTTGGGACATGTAGTGAAATGGTATAAAAAATGTAAAAATCTCAGTTTTTTTTTTTTTTTAAAGATTTTATTTTATTTGACACATAGAGATCACAAGTAGGCAGAGAGGCAGGCAGAGAGAGAGGGAGGAGGAAGCAGGCTCCCTGCTGAGCAGAGAGCCCGATGCGGGGCTTGATCCCAGCACCCTGGGATCATGACCCGAGCCAAAGGCAGAGGCTTTAACCCACTGAGCCACCCAGGCGCCCCCCAAATCTCAATTTTCTTAAGGACGAACCTTGCAGGTTCCATTGTGTGTGTACACATATGTGAATAAAAGGCATTTATTGGTTTGGTGTGGCATTTTTGGAAGGATTAAAGAATTACTAAACCAGACATGATTAAAACTTCTCTCTGAAATACTGTTATATTAAGACTTTATGGTGGTGTGGGGTGTTGTTATCTAGACACCTCAGGGTGTGGTGTACCCCAGGCACTGCCCATCCCCCCAACACCCATTTACTTGAGAAGTACTTCATTTTAAACAAAAATGATAAATGAAGTAAGGCTGCAAGTAGAATGCTCTCTATGGAGTTTTTTTTAATGTTAAAAATTTGGTTGATCAGAACTTTAGTGGGGTATAAAAGTATTGTACTTTTTTGGATTTTTCTGATTTTGAAGAGATTGCAATATATTTGGATAGAATTGGATACTCCCAAGATTGAGGTGAATAACTGCTTGCTAGCTCTTCAGTAGTTTTTGTAGTAAGTCGTAATAGAATACTGTTGGAATACTTTAATCTTTTATTCTAGAAATAGGACCTAGAAGAACTTTTAAAAAAGGAATAGCTGAGAAGTTTGCATAGTTAATTCGTATTCTTGCTTCAGTTTTCCTGAACACATTTCCACTTCTGGTTCTAGGTTGGGATTCAAGTCAATCAGTTGGTCCCAATCAATCCAAACCCTTCCGCATGCCCCAGTCGCCCGTCAGTTCAGTCAAGCCACTTTCCTGGTGGGTCACACTCTGTCCTGGATCTCTTCCAAGTTCAGAAAGCTAAGAAATCCATAGAAGAGGAGCACAAGGAAGGTCAGTGGTCATAACTGTGGTTCTTGTTTTGGTGATGCTTTTACCCTTGGGAAGGCTAATAAGTTAATCTAACAATTGTCTGGCATAGATCTACTTTTGAAGAAACACATTGACATTCTGGATTATAAGGAGTCAGTAGTATAAGTTTGTTTTTACCTACAGTGGATTAAAGTAATCCGTATTATCCCATCCCTAAGGACATGAAGAAGCTGTTTTATGTATTTTCTATACTTTCAGTATTTGTGGCTGCTATGGATCTGGAAATATCCTCTGCCTCTAGAAATTGCACTTTCATGCCATCTTTTTCTACACACCTGACATCAAGTGTCAATCCTGTTACTAGCAAAGCTGAGTCTTCAGGGAAATGGAATGGTCTGCATTCTCCCATCAGTTTAAAATCAAGACTTAACCTGAGTATAGAGGTTCCATCACCTTCCCAGGTATATTTTATAGTTCTAAGTATTATGTAAGTGCAAAAGCAGTTTCAAAGTAGGAATGACGTTTTTAGTTGTCAGCATAGCCAAGAAGGGGAGAGGGCTACTTGTCAGGTAGATCAAGGACACATCACGTGTTGACTGATTTCCAAATGAGAAAGATCACATTAGGAAAAAGGTGCTGCTTTTGGAAAGATCTGTGACTCTTGCAAGTTGTAGAATGTGGACGGAAGCCAGTTCTGCAGACTGCCACCAGTAGCCACTTCATCTCTTTGTAGCAGTGGTCATAATACAGGTTTAACACTGTTCAGTAATACAGCTTTGGTGCTCATTAGTAGGGGGCCTGCATCCAAGGTTTTTCTTGCAGCATTTGGAAACAGTTCTTTCTGTAGAGTGAATGATTTTCCTAACATAAGCCAGTAATCCTGTTGATGTGCACTGTAAATGTGTAATACGGTTGGAATTTTTGCTCCTTGTAAGGTTGACATAGCACTATAAGCTATATTGGGAAAGTCCATTTTTCTGCTCTACTAAATAGTGGGAGGCTGAAGGAAACCTACATGCTAGCTTTAAAGCTGGGAAAGGGACAGTTGCATTGGGTCCCAGATGCTAGTGAGTTATCCAGAAATAGTTGTTCCTGGCAAAGTACAACACTGGCCTATCCAGCTTACGGGATTCCATGCTGCTAAATGGAAGGGCACAGATGTCTAGAGGAATCTGGTGTGTAGGCTAGAGAAAAGTTAGTTTCTAGAATCCCTTTTTTCTTAGTGTTGTCAGATCCGGAATTATTTGTAATTGGGGGCAGATAGTCTACTGTGTGACAGGTAAACAGGACTCTGTTATTGCATTCCAGAAATCTGACATATCCCACAGGCACTGGCCCCTGACCCTGGGTGGGTCTGAGAGAAGTCTCTCTGCCACGGTTGCCGGAGATCCAGGGAGTGTTTGGACCTGCCTGATCCGGCGGTACTGCTGGTGTAGTGGGTGTGCAATGTGCACGTGTCCCTCTGGACTCCACGTAGTACGAGCCAGGTTTCAATGGTGAAAGGCGAAAAACCTTCCGAAAATGTGCTGCTTCGGAGGGTTAGCTTTTCTAGCCTGCTTCTCTGCACCCTTTGTTGGTTATCCAGGATGTTCAAATTGAAGTGAACATGAGAACACTAACTCTTCTAACCTCCTCTGTGAGCATGCTTTAACTTCAGACTCTTGTGGTATTTTATAGCTCGATCAGTCTGTTTTAGAAGCACTTCCACCCGATCTCCGGGAACAAATAGAGCAGGCTTGTGCTGGTCAGCAAGGAGAGCAGCATGGCGACAAAAGGAAAGAGCCAGTAAATGGCTGTAATACAGGAATTTTGCCACAACCAGTTGGGACGGTTTTGCTACAAATACCAGAACCTCAAGAATCTAACAGTGACGCAGGAATTAGCGTCATAGCCCTTCCAGCATTTTCACAGGTAAGTTATTAGAGACTTTCTACCTACATATGCTCACCCGTCCTGCCCCAGCTCAGGGCAGATCTCATTTCCTCTTTTCTTTTGGACCCTAAACTCTCAGTATCCATATCCACTGGGAGCAGAGGGATTGGCTTATTTCTGCATCATCTAAAGGAGACAGACTGTCAGAGAAGAGGGAAGATAGGTTATGTGGGTGCTTGAAATCCACCCAGAAGTAGAACAGAAACGAATTGTTTTCATTATATTCGGCAGGGATGACCCTTGGGCCACACTTCAAATAACTGGGTGGAGATAGAGAATCACAGGCCAGAGACTAACACAGTCTAGGCATGGTGTTTAAGAAACAAAAACTTTGGGGTGCCTGAGTGGCTCAGTGGGTTAAGCCACTGCCTTCGGCTCAGGTCATGATCTCAGGGTCCTGGGATCGAGTCCCGCATCGGGCTCTCTGCTCAGCAAGGAGCCTGCTTCCCTCTCTCTCTCTCTGCCTGCCTCTCTGCCTACTTGTGATCTCTCTCTGTCAGCCTCTCTGCCTACTTGTGATCTCTCTCTGTCAAATAAATAAATAAAATCTTTAAAAAAAAAAAGAAAAGAAACAAAAACTTTGCAAATGAGCCTGCTTTCATTTTTTTTCCCCCCCTCATTTTCTGGTAGTGCTGCTTGCCCTGATAGTTACGCAGTGGTTTTAAGTCCATTTTTAGCCCCAGATTTTCTTAATTTAACCTTAAAACCTTGTGATACAATAAGCTTTAATATTGAGGACCTAATAAGAGTTCATACAGATCAGAAAAGCATGATTTGAAAACAAAATGTTTTGGAGCATCAGCTCAGGTTTGACTTTGAACCTTCTTGTTTCCGCTAGGTGGACCCTGAGGTGTTTGCTGCCCTTCCTGCTGAGCTTCAGAAGGAGCTGAACGCAGCGTATGATCAAAGACAAAGGCAGGGAGAGAACGCCGCTCACCAGCAGCTGGCCACTGCATCAGGTAAGCCAGGGAAGAGCCCTGTAACACGACTGAGGACGAGAAAGGAGTTCTTGTGGGGTGAGCACTTCAGGTGGGCTTAGTGGCCAGTGTCTGAGCTGCTAGTCCCGCTGAGAGCTCTTGGTGTCGGAGCGGAATGAATATATGATGCAGGTAAGTGTTGTCACAGTCCTAACTGGACCTGTATCTGTAGCTTCTTGACTTTAAAACACCTTCATTTCAGAAAAAAGTCTGATTACCAGAAATCTTTTGAGTACTCGAGATAGATACATCAGAGTTAGGTTTAAAACAAAATATCTGAAGGTCTCTGAACACACATTACAAAACTGCATGCATACCTCACCCGTTGAATTCTCAGTCTTTATGGGCTTGTCCATACAGAACCCACTTCGTGACTAAGCACAGGGAGTGGGTGTCCCGCAGCCTGCGCTTGCAGCCTTGTGCCTTCCCCACGCACAGTCTGGCTCAGGGACCTGTGTCGGGATGTGTGCACGCACAGGTCGGGTTGTATCTGAGGAGGAGGAACAAGAACTCATTGTACTGTCCATACATACTTTGTTGAGGATCTCATGTTCATATTCTTTTAGTGCCAAAGAATCTGTTACGTCAGCTCAAACCAGCAGCAGTGAAAGAAAAGAAACGAAACAAGAAAAAAAATCCCATCAGTTCCCCCAAAAAGATTCAGAGTCCTTTGAAAAACAAGTTGCTTACTAGTCCTGTGAAAACTCTGCCGGGGGCCTGCGGGAGTCCCCAGAAGTTAATTGATGGGTTTCTAAAACATGAAGGTCCTGCTTCTGAGAAACCTCTGGTAATAGTTTTCATACTTTTTGAAACTTTCTTTCCATTGATCAGATGTTAACGTACTCACTGTTAATGTAAATATAGCACTTTTTATCATTTGTTTTCTTTAACAGGGAGAACTCTCTGCTTCCACTTCAGGTGTGCCAGGCCTTTCCAGCTTGCAGCCTGAGCCTGCTGCCTGCAGAAGACCCCCAGCACCCAACCTAGCGGGAGCTGTTGAATTCAGTGATGTGAAGACTTTGCTCAAAGAATGGATAACTACCATTTCAGGTTGGCTTGGCCGGCAGGACGGCCACAGACTGAGATGCAGTGGTTCTAGGATTTTAGAACAGGAACAGGCTCATCTGTAGAAACGGAGCTCATATTTCTAAATCTGGTAGGCTAAACCCAGGCACCCTCCCTCTAACCTTAAAACTCTGGGGCTGACTCTGAAATCTCCATACTATAGACCCTGTGTTTGATGGCTGTAAGTCAGTGGAGTAGTTAAGAGAAACGGAGTTATGTCTGCAAGTAGCTGCCTGCCTTCTTCTGAAGGAGGTTGGTCCTTATTTGAGTTTCCCCCCTGACTCTTTAGATCCAATGGAAGAAGACATTCTACAAGTTGTGAAATACTGTACTGACCTAATAGAGGAAAAAGATTTGGAAAAACTGGACCTAGTTATCAAATACATGAAAAGGTAACTATTCAATACTTTTATCAGAAGGATAAATGGGGAGTCTCACTCAGCTACTCTGGTGAGGCATGGAGCAGCAGCTTCTCTGCTGTTAACTGTGGAGGTAGTGAAAGGGGGGTACCCTTCATTTTGAATCTCAAATGACGATCAAAAGGTTGTGCACCTTGAGATTTATAGTTTAAAACCCTCACGATACACTTTGAACGGATTCCCACGCGAGGAGTTGTTGGTCTTACCTGGTGTTTTTTCTTAACCCGCCTTTTAGGTTGATGCAGCAGTCGGTGGAATCGGTTTGGAACATGGCATTTGACTTTATTCTTGACAATGTTCAGGTGGTTTTACAACAAACGTATGGAAGCACATTAAAAGTTACATAAATCTTACCAGGGAGCCTGGTGCTCTTGGCTAGCTGTGCCATAAGTGCTTGTGAGGTATTTGCAAAGTGCATGATAGTAATGCTTGGAGTTTTTCTAAGTTTAAATTTCTTTTTAAGCAAGTGTTTTGTATATTTCTTTTCAATAAGTGCCAAATTTGTCAGTATTGCATGTAAATAATTGTGTTCTTTAATGTAGTATAGATTCTATTTACAAAATGTTTGTTTATAAAGTTTTATGGATTTTTACAGTGAAGTGTTTACAGTTGTTTAATAAAGAACTGTATGTATATTTTGTACAGGCTCCTTTTTGTGACTCCTTTAGGAAGCAAATCCTGCACTGTTTATTATATTTAAAGGCTGAGGAAACCTACAAGCCGGACTGTCACAGGCTCCATGCTAATCTTTGAGATTCCTGAGAGGTCCCAGACTGGGATTCTGCTTGTTCCGGGTAAAGCTTCTAAATAATCTTAATCATTCTTCTCCCCAAGCATGAACAGAGGAGCATGTTAAGAAAGTCTTCTTTACTTATTTTAAATTAAAAAACACACATAATTGAATATTAAGTTTTTTCCTGGGAAAATGGTCTCTGCTTCTACTGTCCCTTGAGAAACTTCAGTAGTATTGAAGAATGGTACAGATTTTCAGATGTATATAGGCTAGGTTATACCATAATACTTGAAAAATATAACTTATAATCCTATGCCAGTGAATACTTGGGGACATTTTCTTCATACGCCTCCCATTGCCTTCAGTACTGTGCTACCAACATAAATAGGTAGTCTGATACTAGAGATCCTACTTTTTCGTGTGGACTTCCCACATTCTTGGGGAAAACTAGCAAAAACCCAATTACTGCCATCAACGAATCATGAGGTCTCTGCCACAGCTTCGGAGCACTAAGCCCAAGTAGTCTATCAGCTCCCTACTTACTGCCCCATCAGGAAACTTACGCATGATAGAATTCTTCTAGGACAAACTAGACCAAGATGGATGCACAAAAATTCTAACACTAACGTGCTGGCACACGAGGTATTACACTGAAGCTGATGACTCATGGAGAGAAGCTACGCTAGCATGAAGGCCTAACAGAGCTCACTGGTGGATGTCTGTTTTCTTTATTGGTAGTTCAGAATTGTGCTGATTACAGTGGACTCTCAGGACTATACAAGCAGTAAATAGCAGCCAGCTACGCTTTACACCATGGTTTCACACAAAGCAGATATCAGAGTGCCTAATTTTCTATTTTAAAAAATTCCTAAGGGTATACGGCAGAAGAATGCTGGAAAAAAAAATCACTGGAAGAGATATGCATAAATAAAGAAGTATTTCTTGCATCAAAAAAGTCCCAAGAATCACAAAATCTGCAGAAGCTTGGTTAATCAAATACTGCAGTACTGATTTAATCAGTATAAAATTGAAAGAGCTTTAGATCTGTAATAAAAATCCAAATTTGGGTTAGGGCAAACTTTAAAACAGCAGCCGGTAGAGAAGGATTGGGAAAGGAAGGGGCAGGTGAACAGGCACATTGGAACTGTGGGGACATGTAATTGACCACTGTCAAACCAGTGTAAGTTTCTTGGTTTCTCATGGAAAACATTTTATACACCTATTTTTTTCCTTCCATGCTTAAGTTCATCAGTGTCCAGATACATCCGTTCCATTTTTGTCTGTTTTTTCTTGGTAATTTTACAACATAATATTGCATTTATTCCAATTCCTGCCCCATGTGGAAAAATTAGATGATTTCAAATACTTTCTTCAGCTCCACAATAAGCTGCCAATCACTCTTCTGCATCTCATCTCTGAACCAGTCTTTGAGGGCATCGATGGACTGCCGGCTGATCTGCAAGCCCAAGGCACAAAGAAGGTCAACAACAGTGTAACAACCATATGCTCCCCTCCTCCCAAAATGTGGCCCATGCCTGTCACTGGCTACTGCTCATTAAAGAGAAACCTTAGCCAAAATACAAGTGCAGTGCTTGTTTGCCTTTTAGAGGAGCAGATTCTCTGCAAGTCCTGTCGGGCACTCTCTGAAGAGGCCCCTTCCTCAACAAGACAAGGCCACATCATGGACCTGCCCTAACAAAGAATCTAGTCCTCTCAGACTGTGTATGTTCAAACTTCCAGTCCTCAGTGCTACTATAAAGGTAACCACAGAAGAACTGAACTCCCACTTTCTTAAAATGAGCCACTTTAAGGACACACTTACCTTACTGACAAGAATGTCTGTGGCTTCAAAATGTCTTCCATACATTTTGGGCGATTCACCAGGGATAGGTTCTATTTTGACACAGACTTCTTGTCCTTTTTTTGCAACATCCACTTGTTTATGGTTTATTTCAATACTTGTTACTATTCCAATGTCAACAAACTGTAAAATAAGAACTGTAGTGTAAGCAGAGGTATCTGGCCAGTCACAGGCACTACAACTGGACAGCTGAAATAAAAACTGGAGCAAAAGGGCCAACTGAAAAGCCTTGGCTCTGTGCCCCTTCCTGAGCACTCATCACAGTGTAATTTCCTCACTGGAACGGTAGGGAATGACCACCACATCCCCTCTGCCTGTCACAAGATGGCTTGTGAAGGAGGTCACTCGTATGCTAGACAACTTGGAAAGTACCCTGTCAACTTGCTATTTCTGCTGTACCCTTTCACATAGCAGGTGCCATAGTGAAGGAGAGGCAAGCACAAACCACCTCAATCGGAAATGAGCTTGGAGTGGTCAGAATAAGTCAGGATGGCAGCCAGAGACACATGATGTGGGGCCCCGTAGGCTGAGGTTAGAGGATAAAAGCTGTGAGCAGCCTCAGCTCAGTTACAGTGCAGGAGAAAACCACTCCACTGCCTGCCTTGTCAAGAGATAGAGGAGAGTAACAGTGAAAATGAGGAGTGCTTGGTGTGGCCAAAGCCACAGAGGAGATAACCACTGCAAGCAAATGTCCTACCATAGTCCACTAAAATGTTACAAAAGCAACAAGTCCTAGTGCTCAGATGACTTCTAAGTGCCACTTCCCATTAAAGGAACCAGGTCTGGGGCAGGTAAAGTGCTAGATGAGCCCGGAGCATCTTCCTGCACTAGAAGGAAGAAAATGCTCCAAGTGCTGAAGTAACCAGCTTGAATGGGCTCCTACTGACCAGAACAGATAATGGTAATGGATTTAAAACATCACATTTTTTTAAAGAAGCGAGTGTACATGAGTTACTTCCTGAAAAGTTTAGGGGGAAGGAAAGTTCTTTACAAAAGTATTTGGGGGCAGGGCTGGATCACAATGTTAACCAACATTTGTGCAACTGCCTTACAGGCAAGGATTACCAATTACTAAGCCTATCAGGATAAAGGTTGTTGAAGCAGGATATTCACAGGTACTCAAAGTGCCCCAGGAATTACTCAGTAATTATAAAGGGAGAAAGATGTGTTTCTAACAGCAATGCTGAGCCAACAGCACTTCCCCCAGTAAACGAAGATGGTATCGCCACAGTAAGAAAGTCTGTGTGATGGGGCTGGAGACAGGCAGAAGGACCTGTGCATACACTATCCGTTTCAACCACTGTAACTTCTGTCTAGCGAGGAGGAAACAATCAGACAAATTCAAGTTGAGAAATAATCTGCAAAACAACTGGACTCCAGAGAGGATGGGGGAGGGGCTGGTCCTACTGAGTCCAAACCCCTAATAACCAAAAGCAGTGCACCTTGAAGGAATCCTGGACCAGGTAAGCAGATGGCACTATGAAGGATACTTGGGACAGTTGGAGAAGTGTAGAACGAGAACTATAAATTACAGAACATTACTGAGTTAGTGTTAATTTTTCTTAGGAATATGGGTGTCCATTATTCTATTCTTTGAACTTCTCCCCAGGCTTGAAACTTCAAAAAACCTTTAAAAGGGCACTATTTCACAGTACCTTGCACCTTTGTTTGCTGGTGCTAAGAATCGGGAACACTGGCCCTCCTCACTGAGGTATAAATCATAGAAGGCGACAAGCTCTGCTTGTCGTCACCACTCCTGGACTCCCCATTTTATTCCTTTAAGAGACCACACTTGTTTTGAAAGTACAACCAAAACTTACATTTTTGCTAGGGACGCACATGGGTGTCCCCTGTTTCACCTGACCTGCTTCCACAGTCACTCCCATCACTATTGGGTCTCGAGAATTAAAAATATACTGGGGGAGGATTTTCATCTTGCAGGGAAATACTGCTATGTGCCTAAAAGGAAAAAAAGAAAACCCAAAAATTTTGAAGCTGACAAAACCGCTTGAACATGAAAAAAGCAAATACAAGTGAGTATGAGGCTTCTTCTGTTGGCTGAAAGCAGCACTTCCCAGGCGGTGCCGGAAGAGCAGGATGGATGCTGTGGACAGCCCTCCATGGTGTCTGCCCTGGTCCAGGCCACCCGCCTGAGTGCTTCTTCCCCTCACCATCCTCTTCCCCTCCCTCCATCCATACTGTTGCTTCCCAAGTCTTAAGCTGTATCACAAGAACACTGACCCCTGCCCCTAAATTTAGATGGAGCTTAGAACGTTGACTGGACCCACGGTCAGGCACACAGGGAGCCTACTCTGGGGACCCAATGGCATCAAACCACAGCCACCTTCTCCATATCATGTCCCCAAATGAGGTGATCCAAAAGGCTACTAACCTTCCCTATCAAGCATGTGTTTGTTTCAAGTGTTCTCACTGTGTCCAGCTCTTCTTCAGCCCTATCTTTATACTTTCAGTTTCATGATTTCAAGTAAGCATATCCCCATCTAAATGCTACTACTCATCTGGCAATTCTACTTCAAATGTGCATGCCAACTTGAGCCATCACTGCATATGGACTTAGGCATGAGCCACCCTCATGTCTTGCCTGGAACACTGGGAGCCTGGCAAGACTACTCGCTGCCTCCCTGAGATCCCCCCCATGTCCTCCAGAGTCCTGCCAATTTCTCTGACCCCATCTCCTAACTACTCTCTGTCAGATTGAACACGGCCGCCTCCCAGTGTGCCCTTCTGCCTGGACAACTTCCCATGGGTCTGAGCAGCTCACTTCAGTCCTTCCAGATCTCTATCTGGATGGGAGATACATGGAGCTGAGCTGCTGCCCCGGCCACACTGCTTGTCACGGCTCTCCTGATCTAGGCCTTCCCTGCTCTGCAGCTCTTACCCGACTTCCCATGCATTCACTGCTTGTCTCGCCTGAGCTGCGAGAGGACCTGGTCAGAGTCGGTGCTGACTCGTCTAGCACCTGCAGCGATGCCATGTACACGGAACAAGCTGTGAGGTGAGCTGCAGGAGCAAGGTTTCTTACCATGGAATACCTTGCCTCATTTCAGTCCCTCACCATGCACATTCCCATTTTGTTCCTTCCTTCCCATGTAATCCCAGACCAGAAACTCTAGCAAGAGGATTTTAGCAACTACTTGCCAGTTAATGAGACCCAGGCCTGCCAATTTGAAAATTAGAAACTGTAAGGCTACAGAGGATTAGTTTACATACTGCTGCAATGGCTCAGATGGGCACAATATATAGTTTTTAATACATTACTTCTGGATGAGCCAATGCCATTCTACTGTCCACACACCTTTCTGGCACAAGTATCCCCCACGTGGCCAAAGTTCACCTGATGCCACCTTGCTTTTACAACAGACCTATATTAGTACCTGCTTTCCCTAACCAAAAGAGGAGGATTTTTACTCTTATGACAAGCAAAAAGCCAAAATGTTCGGCGTTTGTTTTGCAGTGACCCATTAAGAGCAGTGGGCACCCCAGACAGTGTGGCCCTGCCAAGCTTCTTTCCAGGGACCACACTCAGCATCGCACCGCCAGAGCGGTGAGCTGCTGTCTGGGAGTGCTCAAAAAATTTCCATGCAAATTAATGGTAATTGCTTCTTCACATTTTGGCTTACGGAAGGTTTCAAAGGAAAGCTTTACTTTCAGGGTAACAGGAGAAACCTGTATTTGGTACTTCTCAACCAACTTTGTTACCAAAGACCCAAAGTAAGTAAAATCACCAACTTACTTAAATTCTTCTTGTTTCTGTTTCTTGTAGTCTTGTCTATATTTCGTAAAGGCATCAAATAAATGATAAATAATTTCTGCACTAAAAATTCTAACTCCTAAACTATCGGCCATTTCTTGTGCATCCCGTTCAATTCTCACATCAAAGGCCAAAATTACTGCGTACCTGAAAGGTTCAAACACAACAGGGATCACTCGGTGAAACACAGAGTATGTCATAAAGGACAGGTAATATGAAAGCCTAAATAGAAAAGAAAAATTACTTACTGGGGATCATGTTCCAGCATCACCGAAGCCTTCATAACATCCTTTTTATGGACTGGACCAATGTTAATTCCTGCATACTATAGAAAAGGAGTTTCTGAGCTTAAGTGCCTGGGTGTCAGGTAAAAGAAACAGCACCACAAACCATGACTATCATGGACTCCTGTGGAGTTGGGAAGGATTACTTACGGGCACTTCTGATGTTTTTAGAAATTCAAGTAGAGCTTCCAAAGATCCCAGTGTAGATGCCTGGACATAGACTCCTTTTTCTTCCAACTTGATAGCATTTAGTGTCTGCTTTAACTCATGGATCAACTCATCCTTGAAAAGAAATTAAATTTGACAAGGCTGTAAATACATTTCTATCAGCAATGGCCTAGAATTAAACTGTCTTTCCCTTTTTAATTAAGCATTCACATGGAAATATGAAATCAAGGCTAAAAACGTAAGGCATAGCAGAACCTGTGCTGGAAAGGAGGAGGAGATTCAGGGCCACCACTGTCTTAGATTAATTAATGCGCAAATCTAGTTAACCTCGGCTATACTTGGCAGATAAGGAAGATGGGTGAGCAGAACAAAACGAGAACAATCTTTCAACATTAAAAGGACTACATCAATGTAATGTGTCACGGTAGCCCACAGGGTCTGCTTGAGTGCCTTCACTGAAATGCCCTAAACTTGGAGTCCTCTTCCTCTGCCACTGCTGCTCCTTTACAGAGGAAGAGATTTCCCCCGGGGAACACGTAGGACAGCCGTGTCCTGGCCATGAAGGATGCAGCAGTCCCTGCCATAGTTGGGACTGGCCAAAGAGGGATGCCTACCCTCTTCTCACTGGCCCTCAGGTGGCCAATCCCCTGATGGCTGTGCTCTGGTTCTGTCTGAGCAGTAATGGTAGTCCCAGCATTCACTATGAGCCAACGTGCTGGGGAGAGTGCCGTCTTCTCTTTGGCAAATTATATGTAAACTGGACTCCAGTAGGAATGTGCTCCCACAGACAGGCACGCAAGCTTTAAAATGTCTCCTACTTCCTTATAAGATTTTCTTGAGTTCTGTCTGTATATTTGGATATCTGAAAACATTAGCACCAATTTCTGGGCCTTTGATTCATTTTATATTAAATAAAATATGTATTTTAGAATTCTAGTGTATATAAACATTATTTATGCTAATTCAGAGTACTGTGCATACTGAAGAATTCTAAAAGCATGAACTATTTGCTATGAGCCACCAGGTAAGACAGAGGTGCCTACTTTATTCATCGCTACCAACGTGTGCCCTGCTGACACAGCAGCAAGACTCACACAGCTTTGGAGGAAAAAAATTTTTTTAAGTAACTTACTTTAAGAACTGGGATTTCATCTTCTTTATAAGCCACCAGGAGGGGTAAACCAGCCAATGTCTTCTCTAGGTCTTTTCCAAGAATCTTTACCCCTTGAGCTGCTTCTACTTCTTTATGCTTTTCATACTGGTTCTGTAGACATTAAAACATTTGTTACCATATTTATTTGAAAAGTGGTTAGAAGTAGGAGATAATGACAATACTTTCAGGACTGTGTGGCAGGAAAATTTTTCTTCAAATAGACACAAAAAGCAATAAGCACAAAAAATCGATAAATTCAACATTAAAATTAAACTCTTGTTTCTTAAGATACCATAGAAGAGATAAAAAGGTCACAGGGAGACAGTAGGAGAAGATGCTGTGATGCATGTAAGCCACCAACAGACCAGTCTCCTGACTATACAGACCACTCCCCTGACTGTAATAGACAATGCTGGAGCACAGGGACATTTCACAAAGGAGTGAATGTCAATGGCTAACAAAGAAACAAAATAATGACCAACCATTTTTCAATCAGGCAAGTACCAAATGAAAGAACAATGAGCTACCAGATGGCAAAATTTAAAAAATCTGACTCCATCAAAGAGCTGACAGACGTGAAGTAATGCAAACTCTAATATACTGCAGTTGAAAGTGTAACTTGTTAGACTGTGAACAACAGTGTGGCCTTATCCAGTAAAACTGGGGCTCACAACTCACTCCTACGCATATACATAGCAGAAACTTGCACAACTGCACTAAGAGATAGCACAAGAATGTTCAAAGCAACAACACTGTTGTTAAGAGCAAAAATTTAAAAGCTGGAGATACACTATGCTTGCCGTCAACAGGAGAACAGATAAATCAACCCTGACATATTTATGCAGTAGAATACCACCCCCCAAAAAAAGGAACTACAGCTATATGCAACCATGGGTAAATCTTAAGTGTGTTTTGTTTTGTTTTTACCTAAAAGAAGCCAGACACAATGGAAATGAGAATGATTCCACTTATATGAAGTCCATACATACTTTTTTTTAAGCACATACTCAGGCATTAAAACTGTTTTTTAAAAAGGATATTAGTTACTATCATAAAAATGGAAGCACAATTAACTTTTAGGAAGGTGTGGGGGATGGCAAATATCCATGAGAGGCACACAGTCTTCCAAGGTGTCAACAATATTCTAGTCTTCATCTGTTTGTCTGCTTCCTAAGAATCTGCTAGACTTTTCCTCTACGTTTTGTATAGTTTTCTGCATTTGCTTTATTTCCTAATAAAAAATGTTAAAAAAAAACTAGCAATATAGAACCAAAACAATATACTTCCATTCTCATGGAAAGCTTAGATGATGAGGAGCGAGGGTGTGTTAAACCAAGCAGCTCTCAAAGTGAAGAAGTGACCTCAACAGAACTCCTACACATTGTAAATGTCCCCATATGTCAACACTTACCACCTAGGCTTACCTTCACCCGTAATTCCTTCATTGGAGGGGGTAAAAGAAGGCCTCGAATCTGAGTTACAATGGGCCCTTCTACTCCAGGAACAATAATTGTATCTCCTTCTTTCAAACGCCCATTGATCAATATCACATCTATCGTAGTGCCCATTCCTGGGAGAGCCTTAACCTGAGAGACACAAGTGTAAAGGGAGTGAGATAGATGCTACACTATGTTGACTGAATTAGAGAGAAGACATCCCCTCCCAAAGTTCATTGTTAAAAGGCAAAACAGAAAATAAATTCAAAAGCTAATCATTACCTCCATAACCTGTGCTCTTAGCTCCTCACAGTGTGCAAGTCTCTTGCTCAACATAGTCTGAGTTAACTCGACAAGAAGGTAGATCAGACTTCCCATGCCATCACCAGTATGTGCAGAGGTAGGTACCAAGGACACAAAAGTACGGGGATCCTTATTCTCATAAAACAAAGCTGCATTCAAACCCTAGAGACATAAAAAGCAAAATCATTCCAAAAGGCCAAACTGTCAAAGTATCTAGGACAGCATGACTGATTGGACAACAGATAAGCAAATGGCTCGGACTTTCTGAAACTCCTCAAAAATACTCAAGAGATCATGCATATCCTGTATATTAGTTATATCACAGGAAAGTAGTTTCTTACCAAGTCAAATTCTTTTTTTTAGATTTACTTATTTATTTTAGTGGGGGAGGGGCAGAGGGAGAGAGAAGCTCAAGGAGACTCCCCACTGAGCACAGAGCCTGACAAAAGGCTTGATCTCACAACCCTGAGATCATTACCTGAACGGAAAACAAGAGCCAGACACAACCAACTGAGCTACCCAGGCGCCCCTCCAAATCAACTTTATTTTAAAAATTTAAGCGTTCAGAATACGAAGACAGATGTTTGAAATATTAGCTAATTTAAAAATAAAACCAGGGATAAAGGAAAAGAGTGGAGAACACTACTTGCCATAAATAAGACAACAGAACCAGCAATGGTGAACTGCTGGCTTTATTATAAGGACAGGAGAACAAAGGGAAAAAATATTCTTTTATATAAATTCTTCATTAATAAGGCAAGTTTTCTTACCTGCTGCGCAAATTCCACAATAATTGCCTTTGCTCGCTCCTCAAATTCATCTTTTGTATTCTTTTTCTGCTTCTTTAAAGTAGCAGCCACATCAGAGTCAGGGCTCTTTTTCCAATCATACAACCTATCAATCTGGACAAAAATTTTTTGTAAGAAACATCTTTAAAGCATTCAGAATACTATGGAATTTAATTAAGGTTAAAGCTCCTAACTAAAATTTCCTAATGTATATTATATACATTCAGGAGACTGAATTACTCAAATATTTTGTTATACCAAAAAGCCTGTATAACCAACCCACTTAACTGCATCCCCTCTTAAATTAAAAACTTCTGAAGTAACATCAGCCTCCACACCAGCTCAGGAAAGGCTGCCATTTGTTTGCAAAACATGAGATCTTAGAATTATCTTAGGACTACTAGTGTATTCTGTTGGAATTCCAAAATGGTTCTGTTTAGTAGTCAGAAATAAGAATTACAGCAAATATTATTACCAGGGAAATTATACACACACACACAAAAAAAAATCAAAAATCAAAAAAATCCACATCCTATCTCAGAGAACAGCCCATTTTAATTGTTTCATGGCTAAAATTAGATTTACTGTGTTAAATAAATCATGTATTCTCCTTCACTTTTCAAAGTGTGATAAATGGGTATAGTGAAGAAAAAATATTTAATAGTAAAAACAAAAAAGCAAAATCTGTTTCCTCAATCTAGGGTTACAATATAAAGATGCTGCCTGAATCTGATGCTAAAAAGGAGAAAAATTAGTTAGCAGAAACAGACCCAGACATGACAAAGATGTTATAATTAGCATGAGGTCCTTAAAATAGTTATTATAAATATATGACTTTATTTTTATTTTTTTCTTTTAATAAAGATTTTATTTTTTTATTTGACAGAGATCACAAGTAGGCAGAGAGGCAGGCAGAGAGAGAGGAGGAAGCAGGCTCCCCGCCGAGCAGAGAGCCCCGATGCAGGGCTCGATCCCAGGACCCCGGGATCATGACCCGAGCTGAAGGCAGAGGCTTTAACCCACCGAGCCACCCAGGCGCTCCAATATATGTGACTTTAAAGGAAAAACATGAAACTTGTAGAACTAAAAAAGCATAGAATATGAAAGAAAAATTCACTAGATAACCTTAACAGCAAATTACATTATTACAGAAGACTGGAAGCCTTGACAATGTAGCAATAAAAACAAGTCCAAAGAAAGCATACAAAAAAAGTATCTGAATAACCAAAAAACTTTTTAAACTGACGAATATATAAATTCAAACATCTAGGGTGCCTGGGTGGCTCAATGGGTTGAGCCGCTGCCTTCGGCTCAGGTCGTGATCTCGGGGTCCTGGGATCGAGTTCCGCATCGAGCTCTCTGCTCGGCGGGGAGCCTGCTTCCTCCTCTCTCTCTCTGCCTGCCTTTCTGCCTACTTGTGATCGCTCTGTCAGAATAATAAAGAAAATCTTTAAAAAAAAAAAAAATTCAAACATCTAAGAAAATCAAACCAAAGTAGGATAAACCAAAACTATCACATAATTTCAATGATGAACCTTAAAAGTTCCAATCAAAGAAAAAGGAAGACTCATTGCACACAGGGAAACAAAGGACAGCTAGAGATAAAAGCCATAAGCAATGATGATGAAGGAAAACAATTTTTTTTTTTTAAAGATTTTACTTATTCTAGAGATAGCAAGTGAGCACAAGTCGGGGTAGAAGCAGAGGAAAAGGGACAAGCAGTCTTCAGCGCTGAGCACAGAGCTAGACTCGGACCTCAATCCAACAACCCTGAAAGCACAACCTAAGCTGAAATAAAGAGTGAGACACTTAACCAACAGAGCCATCTAGGTGCCCCTAAGCAGGGCTTTTAACACTGTGCTAAACGGGGGTGTCTTGGTGGCTCAGTTGTTAAGTGTATGCCTTTGGCTCGGATCATGAGTTCAAGTCCCCCATCAGGCTCCCTGCTAAGGTGGGAAGCCTGCTTCTCCCTATCTCATTCTTCCTGCTTGTGTTCTCTCTCTCACGGTCTCCCTCTCTCTCTAATAAATAAATAAAATCTTTAAAAACAAAAACAAAACAGTGTGCTGAATGCAACCTTAAATATTTCTATTATACAAGAAAAAAATATCTGAAATCAACAATTAAAATTCCACCTCAAGTTAGAAAAAGTAGACATGAAAACCAAAGCAGAAAGAAGGAAATGATGAAATTAACCCTGGAAATCAAAGAGATCTCAGACAGACAAAAAGTAGAGAATATCAATGAGACAGAGCTAGTTCTCTGAAACACAAATTTCTACACTAAAAAGAAATGTAAAAAACCAAAATAACCTGTACCCGTTTAAAAGAAATTTTATGCAGATGTGGATTCCAATAAAGTTTACTAACTCTTACAGAAATACCATTTCTATACCAACTCTTTCAGAAAATAAAGGAAGATATACTTCTTACTTCATCTTACAAGGCAACATTACTCTGATAACAAAAGTAGACAAAAGATGTTACAGGAAAGGAAAACTATATAGCAAAATCACTCATGAACACAGACAAAAGAAATCATCAACAAAAACTTATCAAATCAAATCTGGCAATATATGAAAGAAAGAAAATACATCATAACCAAGTAGGGTCTATTCTAGTAATGCAAGGTTGGTTTAACATTTAAAAATTCAACAGTAATCAACAAATGGTGCTGGAACAACTAAACATTCACATGCAATAAAACTGAATCTAGACACAAAACAGGACCTCCATGTCATAAAAATTAACTCAGACTAATCATAGAACTAAATGTAACATATAAAACTCTAACACCTCTAGAAGAAAACATAGAGAAAATGTGATGACCTTGGCTGTGCTGAGAACTGTTTAGATACCACATCAAAGACATGATCTATGAAAGAATCTGATAAGCTGAACTTCATTAAAATTAAAAACTTCTAAGAAATAGAGTGAGTCTTGAAAGTGAAAGAAGAGAGGCTGGGAGAAAACATATGCAAAAGACATCTGATAAAGAACTTCTATTCAAAACATATTAAGAACTCTTAAAATACAAAAATAAGAAAACAAAGAATCCAATTTAAATGGGCCAATGAATTTGACACCTCAGAAATGGTAAATAAGCACATGAAAAGATGTTCCACATCTTAAAAGAGCGCTTTTAAGGAAACACAAATTAAAACAATGAAAACTGGGGCACCTGGGTGGCTCAAATGGTTAAGCATCTGCCTTCAGATCAGCTCATGATCCCAGGGTCCTGGGATCAAGCCCCATGTCAGGCTCTCTGCTCAGGAGAGAGTGTCTGCTTCTCCCTCTGTCCCACCCGTCTGTGCACTCTCTTGCTTGCTCTCGCTCTCTCAAATAAATAAAAATTTTTAAAAAATTATATGCCAGAACTTTGACAACTTAATTTGACAATTAAGAAATTAATAAATCAGGGACGCCTGGGTGGCTCAGTTCGTTAAGCAGCTGCCTTCAGCGTCCTGGGATCGAGTCCCACATTGGGCTCCTTGTTCCGTAGGGAGCCTGCTTCTCCCTCTGCCACTCTGTCTGCCTGTGCTCTCTGACAAATAAATAAATAAAATCTTTTTTAAAAAAAAGGAAATTAATAAATCATTAGAAACATATACTCTTCTAAGAGAGAATCAAGAGGAAACAGAAAATCCAGAAAGACCAGTTGATTACTAGTAACAAAATGGAACCAATAATCAAAACAGTCCCAACAAACAAATGTCTAGGACTTTTGAAGCCAAATGGCTTCACAGGTGAATTCTACCTAAATACTTAAAGAATAGTTCATACCTATTCTTCTCAAAGTATTCCAAAAATCAGAAGAGGAAGATTTCCGAATACATTCTATGATGCCAGTATTACCCAATTCCAAAACAAGACAAAGACACTACAAAAAAAGTAAACTGCAGGCCAATGTCTCTGATGAACACAGATGCAAAAATCCTCAACAAAACATTAGCAAACCAATTTCACCAATACACTGAAAACAATCATTCACCACAATCAAGTGGGATTTATTCCAGGGATGCAAAGATGGTTCAATATCCAGAATCAATCAAGCTGATACAACACCTTAACAAAATGAAGGACAAAAGTCATAAGATCATCTCAATAGATTCAGAACATGCATCTGACAGAAACCAATATCCATTCATGATAAAAACTCAACAAAGTGGGTTTAGAGGGAACATACATACCTCATGTAAAAAAGGTCATATATGACAAACCCACAGCTAACATCAATATTCAATGGTGAAAAACTGAGTTTTTCCTCTAAGACTGAACAGGGCAAGAATGTCCACTTTTGCCACTTTTATTCAATATAACATGGGAAGTCCCAGCAGTAGCAATCAGACAGACATAAAAGTCACCCAAATTGGTAAGGAAGCGGTAAAACCATCACTGTTAGTGCACAACAGGATAATATATATATAGAAATCCCTAAAGACTTTACCCCAAAATTATTAAAAGGCATGTATTCAGTAAGCTGGAGGATACAAAATTAATATACAAAGATCTTTTGCATTTCTATACACTAGTAAGTAAGAGAAAGGCAAGTTAAAAAACCATCCGATTTTCCAGTTCTACCAAATAGAATAAAATACCTAGAAACAAATTTAATCAAAAAGGTGAAAAACCTGTATTCTGAAAACTCTAAAACAATGATAAATGGAAGATAACACAAACAAATGGAAAGAGGTAACACTCTCATGGACTGGAAGAATACTGTGAAGAAGTCCTTTCTACCCAAAGCAATTTACAGATTTAGTACAATCCCTATCAAAATACCAGTAGCAATTTTCACAAAACTACAACAAATAATCCTAATATTTGTACAGGATCAGAAAAGACCCCAAATAGCTAAAGCATTCTTGAGAAAAAGAACAAAGCTGGAATTACCACAATTCGAAATTTCAAGCTGTAATACAAAACTATAGTAATGAAAATAGAGTGGTACTGGCACAAAAACAGACACAATTCAATGGAACAGAACAGAGAGGCCAGATATAAACCAACACTTATACAGTCAATCTATTACAAATGTGAAAGAAATATACAATGGAGAAAACACAGTCTCTTCAATAAATGGTGCTGGGAAACATGGACAGCTACATGTAAAAGAATAAAGCGAAACCACTATCTAAAACCATACACAAAATAAACTCAAAATTCATTAAAGACTTAAATGTAAGCCCCCATAAAACTCCTAGAAGAGAACACAGGCAGTAATTTCTGACATTGGCTGTGGCAACAATTTTCTTTGTAAGTGTCCTAAGGCAAGGGAAACAGAAATAAACTATTAGGACTACACCAAAATAAAAACCTTTTGTAAAGTGAGGGAAACCATCAACAAAACAAAAATGCAACCTACTGAATGAGAGAAGATATTTGCAAAGGATATATCCAATAAAGAGTTAATATCAAACATATATAAAGAACATACAAGACACAACATGCCAAAACACAAATAATCCAAATAAAAGGGCAGAGAACCTAAATAGACATTTTTCCAAAAAAGACATACAGATGGCCAACAGACACATGAAAAGGTGCTCAATTTCACTAACCATCAGGGAAACAAAACACAATGAAATATCACCTTATGACAGAGTCAGAGTAGTTAGTATCAGAAAGACAATAAATAACAAGTGTTGCTGAGGATGTGTAGAAAAGGGAACCCTTAGGTAAATGTAAATTGGTGCAACCAATCAATGTAGAAAACAGTATGGAGATTCCTCAAAAAACTAAAAATAGTAATACCATGATGATCCAGTAATCCCACTACTGGGTATTTACCTAAAGGAAGCAAAAACACTAACTTAAAGAGACAGATGCACACCTATGTTTCCTGCTTCATTATTTAAATAGTCAAGATACGAAAGCAACCTAAGTGGTCACTGACAGTTAAATGGATAAAGATGTGGTATGTACACACACACACACACACACACACACACACTCACACTCTCTCTCTCTGGAGTATTAGTCATAAAAACGAATGAGTTTAGGGCGCCTGGGTGGCTCAGTGGGTTAAGCCTCTGCCTTCGGCTCGGGTCATGGTCTCAGGGTCCTGGGATTGAGCCCCGCATCGGGCTCTCTGCTTGGTGGGGAGCCTGCTTCCTCCTCTCTCTCTGCCTGTCTCTGCCTACTTGCGATCTCTGTCAAATAAATAAATAAAAATCTTTAAAACAAAAACAAAAACAAAAAACCGAATGAGATCTTGTCATTTACAACACGGACAAACCCAGATAATATTATGCAAAGTGAAATAAGCCTCACAGAGACAAATACTGTATGATTTCACTAGTCTGTGGAATCTAAAAAGAAAAAACCACAATAAAGCAAACACAAGCAAACAAGTAGAAACAGACCCATAAACAGAACAAAGTGGTGGTTATCAGAGGCAGGGCAGTGGCTAGGCGGGGGCTGGGGAGAATGGATGAAATGGGTGGAGTAGAATGTGTAGGATTCCAGTTATAGAATGTATAAATCACAAGAATACAAGTTAAAGCATACTATAATAGCACTATATAGTGACTGATGACAGATACATTTATTAGCACAATATAATGTATACTTCAATCACTATGATGTACAACTGAATCTAATCTAACATTGTGTCAACTGTACAGCATTATAAAAAAGAAATCAGGGGTGCCTGGGTGGCTCAGTGGATTAAAACCTCTGCCTTTGGCTCAGGTCATGGTCCCAGGGTCCTGGGATTGAGCCCCACACTGGGCTCCCCAGCGGGGAGCCTGCTTCCCTTCCTCTCACTCTGCCTACCTCTCTGCCTACTTGTGATCTCTGTCAAATTATAAAATAAAATCTTAAAAAAAAAAATAAAAATCAATAAATTACAATATTTTTAGCAACAGGTTTTGAACCAGATTTTTATGTGGAAAAAAAGTGAATCCTGATCCTTAACTTATACTATGCATAAAAATTAACTAAAAATACCACAGATCTAAATATTAACCATCTAGGAACACTGAAACTAACTTTCATAAATTTGGGGTGATTAAAGACTACCAATAGAGAAGATAAGAAACACAAAATGTTAGAAACAATTAATGTATACACTGGACTTCACCAAAATTAGAAATTTCTGCTCTTCAAAACACATCATTAAGAAAATGAAAAAGCAAGTCCTTGACTACAAGAACCTGCAATAATACACATAACTGACAAAGAACTTCAATCAACAATAAAGAATTCTTAAAATTCAATAGTTAAGACAATAACCCAATAAAAAATGAGCAAAGATTTTAAAATAGTTACTTCACAAAGAAAGAGATGGCAAATAAACATATGAAAAAATTTTTGATGCCATTAGTCATCACAGAAATGCAAATTAAACCACAGTAATTGAGCATTACACACTTATTACATTATACAGTTTTTTCAAAGTCTGTAGGTATAAAGATCATTGGCAAGACTGTGCAGTATTGAAATCTTATAAAAAACTATACAACCTCTTTGGGAAAATGTCATTTTCTCTTTAAGTGGAACATATACACACAATGTGACCCAAGAGTTTTCTTTCTATATATTTATTCAAAGTAAATCAAAATAAATTTCAACTCAAAGATGTATGGGCATGTTGACAGCTGCTTTGTTCAGTGTGTAAATGGATGAAGTGTGATATTAATCAGATAATGAAATATCACTCATCAGTGAAAAGGAACAACCAATGGTATATGCAACAACATGGATAAAGGTTAAATAACAAGAGTAATGGAAAATGCCAGAGTCAAAAGATTACACACTGTATAATTCCATTAATATGAAATTATAAAACAGACAAAACTAGTCTACAGTGATAGATCAGTGTTTGGGGTTGAAAAAGGGGGCAGGCTTACACAAAAGAACATGAGTGAGCATTCTGGGAATATGGAGATGGTGGCTGTTATATGTGTGTATAAATTTGTCAAAATACATTTAACTTAGCATGAGTATATACTGTTATATAAAAGTTATACTAGGATAAATCTGTTTAATCTGAAAAAATTAAGAAGCATGTTTCCACATTAATTATTCAGGGGAGCTTACCTTATTGAGTGCAACAATAAAGGGACATTTTTTGGATTTTAGAAGGTTAATAGATTCAATTGTCTGGGGCTCCAAACCATGCATAATATCAACGACTAAAATGGCAATATCACAAAGAGAACTTCCTCTGTTTCTCAGATTACTGTTGAAAAGAGGGGAAAAATGCATAAATAGAAAACTTGAAATTATTCCTTTAAAGAAATGTTTCTTTGTAAAACCTAAATGAATAAAACAAAATGAAGCACATGCATTAAAAATTTAAGTGCCATTAGCCCTTAATTTGCCAAATGCTTATCTGACACAGTGAACTGATATCAGCTGGAGTAAGTTAATTCCAGAAGTTACTCCAATATTTCTACAAACTGTATTGGCCAAGTTTTTTGCACTACAGAATATAGCCAAGAGGTGACAGATAAGTTCCACATATAATGGTTTCACAGGAGACAGACCAAGTATGTATTAGGATTAGGTTTTTAAAAGTAGAAAAGATCTCTATAAAAAACAAGTATCCAAATAAATTACTACTTACTCAGTAAGGCACAGATAATGATTGGTAATTACAGGGACTACAGTTCTTAAAATACTACCCCAATGTTGATTAATCCAACTTTCTCATTCACTGAACCTTTAGATTTAATGGTCTAGCAGTTTGTTTGATGCCAAATAATGCAAGTTGCTCTTACCTGAAAGACTCATGCCCAGGAGTATCAATGATGAGCATTCCTGGAATTCGTACATTCTCTCTATCAAACTAGAAAAGGTGGGGAAAAGTAGAGAGCTTAAGGAAGCCAAAACAATGAAAGTTCCTTTATAAAAACAATTATTCAGCCATGAAAACTTAAAAACATCACCACTTCCTTTTCTAAATAAGTGGTTTTACAACAGTCAGTGAGTCAACCAGCAAAGCACAATAGTCAATATTTTCATTAATCAAAAGGAGTTTGCAGGAGGAAAAACGAAACGAAAAAATATTCTCTTTGTTCAGATCATAAAACTATAGTGTATTATAATTTTGAGCAGATTATCAAAAGTAACAAATGACATTAGTCATCTGAGAGTGATTATCTATAAAAAGGTAACATGCAAGAAGAGGTTCTGACTACTTAAAAAATGTATCTAGTCCAACTTTACAGCGGTTCTGACTACTTAAAAAATGTATCTAGTCCAACTTTATAGCAATTCTAAACTTTAAAAAATATCCCAAAGTATGTTTTAAAGAAAATTTACTACACCAATCTAAAATATTAAGACTGCCTTATTTAAGTATCATAAAAACCTGACTTTCTTTAATAAATGGAAAAAAAATTAAAACATGCCCAATATGGACATTCTCTTTTACCCTAAATCGTGACACTGACCAGTAACTCTCACACACAATTTTGTTTACTTGCTTATCTACTTTTTGTCAATCTTCAAGTGATTTTTCAAAATCTTATCTCCTGATCTAGGTCAAAGTGATTCAAATGTAAAACATCTCATATTTGTATTCTGGTGATCTTAAATCAACATTAACTTAGCACCATAATTATTTCCACTTCAGTGTCTGGAATACAAACAATTATAATTGTCATATAAAAGCTATCCTGAGAATTTTAATACAGATCTAATAAAAATCGTGCTCTTTATTAACTGTGCTCTAATGTAACACCAGATTTCAAGTTCTGGCAACTGGTGGAATGAGCTGTTATAAAAATCCCCAATGACTAACACACAGAAATACCAGATAAATTATAACCAAGATAAATTTTAAACTATGAATTTGAAAAACTGTAATTTAAGAAAACTGTGCTAAAATAAAGATTTTAAATTACATACTGAAATGAAACTGGAAAATTTCCATATAACTAGAAAACTGACCCAGAACAATCAACCCCAAGATGCAGGAAGGCCACATTACTTATAAAAGGAAGAAAACCAGCTTATGATCAGACTTGAAAGGCAGTATTTTATGTGAGAAGAAATGAGAGTAACCTCTAAGATATTTAAGGAAAGAAAATGTGTCGGGATGCCTGGGTGGCTCAGTTGGTTGGACGACTGCCTTCGGCTCAGGTCATGATCCCAGAGTCCCGGGATCGAGTCCCGTATCGGGCTCCCAGCTGCATGGGGAGTCTGCTTCTCCCTCTAACCTTCTCCTCGCTCATGCTCTCTCTCACTGTCTCTCTCTCTCAAATAAATAAATACAATCTTAAAAAAAAGAAAATGTGAACTGAGGAAGCCAACTAACTTTCCAGGGTGAAGGCCACAAAGTAGGTATGCAAGATTCAAAAACTCAAAGAATATTATTCCCCTTATTCCTTCCTTAGGAATGTACCAGAAAACAAGCTTCATAAAACACAATCTCAACCAAATCCCACCCTCCCTGCAAACTGGAGACAAACTCATAGACCTTTCCTATATACAGAACTAAGACCAAATAAAGAATAAAGGGAAATGCTAGCATATAATAATTTATGCTGTGTGCGTCAGTTATCAGTTTTGTTACACCTTAGTTCCAAATTTATCTTTTTTACCTGTTCTGTGATAATGGAACTAGGGAATTTTTACGAGGCTCAGTTCCAGGATTAAAGCACAGTACATATAAGATGAGCCTAAAACATTCTGCTATATCAGACACAAGGATGTAACCAAAGACTACTAAAACTAAATAAAAAAGATTCAGGAGTCAATCACTGGAAGAAAACGAGACTCTCTCACCACAAGAATAAATGAATTAAAGCACAGTAAATATTTTAATCTAGGAGTTTATAGGAAACAAAACAAAACCACTCTTTATAAACATGGATAAAGGGTTTAGAATAACAACATTTTGCAACCTCTAACACACTAAAAGGGCGAGATTACTTTAAAAGTTCAGCCTGAGTCGAAGAGTGTTTCAATTGAAAAGGGATCTAACAGAGGTCTTCTGAGGTAAGGGCCAAGGTTCTATCTCCTAACATATGTGACACAAGAGTGTTTGCTTTATAATGATTCACTAAGCTTTACCTTAACCTTATGTGATTTTCTTTATTTATTTTGAATAAATTGAGTATGTCCAAAGTAAAAAATATTAGGGAGATAATGAAAATACAATCAATGTGATAGAAGGAGAAGAGGGTCAGTGAGTAAACAGTTTTTCAACATGGAAATCTATAGGAAAAGTGTTAAAACATGCAGGGGAACAATATACTCTAATTTCTAAATAGCAATTGCCTTTGGGAACAAGAGGAAAGGAAATGAAAAATGAAGGCTCCTATAACATCTAGTGTTTTCTTTAAAAAAAAAAAAAGATCTTAAGTAAAATAGAACAAAGTGGCACAAGTGTTAATTATGAATAGCAAGCATAGGAAACTTTATACTATTTTTTTCTGTATCTGAAATAATTTATACCTTAATTTTTGTTAGAGATTAAAACACACCAAATACACTGTACTTACATTTTTAATCATCTTAGTCTGTTCATTAATAGCTTCCAGAGGAACATTGGTGGCCCCAATTTGTTGTGTAATGCCACCTGCTTCACCATCTTGTACATGTGTGTGACGAAGCTGGGATGAGACAGCAGATTCAGATTTGTATTTTGAAATATAAAAAGAAGCAAAAGCAGTAAGAAAGTACTGCTATTTAATGTAACAGAACTGCCTATCTGTGCTATGGTTTTTATTAGCTTTTTATAAGGTATTATTCACTTACTTAAATAGTTTTATCAATACTAACAGTATTTTCTTACTTTATCTAGAATTTTTGTCTTCCCTGTGTCCACATGTCCAAGTACACAAATAACAGGAGCTCTCAGCTTCTCTGTATTTACATTTTTACTATGTTCGAGGCGCCGTTTCTAGAAATTAAAAAAAAAAAAAAATCACAAGTTATTTCAAACCTTATCATATTGTTCTCTAAATTATGTTGCAAGAGAATGTCACAGCCTTTATCCAAGTTCTTTGTTGATTTAACTACATGTAATTGCATTTTACCACATAACCTTTACAATCTAATTCCAATCATAGCACCTCTGGACAAAGAGAAACCTGTTAAAATGAATTTCAGGACAACGCTGTTAAATAAGAGTAAAAATAGCGTGAAGTTTTGGCTTCAACTTTCTGAACACTTTTGTGCACTGCTTATTTAATAGAATATAAGAAAATGATCTTGTATTCCATTCAGGGCATATACAGTACATCCTCTAGCTTATGTGGGGTATTTGTATAAAAGGAGATATACTCTTGCAATCAAGTGATTTCATTAAAACTTCAAAACTACAAAATACTTTTTAACAACTTATTTTTAAACTTTATCTGGTGTACAAACACTACAAAACCTTTCAACTGAGAGATGGTTTACTTAATCCCCAGCCTAAGATGTCTAATGACATTTCCTACCTTCTTAAGATACCACTCATTAGGCATGAGAAGCATCTCCTTGCATCACAACACACTTCTCTTATAGCATTTACCTAGATACTTCAGCTTTCTAAGAACCAAAGTACACATGCCAGCAGCTCTTTGAAATGCTAACATTTCAAGTATAGTAAAGCTGGCATTCAAATGAGATAAGACTTCCATCAAAATTCTGAAGTAATTTACAAAATGTCTTCCATCTAAAAACCATTTTTGTAAACAATTCTTTACTTTCATTTCTACCACTGGACACTGGATCTTTCTATAGAAAATAGAATGAGAAAACATTTTGGAGTGTTAAATTCAGATGTGAGTGTTTACTAACAAAGAGTAGTACACAAGAGCTTTATATTCTGTGACTCAAATGCAAACGTCATGACCTTAGTTAGATTTGATATGGTTGAAAATTGTCTTTTTCTCCCACACTTGTTGTATCATTAAAATTTTCTGGAGGGCAATGCAGTAGACTTTAACTCAGAAATTCTACCTGTAAGTACTTGTCCTGAAACAATGACACAAGCATAGAGAAATATATGTATACAACAGTGTTTGTTCATTGCAGTATTATCTGTATTGGCAAAAATTAGTAACCACTTAATCATCTGTAGCTGGGGATTTCGAATGAATATTTCCTCAGTCCCAGGGCTGAAAACTATCTGGTTGCATAGACTCGTTTAGAGACCCCTATCCACAACGGAGATTATTACCTAGGACGTCTGGTATGGATTTTAGAAAATTATATAATAGCAAGGTTTTGGAACCATGAAATTTGTTATGGACTTATCTCTCCCAATTTCATATACTGAATCCCTAACTCCCAATGGGACTGTTATTTGGAGATAGAGCCTTTTAAAAGGAGGTAATTAAAGTTAAATGGGTAGGGCCCTAATCCAAAAGACAGATGCCCTTACAACAGGAGGAATAAGAAAAATCTTTCTCTAGGCATGCACAGAGTAAAGGCCACATGAAGACTCAGTGAGAAGGCAGTCATCTGCAAACCAAGAAGAGAGTTCTCACCAGGGAACAACCCTGCTGATGCTTTTATATTGAACTTTTAGCCTCAAGAGCTATCAGAAAATAAATCTCTATTGTTTAAGGCACCCAGACAAGAAGACACAGAACCAAAAGACACCACTATTAACCCTACGGAAAAGAAGGATTATAAAAGGATACCATAAACAACTGTATGTTCACAACTTAGATGAAATACAAAATAGTTAGAAAGACAAAGATTACAGAAAATGACTCAAGATGAAAAAGAAAATATGGCAAAGAGATAACAATATAACAAGAAATTGAACTAGAAATTTATGTCTTCGAAAGACAAAAGCTTTGTTAGTAAATTTGCCAAACACTTAAAACAGGAAAAGAGTCAAAAACAATCTTTCATAAACCCTTGCAGAAAAAAGGAAGAAGGAACACTTTGTGACTAATTCCAGGAAGCTAATTTTAAACAGACACCAAAGCCAGACAAACAAATCCTAAGAGAAGAAAAGTTACTGATCAATATACCTCATGGGTATAGATTATAAAAACCTCAACAAAATATTACTAAGCAAATCTAGTAACATATAAAGAAGATTATACCAGGATCAAGTGGGATTTATTCTAGGAAGGCAAGGTTGGGCTTAACATCTGAATACCAATATAACACATCATATATTGGTATAAAAAAGAAAAAAGAATCTCTACACATAGAAAGGCACATTTCCATTCATGATAGGAACTCTGAACAAATCAGGAAAAGAAGGGAAGATCCTCAGACTAAAAAAGGGTACTACTATTAATACCATAGTTAATGGTAAAATCTGAATGCTATCCTCCTCAAAGGCTGAAAACAAGACAAGCACGTCTGCTCTTACCACTTCTACTCCATAATGTACTGTTCTAACAGGGAAATCAGGCAAAAATAAAAATAAAAGGAAATAAGCAGCAATGAGACTGGAAAGAATTACAACTGTTTTTGATAGAGAACATGACACACTGATTATAGGAAATTCTAAGGAATCCATAAAAAATTATGAGAATAAAAATATTTCAATAAAGTTACAGGACATGAGATCTATAAAACTCAATTGTATTTCTTTATACTAGAAATGAAAAAAATTTTAAAATTGTGAACCCATTTTCAACAGTATAAAAAACAATAAAATACCTAATAATAAATTTAACAAAAGAATTACGTATCTTAAACTGTGAAAACTATAAGATACTACTAGAAGAAACTGTAAAAGATCCAAATGAATGGAGAATCAGCCTATTTCCAGAGACTTCAAGAATCAATACTATTAAAATAGATAATTCTCCTTAAAATTGATCTAAAGATTCAACATAATCTCCATTTAAATCTAAGCAAGCTTTTTGCAGAAACTTTCAAGATGACCATAATATTTATATGGAAAAGCAAGTGACCTGGAAGAGCCATAACAAACCTGAAAAGGAATAACAACATTGTAGGACTTCTATTTCCCTACCTCAAAACCTACATTAAAGCTATAATAATCAAGACAGTGTGGTACTGGCATAAGAGCAGAAAATACAGATGACGAAACAGAACTGAAAGTCCAAAACTAAATACTCATATTTCTGAGAATGACTGTAACTGAAAACACAGATGTTAATACAAGTATTAGGATGTGGAAAAACTATCAGAACCCTCAACTGGTGGGAATCTATAATTGCACAGTCACTCTGGAAAATAGTTCAGCAGTTTCTGAAAAAGTTAGACACAAATTTACCATATGATCCAGCAATCTCACTCTTAGGAATATATTAAAAAAAAAAAAAATGAAAACACATTTCCATACAAAGGCTTATATGCAAATGTATATAGTAGTACCATCTGTAATAGCCCCAAACTGGAAACAACTCAAATGTTCTCTAGGGAATATAAAACAAAATACAGTATACTTATACAACAATATCTGAATTTTGTTGTATAAGTATACTGTACAGAATTCTTGTATAAGTATAAATTCTGATAAAGTCACCACACAAAGAGACTAAGTGAAATAAGCTAAACATAAAAGACCAAGTATTATATGTTTGAAATTTACAGCAGTCCCCTCCTTATGCAGGGATGATAAATTCTAATCCCCTTAGTGGATGCCTGAAACCAATATTTATGCTTTCTCCTACACGTATCTAAGATACAGTTAAATTTAGGGGTGCCTGGGTGGTTCAGTTAAGTGTCCAATTCTTGATTTCAGCTCAGTTTATGATCTCAGGATTTTGAGAAGCCCTCCATCAGGCTCTGTGCTGGGCATGGAACCTGCTTTTTTTTTTCTTTTTAAAGATTTTATTTATTTATTTGACAGAGAGACACAGAGAGAGAAGGAACACATGCAGGGGGAGTGGGAGAGGAACAAACAGGCTTCCCACTGGGCAGGGAGCCAGATGCAAGGCTCGATCTTAGGACTCTGGGATCATGACCTGAGCCAAAGGCAGATGCTTAACAATTCAGCCACCCAGGCACCCCAAGCATGGAACCTGCTTAAGACTCTCAATCTCCCTCTGCCCCACTCTCCTAAAAAAAAAAAAAATTAAAGTGATAAATCAGGTGCACTGAAAGATTAACAATACCTAGTAATAAAATTAAACAATGTTAAGACTATACTGCAAAAAAGTTGTGAATGTGATCTCAAAGTATCTTATTTTACTGTACTCACCCCCTTCTTTTTGTGATGATGTGAGATTATAAAATGCCTACGTAATGAGATGAAGTTCAGTGAATAGAGTAGTGTTAGGCTACTACTGACCTTCTGACAATCCAAGAAAAGAAGGATCACCTGCTTCCAGACTGCAGTTGACCACAGGTAACTGAAACCATGGAAAGCAGAACTGTGGATGGTGGGACTAGGAGGGCGGGGGGGACTGCTATATATGTGGGGCTAGAAATAGGGAATGTCTGCAAATTGTTATAAGAAATCTTTTTGGGATGATGAAAATACTTTAAAGTTGAGTTGTGATGCACAACTCTACAAATTTACAAAATGTCTCTGGACTGGATCAATTCTTTAGTATGTAAATCATATCCCAACAAGCTGCTTAAAAATTTGCTGGATGTAGAGGTCCAAAGCATACTGTTATGTGAAAAAATATATATATACTGGGAAGCATGGGTGGCTCAGTCAGCTGAGCATCTGCCTTTAGCTCAGGTCATGATGCCATGATCCTGGGATCAAGTCCCACACTGGGCTTCTTACTCAACAGGGAGCTTGCTTCTCCCTCTGCCTGCTGCTTCCCCTGCTTGTACTCTCCCCTTCTCTATGACAAATAAATAAAATCCTTAAAAAAAAAAAACATATATATATACACATATATATACACACATATGTATATATACATATATATATATACACAAAATATATTATCTGTTTTAATTAAACATTTTTAAAAACTTGAAGCTGGGGCGCGCCTGGGTGGCTCAGTGGGTTGGGCCGCTGCCTTTGGCTCAGGTGGTGGTCTCCATATCCTGAGGCTGAGCCCCACATTGGGCTCTCTGCTTGGCAGGGAGCCTGCTTCCACCCCCCTCTCTGCCTGCCTCTCTGCCTACTTGTGATCTCTGTCAAATAAATAAATAATAAAATCTTTAAAAAAACACACACACAAAAAAAACCTTGAAGCTCATGTACAGAACTATGCACAAGCCTAGGAAGTGAAATAATGGGGAAACTTCTTTCTGCTTTATACCCATTGTCTTTAAATCACCAAACACATTACAACTGTCTCTCACACACTGGTACAGAGCAAGGGAGTTGGCCAGAGTAGGTGCTGTGGGAAGCAGCAGTTACAATGGGGAAGAAGGGAGGAGAATGCCACTGGTATTTAGTGGGTGGAGGGCAGGGATACTGCTTACCATCCTAAATGAAGACGACTGTCCCCCACAACAAAATTATACAGCCTAAAGATGTCGACCCTGGCAGAGGTGAGAAATCCCAACTTACAACAATAGACTTTCTTAGTCCTTTAGAAATTCAGAAAATGTATCCCTTTAATAGACTTTACAGAAGGGTGAGGCAACCACTAATACATAGGTTATCAGAAAGGAAAAAAAAAAAAAAAAAAAAGGAAAAAAGAAAAGAAAAAAAACTGAAAAATCAGAAGTACAAATGAAAATAATTTTTAAAAAAGAAAGCTAAAATTGTTTTTAGCTTAAAATACTTTAACATCCTTAAGCAAACCAGTTTTTAGTATATTATTTATACTAAGCTGACATAATTAAAGAAAACTCTCAAGTCTACTACATTAAATAGGAAAAATGTAGTAAGCTCACTAGGTATGCACACTTTGCTAAATCAAAAGATGCCTCATTAACCCATCAAATTTCAATACCTAAAGTCATCAGATGCCTCATAGTGACTAACTTAAAATACACAAGGCAAACACTAGTTTAACTAGTGTTTATGACTACAGGGTATATTTTCAGAATATCTCTGCACACCCTTAAACCATCATTTAAGGAGCACATCAAAATTCTGAGAAAACAAATAGAAACAATGAAGCAGTATACCATTCTGACTTAGGTTAAGGGAATAAGGTCCTTAGGTTAGGTCAATGTTAAAGGCCCAATGTTCAACCCAAGGTCATGAATATTTTGTCCTGTTTTTTTCCTAAATTTATACCTTCAGTTTCTTACATCTTTAGCTCTATCTGATCTGTTTTAAGATAACTTATACATATGATTTGGGGTCAGAGACTAAACTCCCTTTTTATTAATTTAACTAGCCTCGTTGGTTGAAAAGCTATCCTTTTCCCATTGAATTGCTTTAGCATCTATGACTTATCAGTATATCAGAAATATAAAGATTTTTTGGACTTTTAGTTGTTTCATCATCTGCATTATTTGTTCTTATGCCAGTACCCACATTGTCCTTAGATCAGAGAACAGTTCTAATGATCCCAGATGAGAAGTGGGGGGTGAAGGAATAAAGAGAAAGGGAAAATAAATACCTCAATCCTCCGTTTGGCTTTGTCATAAGCTCTTTCTTCTTTAGTACGATCATCATCAGAGTCAAATTCAGATTCTGAACTCATTTCTTTACTTGGTTTTTTATCTAACATTTTCCCGGCATCCTTTTCATCTGACACCTTTTCATCCTCTTCATCACCTTCACTGCCTTCACTTTCTCCCTCCTCTTCCTCTTCACTCTCATCTTCTTCACTCTCTTCCTCCTCCTCTTCCTCCTCCTCCTCAGGGTTTTCTTTAACTTCTATATGTATCGTGTTTTCTTCTTTCAGGAAAAACAAATTTGGAGATTAAAAATGGAGATTTTCATCAATGTTGTAAGACCTTAAAGGGAAAATACTACTAAGGGTGCACTAAGTATGGCATTAACATTATAAAAACATCATGAATGCTAATTATTTTCATAAATGCAAAGTGTTGGTCACATATTTGCTACAATGAAGATTGTCATTTAACAGTAAAAACTTAGTATGTGACTGAACCACACTGTTAGGCAGAACAAGAACTAAGGGAGGGGAACACAACACATAGAATTTCTTTCCCTTGGGGTCATTTGCCAATTCTGCACTTGATCTTAGCCCAAAGACTGAGAAGCAATGGTCATTTGCTGTTTCTGAAGAAGGCATCTTAAAGGCTAAGCAGTGTTTAGGAGTCCAGGCACTGGGTCTATTAAAAAGAGTCAAGGAGGTAAGGGGAATAGACATTGCATAATACTGTTATTGTGGAATGAAGTCCCAAAGAACTGAACACTAGCAATTAGAATGAATAGGAAATAAAGAGGACCTCCCCATTATTGGTCAATCACCTCCAGATTCTATCAATTCTAAATCTAGAATAAAATGATTCTATATTGTTAGTTCATTCAGATTCCTGGTGGATATACACATAAATTCTCTCTGGAGAAAGAAAAACACAATCCCTGATGTCAAATTATTCCTTAAGTTTTACAAGTATACTATCCAGCACAATATATGAAAATAACAAGCCATGTAAAAAAACAATGCACATGATGGAAGCCAGCAAGCCCCCAAACTAAGGGATGCCTGGCTGGCTCAGTCGGTTGAGCATCCAACAGTTGGTTTTGGCTCAGGTTATGATCTCAGGGTCATGAGACCAAGCTCCAAGTCGGGCTCTGCTCTGGTGGAGTATGCTTAAGATTTTCTCTCTGCACCTCCCCCCTTACACTGTCTAAAATAAATAAGTAAATCTATTTAAAAAGTTGAAAAATGACTATGTTTCTAACATCTAGGGAGCAAAAGATTTAAAAGTTTATAAAGTAAAAACTTACCAAAAAAACCCAGTTAAACGGAGCATCTAAAACTAGAAAATACTGGAGACAGAACTAAGAACTCAAAAGATGGGCTTAACAGGCAAGTAGAAACAGCTGAAGAGAAAATTGGTGAACCAGAACACAGATCAGAAAAACAATCTAGAATGGGCCATGGAGACTCAATTAGATGGAAAACGTGAAAAGACATGCTACACTGATATAATAAGAAGGTGCAACTAGAATCCCTGAGGTGAAATAATAGCTCATAATACTGTAAATTCATAAAAATATAAAATCATACATTGATAAAGCTCTATAGGCCAAATGAACAACAACAACAACAATAAGCTCAACCCTGGCCACATCATTACTGCTGAAAACCAAAAGCACATGGAAACTTTAGATTGATATCTGACTTCTCAACAGAAACAATGAAAGCTAACACAAGGGAATAATATCTTCAAAATGTTAAAAAGAATTTCAACAAAGAATTCTTCACTCAGTAAAATGCCCTTCAAGAATAAAGAGATAAAGGTTTTTTTTTTTTTTGAGATAAAGGTATTTTTAGAAAAGCAAAAATGGAATGCCTCACTAACAGAATTATACTAAAGGAAATTCTAAAAGGTATTTTTTCAGGCAAAAAGAAATGACCTCAAATGGAAGATCAGAGATGCAGAATGAAATGAATTACAACAAAGAGCTGACAATATGAGTAAACTTAAGCTATGATGGGATATTACAACAGGAACTAATATAAATGGGAATAATGAACTGAGAACTGGATAAATTTGCTCATGTAGTCTATGGTCTTTGCAGTCTGGAACGAGTATAACATTAGACAGTGATAGTTCAAAGACCTATTTTTAAAGTCTCTAGAGTAATTAAAAAAAAAATTAGTGAAAAAGTATATAACTTCCAAGCTCATGAAAGGAGGAAAATATGGAATTAAAAAAAATAAATAAATAAGGGGTGCCTGAGTGGCTCAGTCAGTTACAGCTCAGGTCATGATCCCAGGGTCCTGGAATCTAGCCCTGCATTGGACTCCCTGCTCAGTGGAAACCCTGCTTCTCCCTCTTCCTCTGCTGTCCCTCCTGCTTGTGCTTTCTCTTGCTCTCTTCCCTATCAAATAAATAAAATTTTAAACAAAACAACAATCCCAAACATAGTAAAAAAGTAAAAAAAAGAAACAGAACCAGTAAGGACTAAACAAGATAACAAATACTCTTCATTAATTACATAAAGGGTTAAATGTATTGAGCTAAATCGTCTAGGTAAAATATAAAGATTGACAAACTGGATTTAAAAATCTCAACTAGGGGGTGCCTCGGACACTTAAGCATCTGCCTTTGGCTCAGGTCATGATCCCAACGTTCTGGACTGAGTCTCATACCTGGCTCCCTGCTTTATGGAGCACCTGCTTCTCCCTCTCCCTTTGCCTGTGATTTCTCTCTCTGTGTCAAATAAATAAATAAAATCTTAAAAAATTTTTTTTAATTAATAAAAATCCCAATTATGTGCTAATCAAGGAGAGAGAGAGTTAAAATTAGAAAAAGATCATGAAAATCAAAGCTATGTTGCTACGTCAATATCGGATAAAGTATGCTTTAAGGCAAAAAGCAAGTTAGAAATAAATTTTAAAAATATAAATAAAAAACAGAATTATCAATCAGTGAGTCAATTCATCAAAAAATATGAGTGTGTACACCTAATAATACAACTAAAATATATATAAAAAAATTAGAACACAGGGAAAAACAATCTATAATCACAGCAGATTTTAACCACCATTCTCAGTAAGAGAGAAAGGTAGTCCAGAAAAAAATCTCAGAATAAAAAAGACTTGAACAAGATGATGAACAAATGTGATCAAACAGCTTACCCTTGAACAACAAAGGGATTAGGGAAGTCAATGCCCCCATGCAGTCGGAAATCCACGTATAACTTTTGACTCCTCAAAAACTTTACCAACAGCCTACTATATTGACCATAAACCTTGGTAATAACATGAAGAGTTGACTGACCCATGTTTTTATGTGTACTACATACCATATCTTAGAATAAACTAAACCAGATAAATACAAATGTTATGAAGAAAATCTTAAGGAAAATACATGTACAGCACTATATCGAAAAAAAATCCACATGTAGACTCCTGTAGTTTAAACCCATGTTGTTCAAGGGTTAACTCTACAGAGAACAAGGCACACAACTACTGCGGAATATAAATTTCTTCCAATCACATATTAAACACAGTAATCAACCATATGCCGGGTTGTAAATTAAGTCTCAACATATTTCAAAAGAGAGAACCATGTATGTTCTCTGATCTCAATGAAGTAACAAGAAAATAATTAGAAAATCCCACTTTTATAAATTAAGAACTACACTTTAAGCAATCAGGTAAAATATGTTAAAATGGAAATTAAAAAAACAACAAAACTTGTGAATTTGGTGGAAGCAATGCTTAACAAAAAACTTAGTTTTAAAAACATGTGTTCAGTGTTGGCAAGGATGTGGAGAAAAAGGAATCCTCTTGTGCTGCTGTTGGGAATGCAAACTGGTACAGCCACTGTGGAAAACAGTATAGAAGCTCCTCAAAAAATTAAAAATAGAACTACCTTACGATCCAGTAATCACACTACCAGGTATTTACCCAAAAACTACAAAAACACTAATTCAAAGGATTACATGCAACCCTTTGTTTATGGAAGCATTATTTATAATAACCAAGATAAAGAAGCAGCTCAAGTGCCCACTGACATATGAACGGACAAAGAAGATGCAGTGTATATATACAATGGAGTATTATTCAGCCCTGAAAAGAATGAAATCTTGTCACTTGCAATGACATGGACAGAGCTAGAGAATATAATGCTAAGTGAAACATGTTAGAGAAAGACAAATATATTATTTCACTCATATAGAATTTAAGAAACAAAACAAATGAGCAAAGGGCAAGAAAAGAAAAAGAGACAAACTAATAAACAAACTCTACCTACAGAGAACAAATTGATGGTTACCAGAGGAGAGGAGAGGTTTGGGGCAGGGCCTGACGAGGGGGGCAAGGGTTAAAGGGGTGATGGGAATTAAGGAGTATACATGTCCTGATGAGCACCAGGTAATATATGGAATTGTTGAATCACTATATCATACACCTGAAACTAATATAACACTGTGTGTTAACTAGAACTAAAATGAAAACATAAGAAGGAAAATGTATTAGGAAAAAACCCCTGAAAAACTAAATATCCATCTCACCCCCCAGGAAATTAAAACCAAAGAGAGCAGATTTTTATAACACAGGACAGAAAGTAATGACAAAGGAAAATTATTTATTAGGTTCTAATTGCTTGTATTACCTCTGTATTATATTTCAAGTTAAAGTGGTTTTTTTGTAGGCTAGCTTTAATAACCTAACCCCATTTACAATATCACTCTGAAAAAATGTTATTTTAAATCCTAGGTGCCTTTGAAAAACCATTTATTCATAAATGAGGATTAAATGAGGATCCACATGAGGATTTAGAAACCAAGGCAATGGAAAGATCTGAGACTGGTTTTTATTCCCAGAAATGTTCATATGGATTTCATAATCAGAAGACTATTTCTTTAAATATATACACCTCTAATAACCATTAGATTTGTCAACTTGTACTTATAAGTTATTCACCTTTTTCTCTCTCTTCATCACTGGCCATAGCTTCCCAATCATCCAATCCAGCATCTTCAGTTTCTTCTTCCTCTTCTATAAATAAAGGTTTTTGTTAAAGACATAGATATCACCCAGAAATAGGGGCTTGCTTTTAGGAAAAGTCGAAAATTTTGCTGCCATTAAAAAAATATTTTAATTATGCAATATACAATTTCATCATCTTTGGAACTACTTTCTCAACATAGCTACATGTTATAATTTAGTATTACGAAATGCTTCACAGTTTCCTAGTATTTTGAATAGACCAAATTAAACTTAAACCAGACTTCATATTTGACATAATTAAAATATTAGAAACTCAGTGAAATGTTATTGGATTTTGAAAAGGGTAGATGATGACTGCACTCAGTTCTTGTAGAAAAATGAAATTTCACAATAGTTCCCCCCTCCCCCCAACCTTATCTACAGTGTTGCCTTCTGCATTTTGTCACCCACAGTGAACTGTGGTCTGGAAGCAAATGAACCTCCATCCCTCCTTCTAATGTATGGTCAGAAGGCCGATGGTATTCTAACATTACATCACAGTGTCTACATCATTCATCTCACTTCATCTAGTCACATGGGCACTTATCATCTCCCACCATCGCAAGAAGAATGAGTATAGTACAGGAAGATATTTTAAAAGAGAGACCTTACATGCACATAACTTATTACAGTATATTGTTCTAAATATTCATTATTACTTACTGCTGTTCTTCTCTTGCTGTGCCTAATTTTTAAGTTAAACTCTCTCTCAGCTGTATAGGAGAAAACAGAGTTCAGTACTACCTGCAGTTTCAGGCATCCACTGGGGTTCTCAAAACATATCCTCCACAAACAAGAGAGGCTTACTTACTGTATCTTCATTTTGATCTTTCAAACTTGTATGTCATACCTAAGAATTTACTACTTATTTTATTGCTTTAACTTGTACAGCTACATACAAATACTACTAAAAATCATAGTTGTAGGTACAAAGCTATACCTCTATTCCAGTTGAAAGTAAGAAAAGAGGGGTGCCTGGGTGGCTCTGGGTTAAAGCCTCTGACTTCAGCTCAGGTCGTGATCTCAGGGTTCTGGGATCGAGCCCCGCACTGGGCTTTCTGCTCGGTGGGGAACCTGCTTCCTCCTCTGTCTCTGCCTGCCTCTCTGACTACCTGGGATCTCTATCAAATAAATAAATAAAATCTTTAAAAAATAAAAAAAACAAAAGAATATTTGCTGACAATCCAAAAACATCAGAAAAGTATAATTCTGAATATTAAGACTTATTATTAATATTAAGAATATTCTCAACAACTTTTTTTTTTACTGAAATCCAATAAGGCAAAACTACTCTTAAATACAAGTGGGACAAGCAGTATTTGCTTCCCTGTAATAATTACTATTTGCCAAGATGTTTGGAACATCTTGAGAAAGAGGAAATGAGTCAGGTACATATACCCAAAATATCCTTCTAAATTAGCAATTCTTTCTACTGCTACATATGTCACCTAAAATAATGGACTGCCATTAAGCCTATCAACCTCAATTTCTCCAGTGTCATCATGCTGAGTTGTGTCAGGTAAATGATCCTTTTATACTAAGAAGACAGGGGGAGAAAGAAGGACAGGAACTATCAATGATATTTTTCACCACTGTGGGTGAATCTTGATACTCTCTTACTATTAATTCCCACTTCAAACTTTAAACAGTGAAGAGTCTTCTCGATTTTGTTAACTACGCATGTATAGTTAGCCTCTGGCTCGCCTATCAATATCTAGTCTAATGAATTAAAACAATGTTTATCTTAAAAAAAAAAAAAAAAGCCAAGACTTTCTTCAACCTCAAAACACACATACACATAATTAATAAAATGAATCCTCTTGCTGATTTAGTAAATAGAAGCTGTCTTGTAAGAAGGTTTAAAGATGCCAATTTTTAGAGTACTCTTAAAAAGTTGTCATTAAAATCCTTCCAAAGGAACTTCAGGTCTTCTTGGTATCACCTAAGATTTCTGATTCACAAATGAAAACATAATAAAATAAAATAAAATAAAAAAACTCTCCACTCTCTACATTTTACTGGTACTACTGAAAATGAATTTCGAGTCTCACTCCTACAATTTTTTTTTTAAAGCGGAGCCCAGTTTGGAGTTTAAACTCACAGGGGCTCAAACTCATAACCATGAGATCAAGACCTGAGCCATGACCAAGAGTCAGATATTCAAACAAATGAGCTTCCCAGGCACCCCTAAACTTTTTCAAAATGGAAATGGAAAGAAATGGTTTAGAGAAAAGTATGAAGAATACCATCCTGCCAGATATTTGTTTTCCCCAAATTAATGATAATGAAGACAACTTCTGACACATCAGTGCTATTTAATAGGAAGCAATTAGTCAGTGCTACTGGCCTTGTTCAACAGGAGGTGGTGTCTCTTCCTTTTCTGGAACTCCTTGTTCTACATCTTCCACAGCAGTGCTTAATTCTATTGGTTCAGATACTGAAAAAAGGGCAGCAACTAAGTTAACAATACTTTTTCAGTGCATTATTTCTGTTGGGATACTGTTAAGAACTGAATGAAAACCAGGAATACAAACCAAAATTCTTTAGCAAGTTTAGAAAATGTTTAAATATTAGTCATATATTTTACAGGAAATAGTCTGCTCCAGGAATAATGTGAAATCACAAAAGGTTGAGAAGGAAACAAAGAAAAATATGATAGTTAGGAATAGCTGTTTGGGGGAAGATTTAGATTTTTCAAACAAAAGCACTTTTCCATTAACCTGTCATTGAAATCAGTTGAGAATGGTTAACAATAATAAGAAACAAAGTACAGGAAATAAGTTTCAATATTTGTGGTTTCTTTTTAAAAGATACTGTTTTGAAGATTATAGGAAAAAGGCAAATAAAATTATTTTTAAATCACAGGTCACTTTGTATACAAACCTTCTTTATTTTCTAGCTGCTGTAATGTTTTTTTCTTCTTTTTATCTTCATAAATTGGCCTCTTCTTTGGCAAAGAGTCTTTTGATGGCACTTCAACACCTAAGGGATAAAAATGAAAACTTCAGATTTATGCTATTTGTGTATCTCAGAAATGCTACTTAAAAAGATAACATTTCAGGGAAGTCTGGGTGGCTCAGTCACTTAAGAGTCTGCCCTCGGCTTAGGGCATGATCCCAGGGTCCTGGAATCGAGTCACACATCAGGGGACTCTGCTTCTCCCTCTGCCTGCCACTTTTCATGCTTGTGCTCATACGCGCTCTATCTCTGACAAATAATAATAATAATAAAAAGATATATTATTCACCTCAGAAATATATACATTCATGGAAAAATCTCATTTTTACATAAGGAGTTTGAAAATTTACATAAACTAAAGTACTACTTTCTTAGTGTCCAGTTCTGGGACTTTTGAAAAATGTGCAGAGTTATTAAACACAGTGAAGATGCAGAACAATCCTATCATCCTGTGCTGTTCTATGTAATCAAACCCTACTTACATCCTTTGCTCCTGCCAACCACTGATCTGTTTTCTATCTCAAAAGATTTGTTTTTTCCAAAATGTCACAGAAATGAAACTTTATAGTCTGGGCTGTTGTCATCATAAAAGATTTTAGAGTCATCCTCATTGTTATATGTACTAACTGTTGTATGTACTAATACTTCAGTTCTTTCTACTGCATTCCATTGCACGAATATACTATAGTTTCATTATTCTGTAGACAACTGAAGATGATTTGAGTTTTTTCCAGTTTTTGACAATTATGGATAAAGCTCCTACAAACATATATATGCAGGTTTCTGTGTGAACATTTCTCTGGGGTAAGTATTTTGGAGCAGGAATGATGGGACATTAGATAAATACGTATTTAATTTTATAAGAAACTCCCAACTGTTTTCCAAATTGACTTTACAGTTTTGCATTTCAACCAGTAAGGTAGATGAGTTCCAACTGTTCTGCATACTTGCCAGAAAAAGTAAGTTTTCAAAATTTATGTATTTCAATAAATATATAATGATATCTGTGGTCTTAATTTGAATTTCCCTAATGACTAATGTTAAACATTCTTTTCACTGCCTATAGTTCTGTTCAAGTCTTTTTTTTTTTTTTTAAAGATTTTATTTATTTATTTGTCAGAGAGAGAGAGAGAGAGAGAGAGTGAGCACACGCAGGCAGAGAGGCAGGCAGAGTCAGAGGGAGAAGAAGGCTCCCTGCCGAGCAAGGAGCCCGATGTGGGACTCGATCCCAGGACACTGGGATATGACCTGAGCCGAAAGCAGCTGCTCAACCAACTGAGCCACCCAGGCGTCTCATTAAGTCTTTTGCCCATTTTTAAATACAGCTGTTGCTCTTCTTATTGTTGAATACTGAGTTAGCTTCACATATTGTGCATATTAATCCTTGTCAGATATGTGGTTTGCAGGTATTGTCTTTGAATTGACTCTCAGTGATGTCTTCTGCAGAGCAATTTTTAACTGGACTTCCCCAAATACGTTCCTTTTATGAATTATGCTTTTTAAGTTAAACTAAGCACTAACACAAGATCAGAAAGATTTTCTACTATTTCCCCCCTAAAGTTTTGTAGTTGTATTGCAGATTCAGATTTACGATCCTTTTGAGTTAATTTTTATATAATGTGTGAGATTTAGGACTAGGCTTTTGGGTTTTTGTTTTTGCATCTAGACACCCAACTGTTCCAGCAACAGTTGTTGCTAACACTGTATTTTACATACTAAACTGCCTTTTCCCCAAAGCTGACCGTACACAGACAATTCTATTAATCTGTCTTTATTGCTGCTTTTGCCAGTATCACCCTGTACTGATTAACATGGGTTAATAGTAAATGTTGAAATCAGACATTTGAGTACTCCAAGTATATTATTTCCAACAATATTTTGGCCATTCTAACTCCTTCACCTTTTCATACGTTCACAAAATATCCTGCTGCAAGTTTGACTGTGATTGCACTGATTCTAAAGGTCATTTTGGAGAACCGATAATCTTAACAGTATCAAGTTTTCCAATTGTGAATGCAACATTTCTCCTTATTTTCATGTTTTTATAGTTTTCAGCATATAGATCCCACAAATACTAGAATTATATTGAAGAATTTCAATTTACTTTGGGGGTGCTACTACAAATAATACTGTTTAGATTTTCAGCTGTTAACTACTAGCATACAGATATACAATTGATATTTGCATACTGGCCCTATCTATAACCTTGTTAATTATTAGTTGTAGCATTTTGTGGGGTTTTTTTAGTTCTAGATTCCATGGTATTCTCTATGTAGGCAGCTATCATCTGTGAATAGAGTTTTACTTTTTCCAATCTGTATGTCTTTAACTTTTTTTTTTTTCTAATTGCCCACACTAGGATGTTCAGTACAACATGGAATGATTGTGTAAGAGTGGACACCTTGTTGTAATTACAATATTAAGATTTAACATCTATAATTCATCATTAAGTACAATGGTTGAATATTTCTATGTAGCTCTCTTTAGCAAATAAGGGGCTTTTCTATTTCCAGTTTGTGAATTTCTATCATACATGGATGCTGAATTCTGTTAAATGACTTTTCTATATCCATAAGATGATGTACTTTTTCTTCTTTAAATATATTTACTCATTCTCAAAACTGAGCCAGCCTTCATTCCCAGGAAAATGTTTATGTGTTTTGATAGTTTATATCTTTTAAGGAATAGCCCTATTTTATCTAAGCTTTTGAATCTATTAGCATAGAATTGTTCACAGTACTGCCTTACCATTTTAATATCTGTAATGATGTTATTCCTCCCCATTCTTTCCTCCCAGTATCGGTAATATGTGCCTTGTCTCCTTTCTTTGTTAGCTGGTCTAGTTCATCAAATTTTATTGATATTTTCAAGGTACTAACTTCTGGTTTCAATGATTCTCTATTAGTCTTGTTTTATACTGCACTGTTTTCTATACTTTCTTCTTTTTGCTTACTTTGCTCTCTTATTTTTTTAGTTTAAGATGGGAAGCTTAGACTATCGATTTGACCTTTTTTTTCTAAAGCAAGCATTTACTACTACAAATTCCCCTCTGAGCATTGCTTTAGCTACATCCCACAAACTTTAATATGTTGTACTTTCCTTTTTGATTTTTTTTCCAAATTCAAGATACTTTCTAATTTTCAGTAAGACTTCCTCCTGGACTCATGGGTTAGCTCAGTCGGTTAAATGCCTGCCTTCGATTCAGGTCCTGGGATCGAGTCTATCATCAGGCTCCCTGCTTAGTGGGGGGTCTGCTTCTCCCTCCACTCTCCCCCTCATGATTGCACTTGCTCTCTGAAATAAAATCTTAAAAAAATTTTTTTTCTCATCTAACCTCATAAGTGCAAGTCAAACTATTCCATAAAACTTTACTTAGATAACTTGTATTGGAAAGCAAGGAAGAGGTCTAAGAATACTGTAGTCTTGTAGGAAAACTCAAAGGAACCAACCTGAATGAGCTCGGGCTGGCCAAAGATGGAACATGAATGACTTTATGAGATAAAACCATGTAATTACAAAAACATGAATGACTTTATGAGATAAAACCATGTAATTACATAAAACCCCAATAGCAGAAAATGATATACATCCAAAAAACAAAATTACACTCATTGATCACCTCTGAAGTTGCTAAGACACTAATTTATTATTCTGAAAATTAATGAAGTATAAGAATTAAGCATTTATTCTAGCTTTTCTGCATGAATTACATTTCAGGGAAAGCTTTTCTTTAAAAGAATGCTAATAAGTGTAGAAGAAATGACAGAATATCAAAACTCTGCAACGATCACCAGCTGGACATTAAATTATTAGGCTGAATATTAAGTTATTATTAGAAAAAGTCAGTGGAGTACTTATATAATAGACAGAGGTGCCAATACCTAAACCCAATGATCAATACTGACACCACTAGAAGTGAGACAACCAGATCACATGCCTCCTGACATGAGGCAATATGAAATACACACCACCACTTGGAAGAAGTCAAGCTGCTATATCTAAGAAATTATAAGGAACAGAATGTCTATTAGCTGACACCAGGAAAACGGCATCATATAAATCCAGAATATGAGAAATTTTTAAGAATAATCCAGTATCTGTGACTAATAAAGGGTATGCCAAAAACAAGAATAGGTAGTGGTATCAGTGAGAGCCAGATATATCAACCAAATGCAATGTGTGGATCTAATTTGGATCCTGGTTTGAACAAATCAATTATTAAAAACATTTTACAGATAATGGGAAAAATTAAACATAGAAAGCCAAATGCTGTCAAGGAATTATGTTTATATAATACAAACTCTACTTAGCATTAAGAAGTATTTGTTAAAGATACATACTAAAGCAAAATACAAGTAAAACAGTGTGTTTAGAGTACATTTTACAGAAGTCATTTCCCAGAATAATCTATTTATCTAACCTATTCTTTATTTTTTAATTTATTTTTTTAAAAAGTAAGCCCTACACCTAGTGTGGGGCTTTAACTCATGATCCTGAGACTGAGTTGCATGTTCTACCAACTGAACCAGCCCGGTATCCCTATTCTTTAATTATTATTTGACTTTTTCCACAGCATTTTCTTTTCTGACTTAATTCAATTCCCTTTTCCATCACAGACCTATAGCTGTATGCCAGAAGCTTCTAGACTATTCAGTTAATTAAAAATACTACTTACCCTGAGCTTGTAGAAGTTTAAGGGTAGCCTCAGCTCTGGCTCTGGCTTCTCTCTGGGATTTAGTTAAAAGTTTCCCCTCTTTTTTTAGGCGTTCTTTTCTTTCTTTCTCTTTTTGCTTTTTCCTTTCTCTCTTTTCTTGTTCTAGTCTTTCCTGCATAAGAGTACATAAATAAGACAAAAATTATATTGGCATAATTATAAAATTTAAATGAAAAGAACCCAAACTCAAATATAAAGCTCTTAAGATACATGTAAAGTATTACATTAGGAATACCCAAATGAATATTTTAATGGTTGTACATGGTAAGTATTAATATCAGGAAGTAGACTAAGTATTGGCAAGGATAGTAACCAATTTCTGCATCTGAGGAAAAAGGTAAGATTTTCTGGATTGCTTCATTTTGTTTGTATCAGAATAATAACATAACTGAATTACAACTATGACACTTAGAATTAAAAGGTTAACAATATCTTACAGACCAGAGACTTGAAGTTATACAAAACTTCATGAAAACATACCTCTTCTTTACGCTTAGCTTCTAACTCTTCAAGCCGCTTTATGCGTTCCTCCTCTTCTCTCTTCTGTCGCTCTTCTTCTTCTTTAAGCTTAGCCAGAGCTTCTTGCATAGCTTTTACTGTGGCTTTGCTAGGTCCTTTTTTCTTCTCTTTCTCTTTTTCTTCCTTTTCTCCTTTTTTTTTCTTCTTATCTTTTTTCTTTTTGTCTCCTTCATTGTCATCTACCAAAAAAGAATAGAGGCAAAGTGTTTTTTAAAAGTTGTTTCCTGGATACCTGGGTGGCTCAGATGGTTAAGCAGGTCAGGTCATGATCCCAGGGTGCTGGGATCAAGTCCCACATTGGGCTCCCCCTCTTCTGCAGGGATTTGGCTTCTCCCTCTCCTTCTGCTGCTGCTCCTGCTTACGTACACTCTGTCAGATAAGTAAAATCTTAAAAAAAAAAATAAAAAAGTTGTTTCCTAAAACAGTTATATGCAAACCCCAGAATTCAAAGACCATATTGGGCCAAGGCTGATGCCAGCAGCAAGGTAAGGTCTATCAAGGGGGTACCCAGGATAGAATAATCAAACCACCCAGCTGCCTCCTTAGAAGCCTACAATACTGGTGTTGCTCTAAATGGTCCTGCAGTATCCAAGAAGACAGGAGGATCCTGACAGTAGGAAGAAAATACACTGTATTTTTTTTTTAAGATTTTATTTATTTATTTGACAGAGAGAAATCACAAGTAGATGGAGAGGCAGGCAGAGAGAGAGAGAGAGAGAGAAGCAGGCTCCCTGCTGAGCAGAGAGCCCGATGCGGGACTCGATCCCAGGACCCTGAGATAATGACCTGAAACCCACTGAGCCACCCAGGTGCCCCAAATACACTGTATTTAATGTATCTCTTAATCCATGATATCTGAATTCCTGCCTAAATTCTGTAGCTAGTTTTGCCTTTACAAAATGGGGATGATAGGAATGATGCCAACCTTAAGGGGATATTAGGACAAAATAAAAAACAGACATTATATTTCAAGAGCTAAAGTTTATGAAGCTTCTTGTGGTGTTACTCCTCAAAGATGTCCAGACAATAAAAATTTGGTTAAAAAAGGTAGGTCAATTTTTCCATTAAAAGCTTTCTAGTCTAAAAAAAAACCTATGTGAATCACTTGATCTTTATTCTCCTTCTGAAGGAGGAGGATTTTAGCTAGAAAACTTATTTTTCGTTAATTGGTTTTGGCATAAAAACCTGGCTCATGTTGCTTAAGATGTTAACTAATTTTAGCATGTTTTTACTTTTCTATTTCATAGACTGAATTGGGTTTTTAAAAACAGGAAAGTATTTATAAAAGTAAAAAAAAAAAAAAACAAAAACCTTGAAACAAGAAAGAATTATTACCTGACACTGAGATATCAAAAGGAATAAACTTATCATTAGCCAACTTCCAGTCTTCATCAGCAGCAAAACTGTTTTCACAGTGAAATTCTTAAAAAAAAATCCTACTCTGTACACAAACTATTTTAAAGATATTTTATACAATACAAATGTTTAACAATGGAAATCAAAAGTACTTAGATATAACTTTTACAAGTCTTCTTCTTATAATTTAAGTCCCTGTTCAACCAAGGGCAAAAAACAATAGGACTCTGGGGCAAAACTCAGACTATCAATCCAAGCCTTCAACCCTTTCCTTGGTAATATTACCAACCTTCAGCAGCTGTAGGAGTCTCTCCTTTCTCTTCAGAGGCAGGGATTGCTCCAATATCAAGGGTCACTCTGGATTTTACAGCTTCTTCTTCAGATTTCTTTTGAGATTGTTGTTTACTCTGATCTTTTTTCCCAGTCTCTAGCTCTTCTTTTTCTTTCAGCTTCCGCAGTTTTGCTTTTTCTTCATCTCGCTTTTTTCTTTCACGTTCTTTCTTTTCTGCCTTCTTTTGGGCCACTGTCTTAATTTTGAAGGAGGAGTCATCGTCTTCATTCCCACTCTCCACATTAGGACCTGGCTTATTTTTTTGATTTTTTTTCTGTCCTTTTCTAGATGGCATAAATTCATCTGATTCATCACCACTTTCACCTGAAGAATTTACTCTGGAACGCTCTTTAACTCTCTTACTATTATCCTCATCTTCTTCTGATCCATCCCCCTTTTTATTTGATTTCTGAGCTTTCCCTTTAGCTTTTTTAGAAAGTTTATTAAGATCATCATCATCATCACTCCCAGAGTACATTTCCACTTTTGGCTTTGCGGTCTTTTTTGATTTTGAATCTTTATCTTCCCATTCTTCACTATCATTATCATCAAAACTTTGTTTTTTGCCTTTCTGTCCTTTCTTTTTTTTATCTTGCTTTGAGATGGATTCTTCTTCATTATTTTCTGTTGGCTAAAAAATTTCCATTGTTAAAAATTTTAAGTTACATTTTATTTTTTTTAAATAATAGACTTCTTAATCACGTATTTTACTAAGTACACATAGAAAAGACTCTCAAAACAACTTCAAAATAAGGTCCTTTCTATAAGAATATAAAACTCAACCAAATACCAGAAGCTAGCCTAGGCCTCAGGCACATTTGACATTCACTGTAAATTTCAAAATCCAGGTGCTCTGAAGTACTAATCATCAGTTCACATTCATTACCTTCTCACATGGCATACAGAGCCTATGAGGAAACTGAAAGGAAAAAACATGCCTATCACTTTCCCATTATCTGAGGCTATCCAAATTCAAAGAATGAAAAACAATGAACACAGAACACTGGAGATGAGAAACGTTCTATCTCCAATGTACCAATTTTATGACTAGGCAACATACTACAAAATACCTTTAAATTCCCAAATAAAATGTTCTTAAATCTGTGAAAGGTTTTAAAACACATTATTTCCTTTCCCTCTTTGGCATCAGAATTTATAGAAACTTTAAACATATTCACACTGCTCAAAAGCTTACAACAGCAGCTCCCGACACAAAATAGGTAACAATGGTCTGTTTTTCACCTTTACTGCAGCACTTTCTCTGTCACCTTTGATGCCTTGAGCTTCCCAAGACAATTCTTCCAGTTCTTTCAGGATATCATCTTCACTAGAAAAGGATTAAAATCTGATTAAAATTAAAGGATTAAAGGATTAAAATCTAATTACAAGGCACTGAATTAGCTTAATAGGTCAATCTCATACCAAAACTTATAGAAATCAAATATATTTGAAATACTTACTCAAAGTCTGGCTTTCTTTTATCCTTTTTCTTTTTCCCCTTTGACTTTTGAGGTTCCTGTTCTTTGGCAGCACCAGCTCCTTCTATTTCTGCAGCCAAGGCATCAAGATCAATGTCATCCTTGGCACTTAAATGAAAACAAAGAAGACCTAAATGTTACTCAAGAGCAAAACAATCTATCACATTAACATCACATTTTGCTTTTTCTCATGTATTAGCAGTCCACTGAGAAAAATCATTTGGCAAGTTCTTTGATGAGAATATCTGAATTATATCTACTAACCAATCAGCCTCCCTGCATCTGTTTCAATAAAGTTACACTCAAATCAGAAAGAACTATAATGAACAGCTCCAGGAAAATCGAGGTAACAAGGAAAGGAAATTAACTTTTGTTGATACCGAAGTTTTTTGATGTGTGCCTGAGACAAATTATTTATAAAATGGAGAGAGATTAAACAATAAAACCAAGTATTATTATTTTATTATTAATAGCAACACCTAAATATTAGAAGAGCTATTCATTTCGACTTGGAATAGTAGAAATTTTAGAGCAGGAAAGAACTTTAGAGACCATCTAGTCTATTATCTCATTTTGCCAACAGGAAAACTAAGATGCACAAAGTTTGAATGCCTTGAGCAAAACATGACCACACATCCAAATCTAAATGAATCAGGAATGATTTACTAAATAAAACACATAAAATATCCAAAACCCAGAACCAAATCTGCTCATAATCTTTTATATTCTTGGTTTCATTTCCAGTTCCATCCCACAGTGTCCTCACCTTCATATACTGGAATAAACCAAATTATGTTTCAGTTTAAACTACAGAAAACCAAGGAGGTCAGTCAGTCTGAAATGTACAAGTATGAAAGGTAGGTGAATCCAAATAAATGATACAGTAAGAAAACAAAAACTTTTGAGACGCCTGGGTGGTTCAATCGGTTAAGTATGTGCCTTTGGCTCACACCATGATCCCAGGGTCCTGCGATTGAGTCCCGTTTCGGGCTCCTTGCTTAGTGGAGAGCCTGCTTCTCCCTCGGCCTTAAACTCCCCCTGCTTGTATGCTCACCCTCTCTCTCTCTGACAAATAAATACAATCTTAAGAAAAAGAACAAAGAAAACAAAGACTTCATGCAACATGACCCTCCACTTTGCATACCTTGTTATAAAGATGCTTCATTTCAGTAAAGAAAATTTCTTGAGAATAACTTTTAGGTCTATGATAAATATAATTTTAAGATTAATAAAAACAATGAGGATACAAAATTTATTCTCAAGGATCTTAGAAGAAAACAGCAAATCAATAAAACAGGAACTGCAAAATGCCAAGAAATGAAGGAATTTATGCTTTTATAATAGCTATCCAGAACTAATTCTTTTGTCTTATATTTTAGATAGTGTACTTGAGAAAGTTATATAACACTGAACTACTGCATTGGAGAGGACTTCCTGAAGCATGAAACCCACAATCAGAAAGTCAGACACTTCCTAGCAGAGGACAAGCCTGGAACCAAGTACTGAAGGAGCTGGACAAAGCAGGTATGCATATATCAGACACAAGAAGTATAAAAACCTAAAGATGAAGTACATGATGTTTTAAGAAGACTCATAAAAGGGTATCTGAACCAACTGAGACATTTTTCGTAAGTTATGGACTTCCTGACCCAACCTAAGATCAAGGGACCCAGGAACAGGATGGGAACTAGACACGGTATTTTCAGCAATCTTTCCAAGAGACTGTGGGCCCAATTTGAGTAGTTACCCTTTTTAATAAATGTAGAAACCAAGGCTGGGAGAATTCACCTAGGATCACATAAGGCAGAGATGGGATTTGAACCCAAAAGTTCTGATTTCACAGTAACAGACTATTAACTCTCCTTACATAACTAAATTTGAATTTTAGAAAGCTACCTCTAGTCGAGGGCAGTGGCTCAGTGGGTTAAAGCCTCTACCTTCGGCTCAGGTCATGATCTCAGGGTTCTGAGATGGAGCCCCACGTCAGCCTCTCTGCTCAGCAGGAGCCTGCTTCCCTTCCTCTCTCTCTGCCTGCCTCTCTGCCTACTTGTAATCTCTCTCTATCAAATAAATAATTAAAATCTTTAGAAATCTACCTCTGGTATGAGTGGAAGACTAGAATCCCAACTAGTTAGAGAGCTTTTATAGTTATTTATAATGAGAAATAATGAACCTGACTTGCAGCAGTGGCAGGCAAAATGATGTAAGATACATATTGAGGGGATCAATCAGCAGCATTTAAGTGACCAATTCGATATGTTGTATGTAGATGGGAAAGAATCAAGAACTATCCCTTAGGTCCCATTCCATAACAGAAATCTAAGCCTGGCCAAGTATCAACCAGCACTATCTCCAAAGGCATCTCTGCCAGTGTTTCACACCACAGAAGCTTCTAAAAACAAGGTGCAATGGGAAGATGGCTAATGACAGAAGCTTGGCACCTCACCTCCAAAAATCTGTCAGCTCTCACCTGAACTAAATTCGTCTTATCAGAATAGCTTATGACTAGCTAGATTTCCATAGCAGTCATTTGTTTTTATTTATCTCTATGATAAATATTACTGAAACAAACATCTCCAGGATAACAGTATATAGGACTACCTTTGTATGCTGTTGAGTCTGAGGCTTCTTCTGGCTAGTAATGAAAGACTGATGGCTTCTTTCTTTTAAAAATTTTATTTTATTTATTTGAGAGAGAGAGAGAGAATAAGAGAGAGAGAGAGAGCATGAGAGGGGGGTGGGTCAGAGAGAGAAGCAGACTCCCTGCTGAGCAGGGAGCCCAATGCTGGACTCGATCCTGGGACTTCAGGATCATGACCTGAGCCGAAGGCAGTCACCTAACCAACTGAGCTACCCACAGGCACCCCAAGACTGATAGTTTTTGAGTGCTTTTCATACATCAAAGCATTGTGCTGATCAACCACTATATATACTATGTATCATTTACTCCTCATAACAACTCTATGAAGTTAAGCTTAAAGACAAAGATAAAAAAGAATTTACAAAAGACTAGAAAATAGCACACCAGGAACTCATGGCCCAAATCTGACACCAAAATTGTGCTGCCTTCCTTAAAAATAGGAGATCATCATGTTTCTGAAGTTGTCTAAAAATTTAAACATACCTAACAAAATGTATCAGTGATACACAACACAACTTAAGTCTTAACCACAAGGGTTTATGAAGTGTTCCTTCAATATTTACAGAAGTTACTGCCCCAGACTCAGGAAGATGTCCTAAAAAGCCAAAGATATTACAATGACAGGAATGAAAGTAACACACACACACAGTTATCAGTTGAAACTTGATACCTACACTCTCAGCACTACTTCTATACCTGCCCACTACAAACTACAGTTTTAAGATTTCAATAAACCAAAGATTCAAATCTAAAATCTAGTCATGCTGGGTAAAAAAAGCTTTAAAACCTTTATGGATTCTATAGAAGTATTTTTCTATAGGTATACCTTTCTGCAAACCACTTACTCTTCCCTTTAACAAAGCTATAACATTCCTATTAATATTTCCTATGACAGCCCCTAATCCTTTATCCTAAACTTACTACCGATTAAAAGAAATAAAAAGCCATTTTCTGTTGTACTGTGTTTTCACAGGCCACATTCCTCTATCAAAACAATAAAAATGTTTTAACTTAGTGACTTTAAAAAATAAAGCTATTGGGGCGCCTGGTTGGCTCAGTGGGTTAAAGCCTCTGCCTTCGGCTCAGGTTGTGGTCCCAGGGTCCTGGAATTGAGCCCCTTGTACAGCTCTCTGCTCGGCAGGGACCCTGCTTTCTCCTCTCACTCTGCCTCTTTGCCTGCTTGTGACCTCTGTCTGTTAAATAAAAATACGTTAAATATTTAAAAAATTAAAAAAATAAAGCTATTAAAAGTTATATGTAGACTGGGGCACCTGGGTGGCTCAGTCGTTAACCGTCTGCCTTCGGCTCAGGTCATGATCCCAGCGTCCTGGGATTGAGCCCTATATTGGGCTCCTATATTGGGCAGGAAGCCTGCTTCTCCCTCTCCCACTTCCCCTGCATGTATTCCCTCTCTCACTTTCTGTCCTTGTTAAATAAATAAATAAATAAATAAATAAATAAATAAAATCTTTAAAAAAAAAAAAGTTATACGTAGATTTTTAAGAAACAGCCAAACTATTTTCTTTCTTTCTTTCTTTTTTTTTTTTTTTTAGATTTTATTTATTTATTTGACAGATAGAGATCACAAGTAGGCAGAGAAGCAGGCAGAGAGAGAGAGAGAGAGAGGGAGGCAGGCTCCCTGCTGAGCAGAGAGCCCGATGCGGGGGCTCAATCCCAGGATCCTGAGACCATGACCTGAGCCAAAGGCAGAGGCTTAAACCACTGAGCCACCCAGGTGCCCCCAAACTATTTTCTAAAGTGAGTTTACCATTTAATATTCACAACACAATGTATGGAGATGTCCATTTTTGTCCTACATCCCAGCCAGTATTTGATATTACGGCTACTGTTCAAGATACTCTAACAGATATGTGGTGATATCTCATCCTAGTTTCCATTTCCATTTCCTTAAAGGCTAGAGTAATTAAAACATTTTTTCCTGCATTTACTTGCCATTCATACGTACTATTTAGTTAAATGTCTGTTTGTATCCTTTACCCATTTTATAATTGGATTGACTGAATGTTTGAGAACTAGTTTTATGTTCACTGGTTAAATGTGGTTTATATAAATTTTCTTCCAGACTGTAGCTCATCTTTTAACAGGGTTTTTATAATCAAAGGAAAAATTTTAATTTTCATGAGATGCTCTTTATCAAAATTTTCTTTATGAATCATGCTTTTGGTGTCATGACTAAGAATTTTTCACCATGCTCTAGGACTTGAAAATAAAACCTGTTACCTTCTAACAGTTGTGTGCTTCAATGTTTTATGTTTAAATCTATGATCCATTTTAATCTTTTTTTTAATCTATGGGAACTCAGCTGCTCCAGCTACATTTTGAAGTATCCATCCTACACTAAATTGCTTTTGTGCTTTTGTCAAAAATCACTTAGCTGTACTTGCATAAGGCTATTCCTGAGTCCTGTATTCTGCTCTACTGATCTGTGTGTGTCTCCCTCTGATATTAACAATCCTGATTAATGGACCTATATAGTAAGTTTTGAAATCAGGTGGAATGACTCTCTCCCTTTATTATTATGAGAACTGTTTTACCTATTCTTAACTTTGACTTTTCAAATATATTTTAGAATAAACTTCTATGTATCTATAAAAAAAAGTCTTGCTAGAATTTTAGAAATTGTATTGATTATACACAGTTTTAGAAATTTGATTAATTATATACAAAGAGATTTGAAAAGAACACCTTCATTATGTTATATTCATAGACTGGAAGACAGTATGTTTCTCCATTTATTTACATCATGGATTTCTTCCATCAGTGTTTTGAAATTTTCACAAAACTAGTGTTTTTTAAATAATTGGAGATTTTAGAATTCAGTTTCTACATATTCATTACTAATGTACAAAAATATGATTAGGTTTTATGTTGATCTGTTACACTGCAACCTTGTTAAACTCACTTATTAGTTCTAAAGTTTTAAAACTGAGTTTCGGGACACCTGGGTGGCTCAGTTGGTTAAGCCACTGCCTTCAGCTCAGGTCATGATCCCAGGGTCCTGGGATCGAGTCCCACATCAGGATCCTTGCTCCGCAGGGAGCCTGCTTCCCTCTCTGCCTCTGCCTGCCACTCTGCCAGCTTGTGCTCTCTGACAAATCAATCAATCAAATCTTTAAAATAAATAAATAAATAAAATGGACAGTTTCTCGACGCATCATGCCGTTTGCATATGAGAACAGTTTTACTCCTTTCTGATGTGTTCCTTCATTTCTTTTTTCTTTATTGCACTGGATACAACTAGTGCTATGCTGAACATCAGTGGTGAAAGCAAACATCCTTGCCTTATTTCCAATCTCAGAGTAAACTTAAGAGTTTTTCACCTCTAAATATGTAAGTTGCTGGCTTTTTGTAGATCCCTTTTCAAACTGAAAAAGTTTCCCTTTATTTCTAGTTTTTTGAGATATATTCTGAATGGGTGATGTATTTTTGTCAAAAGCTTTCTGTATCAAATAAAAATAGAAAAACTGTTTTATGCATCACCTGGTGTAATAATTTTTCTTCTTTAACCTGTTAATGGGGTGTATTACATTGATCAGTTTCTATATCTTTCATCACCTGAATTCACTCCACTTGGTAAAGTGCATAATGTAGTTGTACTCAATTCTATTTGTCAATATTTCACTAGCAACTTACGCGATCTAGATTTATGAGGATTTCAGCTTGTAGTTTTCTTTTTTGTGCACACACTTTCAACTGGCTTTGAAATCAGGGTAATACTACTTTCATAAAAACATCTGGAAGGGTCTCTTCTTCCACTTTCCAGAAACGATTATACAGATCTGCTATTAATTCTTCTATAAATACTTGGTAGAAATCTCCAGTAAAACCGTTGGATTCTGGAGATTTATTTTTCAGGACATTTTAAATTATAAATTCCACTTCCTTAACAGGCATCATCAGGCTCTTCAAATTGTCTATTTCACCATGGTGAGTTTCAACACCTTGAGAACTTAATCTATTTCATCAAAATTATCAATTCATGTGTACAGAGACTATTCAAAGTATCTTTTTTCTTTATCCTTTTGATGTACAGCTATAATACTATCCTTTATTTCACCTTAAAGGCCTGTATCTTGTAAATACATTGAATCACTAATTTATAACCTTCCAAAAGAAAGCACTAGTCCCAAGTAATTTTACTGGTGAATTACAGCACTTAAGGAAAAAAAATTATACCATTTCTCCACGATCTCTAGAAAATAAAAGCAGAGCCTTACTAACTCATTCTGTGAGGCCAGCATTGCCCAAAAATCGAAACCAGAAACAGTGAAAGAAAAAATTACAGTATCGCTCATAAACAAAGATGTAAAAATCCTAAAAAAAAAAAAAATAGTAGCAAATTGAATCCATCAATGTATAAAATGAGTTATACACTATGACCAATAGGAATTTGTTTCAGATATGCAAGATCTGAATACAAGAAATACTGCTGGGGTGCCTGGGTAGCTCAACTGTTAAGCATCTGCCTTCAGCTCAGGACCTTGATCCCAGGGTCCTGAGATCAAGCCCCACATCAGGCTCCCTGCACAGAGGAAAGTCTGCTTCTCTCTCCCTCTCTCCACTCCCCTGCTTGTGTTCTCTCTCTCAAATAAATAAACAAAATCTTAAAAAAAAATACTGTTAACAACTATTTGCCAACAGATTCAATGACTTAGATGAAATGGACAAATTCCTAGACAAACTACTACAACTGACTGAAAAGCAGAAAATCTGAATTCACCTTTAATAAGCAACTGAAACATTAACTTAAAAGATTCCCACTAAGAAAAACCCAGGCCCAGACAGCTTCACTGATGAATTCTATGATACATTTAAAGAATTAACTTCAGGGATGCCTGGGTGGCTGAGCCAGTTAAGCCTCTGCCTTTGGCTCGGGTTGTGGTCACAGATCCTGGACTTGAGTCCCACATTGTGCTCCTTGCTTGGTGGGGAACCAGAGCTTCTCCCCCGTCTGTGTGCATTCTCTCTGTCAAATAAAAAAAATCTAAAAAAAAAAAAAAAAAAAAGAAGAAGAAGAAGAAGAAGAATTAACTTCAATCCTTCACAAACTTTTTTGGGAGAGAAACTGAGAGAAAGGGGAGAGGGCAGGAGGGAGGGAGAAAGAACAGAACACTGAGGCCAGTATTATTCAGTAGCAAAACTAGATAAAGACAGAAGGTACAGATGAATATCTGCATGTACAAATAGTCTCAAAAAAAAAAAATACTATCAAACCAACCACATGTAAAAAAGATTACAACAAGATGGGATTGGGAGGGAGACAAACCATAAGTGACTCTTAATCTCACA